>NC_054469.1:46468175-46787213 GCF_017639515.1 Carcharodon carcharias
TGTGTTGGGTCTAATGCAGGGCCACATGACCTGAAGACGCCATTTGGAGTGGCCTCTCCCACTCACTGACACTCCCAGTTCCTGCTGATCCTCCCTCTCGGTGACCCTGCTGGGCGCTGCTGATCTTCCCTCTTGCCAACCCCCTGCCCCACCGACCTTCCCTCTCACTGACCCTCCTGTGTGCCATTGACCTTCCCTCTTGCCAACACTCCCGGTCGCTATGCCTCCAGCTTGTGGCTTACCTCTGCAAGCTTGCAGCTGAAAGCTGCTCTTCCTGCCTGCCACCACTCTACTCATAAATTTTGGGGAGGGTTGGTGAGTAGGGTGAGTGGCAGCAGCAGAGGTGGTGAGCTGGAGGTAAGTGGAAAGACTCGTCATATATTTTTAATGTATTTTATTTTAAAAGTTATTTAATTTACGAGCATGGGAATTCGGCCATGTAAATTATTTCAACTTACAGGGTATAATGTTTTAATGGGAAAGGTTCTACAGAACCTATCTACAGCTTTTACGTTGGTTGTAATAGGAAAATCTGATTGGCTTAATGTACTTTCATTTAAAGTTGTACTTTTCAGGAATGCAACTAGAACGTTTAACGAGGAATGACTGTATATGGCAGTGGATCGCAAAGATAATCCGCCTTCTTAGGGCAACTAGAGATGGACAATAAATACAAGGGGTGCCCACATCCCAAGAATACATTTTTAAAAATTTGATTTTGAAGATAAACTGTTGTGCGTGTCTGAGACTCCATAATTTACTTAAAAATCTTGGGGTTAATGAAGTGTTTAACAAATCTCATAATTTGTTTTTGAGTTATTCATATTACCTATTTAATAACTTTTTTGCAACCATAATAACTCAGGCTGCTGTTTGTGAGCACAACTTTACAAGCAATGGATGATTTTAAGTGGCGTCTATAGTGTAAGCTGCCTATGTGAACTTAGGTAAGTGCATTAATCATCTGTGATTTACAGTCTAACCCAGGAACAGAAATTGCGAAATGTAATTTAGCTTTGAGATTGGAATTAATGTTTTCTAATGTGGATAGAAGCCTGCGTAAGATTTATTAGTCCCACTACTGGAGGTTTGATAAACGTAATAGTCACTTACGAATGATAGACTGTGGCAAATAGCAGGAAGGGAAACTGAAGCAAGGCCCTCTTCAGAAGGATACGACAGCCTTTCGTTGATGTGTGTGTGCAGTTTTGTTCCTGGGAGCCCTCTGTAGGGCAGCAGTGAGAACCCAGCAACGCAGCTGTCGGTATTGTCTTGTAACAAGCTTTTGGAAATATTGAAGTAGGTAATAAGTTTATGACCTGCCAAGCTGAGTATCCAGCTGAAAATGGGAGTTCCTCCTGTTGTGTTGCTTCCAACAAAAAAATTCCTTGAAAATTATTTTATTGAAGTAATTTAAAAAAATGTAAACCTGGTTTATCCTGGGATTACTTCACTTTGTTTTCACCGAGAAACTAATTATATATATTAAACAAGGCTTTTTGGTATTCTAAATTTCTCCCTTGCAAAGCAACATTGCAGGGATTTAGTGGAACCACTGAATCAGTGATGTACTGCCCACATCCCAAGAATACATTTTTAAAATTTGATTTTGAAAATAAACTGGTGCAATGTCTGTGACTCCATGGTTTGCTCAAAAATCTTGATGTTAATGAAGTGTTTAACAAATCTTATCATTTGTTTTTGCGAAGATGTTGCATTTTTGACTTTAAAGTTCCACCCACTATCTTCTCAGACAACAAGAGAAGATCCATATCACAGGGAGCAGCAAGTGCGAACATCACCATTCTGGCCTGAATGCACTGGAGCAGTCATTTATTTGTCTCCAGTGATGTTTTGCTTCTCAAATCCCCTCAGCAACTCAAATATTAGGTATGAGATCAGATTTGGTGCCAGAAACTGGGATGCCATGTGCTCCTTAATTTGTTATGATGATATTGTCCTAAGATAGAAAATGTGGGAAAGCAAATCTTAGGTTTGCAACAAGTTTTTTGAAAGATCCTTTTGTCATTCATTAGCTATTGGTATGGTATTCAAATATGTAACCACAGATCAGCCAAAATTGTTTAGATGCAATTGCGTAATGCTTCTGTGAAAGGTCAAAATGTCACATGTTTTTAAGTGTCAAGTTAGTTATAAGCTTACTACTTTGAACTGAAATTGTGCACACACACACACCTCCCAATCCCTGCCATCAGTATTGTGCTGTTTGCAGGTTGCAATACTTTTATTGAAAGGGCATGTTCCGGCAGCTTGTGTTGAGCATAATCTTGTTTTGAGACCTATGTTACTGCAGAAGAGGATTTGTACAAGTTCACATCTGGAAGACAATTCTTTACACTATATAACACAGGAGCTTCTAGTGGTTGGGCTACCAAATTTGATGATCGTTTCCTACTCTTTTGCAGGAAAGCTTTCAAATTGAATTTGGCTGTTGAGCTAAGCAATGACTAACTCCATTTCTTGCTGAGTGCAGATGAGCTGCCATCTGGAGATAGAAGGGATGATAAGATCTGTCCCAGGCTGAAAGACTGCAGTCTGACATGTACTAGACAAGATGATGGGGCTCTCCCAAGATCATTTTTCATGCAATATGTGGCTTTATCCAATTACATTTACTTATGCTCTTTAGAAATATGGTTCTGAAAAGCAATTGGTCTTGAGAATGGGACATGTAAAATGATTACAGTCCTTGCTGCATTCATTCTTTTCATAACTAAAGTAAATAGAGGTCATTGCTTAGCTACCTTGAGGCAGTTAAAAATGATTACCAAGCCATTCTCCTGCTTTTCAATTTGAAGACGAGGGTATTTGTAGCAGAAATATAGTTTACCATAATGATCTGACAGAAGCAAACCTATTAAAGTAACAAAAAGAATAAGATGCCGTGCTGAATAAAGGCACTTGAACATAAGTTATAATAAGTTTCATTTTAAAAAGCTCCACTCTAAATTAATCCTGCCTTTGTGCCAAAAGGTCTTTGTATGGCATTATTTTGTGTTAGCATAGGCTTATGTGGGAAGGTTTGAGTAGCTCGTGAAATGTGTTCATGTGACTGCAGTGTGCTTTGAACAGACATGACATTAGAATAGGGGTAGAATTGTTGATTGCTTTTATCAATTCAGATTCCAGGTCAGGGCTCAGAGGCTACACTGAAACAGCAATGCCAACCTGTGATATTTTTGGCAGAGCTGCTACAGTTGGGATTTCACTGCCTCTTTCAAATTGTAGTTTTATTACACCTTGACAAATTGGTTATAGAATTTGCTTCCAACTGTAGTGTCTTCCATAAGATCTTGTCTAATGCCATTTTATATGATAAAAATATCACTCTCACAATATCATCTAACTTCCCACTTCTCATACTGTACAAGTGGTAATGCAATTGGGTGCGAAGTTGGGTATCTAAATATTTATTCAGGATGAGACCAGAATATTCCTTTCATGAGCAAATATTATGATGTCCAATGTAAGTTATGCCATTTCCTCCCGATGTACAATGACCTCCGGCCTTTAAAGTCTAATGTAAGATCTATACTCCTAGACCCATTCTTCATATTCTGAACTCTTCCTAACTCCATTCCCTGTGGCCTTGCACAGCTTCAGAGCTGCATTATGTTCTCATCTGTCATCTGAGAACACATCTGGCATGGGAATCCTACATGATACATAGGTAGCCTCTCTTAGTCAAAGGGGTTGGGGAACTCACCTTGGAGTTTGAGATGCCATAGAAGATCAGAGAATCAACTATCTGTAATGTACTGACAATACTGCTCAAATTTGATTCACTTTCTCAGAAGAATATTGTAGATATTTTGGTCTCTGAGGCACAATGCTGGGCAAATCTGGTCTAGCTGATTATTGCATTGCTATCATACAGAGGTTCCAGGGGTTACCAGTGCCAAGATGATCTTGATGGCTCACCAAGACCTGGATATGTCTCCTCATCATTCTGCCTAGATAATCCCACAATATCAATCTCACAGCCTGCAATAAGAAGTTAGTAAGCTTTTGCTCCAGTACAGCCCAATTCTACTACAATAACTGTACTGGCAGAAAGTTGTATCACAAGATTTCCTGGGCTCAATTCCAAGTTCCTGATTGTTGGAAGAAGTGTTAGAAAGTTGAATTCTGGGTGTCTCTTCTATATTTTTCTGGTGCAATAAGGAGAGTTTACTTGATGAGATGAAGTTCTGTAGAAGATGACCAAAATACAGTGATTTGGAGAACGAGAAGAATACTGGAATGACAGTAAGGTGAGATTCAAAATTACTAATTGTTCAGCTATTGATGCGTCAAAGTAATGTGTACCTACCTTGTTTGGAGTGGTGGGGGGATGGTTGGTGGGAGCAAGGAGCACTGCAGTTACATCATAATATATACCAGAAAAGTTAGTTGAATTAAAGAGTGGAGAAAAGTAGATTATTTTTATTTCATGGGATGTGGGCGTCATTGTAAGGCCTACGTTTGTTGCATGTCCTTAATTGCCTGCAGGCCATCAGAGAGCAGTTCAGGGTCCGCTGCATTTCTGTGGGTCTGGGGTCACATATAGGCTGGAACAACTAACATTGCAGATTTCTTTCCCTAAAGGACATTAGTGAACAAGCTGGCATCTGCTGATAGTTTCATGGTCACCATTACTGAGACGAGCTTTCAATTCCTGGTTTTTATTAATTAATTGAATTCAAATTCCACCAGCTGCCATGGTGGGATTTGAACCTGTGTCCTTAGGGCATTAGCCTGAGCCTCTGGATTATGCATCCAGTGATATTACCACTAAACCATCTCATCTGAAATATAGGAAAAGATTTTAAGGCCCTGACTAGGGCTGGAACTTTGGCGGGTGAGTGTGGAATTCCATGCCAGTTCCCTAGCTCCATCCCTGCCCCAGGCCAATTTTCCTGGAGATAGGATGCGGAGAGGGTGTTGTGCGGCAGGGCTGTTGGGATTTTGCAGTTGGCCTCCAGGTTCCTGGAAGAGACGAGAGCCAGTTCACCAGTTCTGATCACAGGACGTAGGAGCCATCGCTCCAGGCGGATTTAGAGATCCTCCCTGCCTGCCTGAGTGCAGCAGCAGCCACAGGTCACATTGTACAGGGAGCTGCTGAATCTATTTTTTACTTTTAAGCTTAAAAATGTTGGAGAGCGAGGACACCTCCATTTTCGATTGCCCACTCCCTCACTTAACTGCAATTGCATCGTACTGCATCTTTCAAGCTGTGGGCCTCTGGATGACCCCTACACCTCAACCCCCTCCCTCAGCACCTTCCCATGCAACCGCAGAAGGTGCAACACCTGCCCCTTGACTTCCCCTCTCCTCACCATCCAAGAGCCCAAACACTCCTTCCAAATGCAGCAGCATTTCACTTGCACTTCCCTCAATATAGTCTACTGCATTCACTGCTCCTAATGCGGTTTCCTCTACATTGGAGAGACCAAACGCAGAATGGGTGCCCGCTTTGCGGAACACCTTCGGTCCATTCGCAAACATGACCCAGACCTCCCTGTGGTTTGCCATTTCAACACTCCACCCTGCTCTCATGCCCACATGTCCGTCCTTGGCTGTTCCAGTGAAGCTGAACGCAAACTGGAGGAACAGCACCTCATCTTCCGACTAGGCATTTTACAGCCTTCCGGACTGAATATTGAGTTCAACAATTATAGATTTGTTTTTGTTTTGGATTTCCAGCATCCGCAGTTTTTTGCTTTAGTCTGTGATCAAGACTTGGTCTGTGCCATCGTGCATACATTTCAGTGATGCATTTATGATGCACATAAGGTAGCACCATATTTACCTTTACTTTTAATCTTAAAAGTCGGCTTAGACCCTGCTGTTGGAAAATGCTGCAGGTAAACATTCTGGGATAAGAAAGCGAATTTTTCAGTGCAGTATGCAAGGCAGTTGCCTGATGAAGCTGGTACTGATTCATGGGCACTGTCTGGCACTCGTGCCTATTGGCTTCTCAGTATGATTTAACAACATTTATGATCTTACTAACACTTTTTCTACAACAGCAAGGTTCTGAGAGTTTAAATCCTCAAAGTATTTAACCTATGACTGGAATATGCTAATCTACCACAAAGGAATGTGGGACTATTGGGATAAAGAAACCAAATTTATCCGATTAAATGCTAGAAGCAAAAGCCCAAATTAAAACAGCACTAGTACAAAAGCAATGATAGATTAGCTAACATAGCAAAGGCTGAGGGTCAATCCTGGAACTATTTGGTCTTTAAGGCTTCATGCTGCATCACATGGTATGCTTCCTCACCAATCCACTGGGGTAACTGAAATGTTACAGTTGATTTACCAAAATTGCTGGTAAATTTGACTAATACTTTTTGGGTTTTTTTTTCATACGTGAAAACGAATCCCATGGGCTAATTTGCAATTCAAATGCTGAACAAGTCTAAAAGACAAATTCAATGTCACAAAGTAAAAAAAAAAATTGGGATGTTTGATCATAGTAAAGGGAGCAACAGAAGAACACTTCCAAGCATGTTCTTATTGGTCAGTACTTCAGATGTTGTCTTTTTTAATGGAAGATTAGGTCCTTTCTTAATTACAATGTGTGGGTTTTAGAAGGAGGGATATATTCTCCTGCTATGCTTAATAAGTGACAGGTGATGATCAAAAGAAAAATATACTTTTTGGTTTGTACATCAAGTTTGTCCAAGGAACCTAGCCACTGGTCCACATGACCAGTGTGAATCAGTACTGGTTCCCAGCCTGGAGAAATGGGGAAGGTTAACAACAGGAAGGACATCTGGTTGTTAAAAAAAACACCTGCCAAATCCAAAATTGCTGGTTGATATAAAGTGTGATCAACCAGTGTTGTGGCGACTTGATGTAACATGATAAAAACTGAAGAGAAAGGAAGGAAAGGAAGATTGAGTTAGTCCTTGGATTGAATTTTATTCTTTTTGTTGTCACAGTGAATGCATATGTTTCACAGTGCTTCACATCAGGAAGCTTTCATCCCCCACAAATCTAGCTCTCCATTACGATGGAAGCCATTGTATATCGGCAACCTCTCTTAAACTGCAGTGCAATTAATTATCAATTCATCTTGAGGAGATGGTAATGATGGTGGATGGTTTGGTGGAAGTGACTGAAGATAGAATTTTGACTTGAAAATCAGGAAAGCTGCCTACTTTTTGTAATTGTGGCACATAAGATCAATTCGAATCACTGATCACTTCGTTTTAAACTTGGGGTAAACATCTCATTTGAAGTACAGTGCTGTTAGAGTGCAGGGTTCATTATTATGGTTTCTACGGGGCTCAAGCTAAATCTTCTAACCCAGTGTGAGAAGGAAAATGCTGTCAACTGACCCAAGTCATTATCTGCAATGTGAGAATTAAAGATCTGAAGGATTCTAAGGAAACTGTGGAAGCAGTTTAACACTTAACCTCCCAGATAGGTATCTTCTGAATGAGATGTTCAACCAAGGCCCAGTCTACTCTCTCAGGTGGATGTGAGAATTGGAATAGCCCTTAATTTAAGAAAGAAGACAGCCTCTAAAGTAGAGCATGGCAGTTCTCCGTGATGTCCTGGTCAATATTTATCCTTCGAACTACATCGCTAAAGCAGATTATCTGGCCAATATCACATTGTTGTTTGTGGGACATTAAGGTATGCAATTGGGCAACAGCGTTTCTCACATTATAGTGCAACAGTGACGGATCTTCAAAAGTACCTAAATAGCTCCATCCTGAGGTTATGCGAAGTGCCCAATTAATTGAAATTCATTAAAAGATCTGATAGCACTACTGAATAAGAGCAGGGAAGTTCTCCTGGTGTACAGGCCAATATTTCTCCTACTCTGCAGTAGTGATTATCCATGAACAATGATTTGTTGTCTGTGACATTCTAAGATTACTGTCCATATAAATGCAAGTTCTTTCTTTCAATGAGGGCTATTCCAATTCATAAGATGATGGAGAATAATTTCTGAGTTGTCTTTCCAGAATTGGGCATATACCCTTGGGAACATAAGAGATGAGAACCGCAGCAGGCTGTACAGCCCCTCAAGCCTGCTCTGCAATTTCGTAAAGTCATGCCTGATCTTCTACCTCTTAATCTCACATTTGTCTCTCTCAGAAGATTGTGTTGTTTGAGTCGGGTCAGTAGATTTTCTGGTTATGCTGTGTCTCGATGGACCTGGCTTGATTGCCCAGATGGTCTTTCCTCACCCTACATTTCATAATTTGCATGGGACAGACTTGTGCAAAATGGAAAAAAATGAGCAGGTCCATCTCATTCACTTCTTGTTAATCAAGTGACTACATATACCTGTTAACACCTAGGAAGGTATGCCTGAGGTAGTAACCCCATTTTTTTAGCGGAATTGTCCGTTTGGTTACATGACTAACCTTATTGCTCCAGACACTAGAGTATCTATTCTATAAGTGTTATTTTTAAGCTATCTACCAACTTAATTGTGCATTATTACGGAATCAGTTTGCATTTAAAACAGAAGTAATTTGTGAGAATGCAATAGAGAAATCCAACTCATTCACAGATTATATCTAATAGCCTATTTGCTTCATTGTGATGTTTCTAATACAATACCTTGTTTTTAATTTGTGTTGCTCTCTGTATGCTCGGTGATGGAATGACCCTGCACATCTTTGCAGTGATTGTTTAGTTTTTAGTCTCTGCTAAGCTGCCATTACAGCAGAAGTGCTTTAATTTATTCTTGAATCCATCACATTACACTGATGGTTAGGAGGTAACTAATTGCTGCAGAAATTGTTTCTCTCTATTACGACTATAAGCAGCTAGACATCAACCTGCAACAGTTGGCTGGTTCTGATAACATAATCCATGAGAGCAAAGCTCTGGCATGCAATAAGCATCAAGATAATCATGCATATTTTAATTCCTTTAAAGACGGTGATCTTCATGTTTTAATAGTAGATGCACAGTGAGTTAGTCCATATCTAAAAGGCAGCAGATTGTTAATATTTTAGCTATAGACTACCTTTACTCTTGTGAATTAGTGTTTGCCCAAGATGATGCAGCTTGAAAGTTCCAGCTGATTCAGTTGGTAAACCAGTGCCAGGTGTGTTATTGAACCATACAAAATTGGAAGGTCCAAGGTGGAATCAACTCTGCATCATGGTCAGAAGGTTTGTGGCTTTGCGCTCCATACCAAGACCAGGGGTGCATACTAGAGTCTGACTTTCCAGTGCAGGATCTGTGTGATTGCTGCATCATAAGAGTCCTTCAGTTGTGGATATTGGAGCAGGTTTCATCTGTATGTTAAAGATCACATTACTCTTCGTTGCATGGAATAGTGCTATTTTGTGCCCTTGCCAATACCCCTACCTCAGTCTGCAGCGTGTTTAGTAGAGGAAAGAAGAAAATGAGAAAATTTAAGGAATATTTATTATACAAAGATATTACACATGCAAGTCACACACAATGTGTATTGTATGTGATGTTATCGTAATGAGGTATGGCTGTTCTTCCATACTAATTAGGAGGTATTTGTCAAATACTACTTTCTTTTACTTACTGTGCTTTGGAATATATAGTATAATAATTCAGTTTTTTATTTATGGTTGTCAAGTTAGTGTCATCGAGATAACTGGATGAAGATCTTTATGTATCTGGCCTTGTACAATTGGTACTTTGATGTTATCAGCAAGAACTTGCATTTATATAGCACCTTCAGCTGATTAAAATTTACCAAGGCATGTCACAGAAGTGTTATCAAACAGAATCTGACCTGAGTCTCACAATGGGATATGAGGACAGATGACCAACAGCTTGTTGAAAGAGATAGGTTTTAAGGAGGAAAGCGGGGTAAAGAGATGCAGAAGTTCAGTGAGGGAATTTAAGGGCTAGGGCCCAAGCAGGTGAAGGCATGGCCGCCAATGATGAATGATTACAATCGAGCATGTTCAAGAGGAGATTACAAGATAGGGAGGATTGAAGGCATGGAACAATTTGAAAACTAGAGTGAGAATTTTAGAGTCAAGACGCTAGTTAACCAGTGTAAGTCCATGAGCATAGGGCTGATGGGTGAATGGGACTTGGTGTGAGTTAGGATACAGGCAGTAGAGCTTTGGGTGATATTAAGTTTATGGAGATTGGAGGATGGGAGCTGGCCAAGAGGGCATTGTAATATTCAAGTCTATCAGTAACAAAGGTATGGATCAGAGTTTCAGCAGCAGATGAGTTGAGGTGGGGCAGAGTCGAATGATATTACAGAGTTGGAAGTAGGTAGCCTCAGTGGTCTGTGGCCAGAATCTCACCACTGGGTCAAATGCAACACCAAGTTTGTGAACAATTTGTTTCAATCTCAAGGTTGCCAAGGAGAGAGAGATGGAGTCAGTGGTTAGGGGGTGGAATTTGTGGATAGGGGCCAGACACAATGACTCTGGTCATCCCAATATTTGTTGGCAGAAATTTCTGCTTATCCAGTATTGATTGTCAGACTAGGCAGTCTGATAATTTCGTGACAGTGGAGGGATCCAGAAAATTAGGGGTGAGCTATAGCTGGATGTTGTTAATGTACATATAGAATCTGACATTGTGTTTTCAGATGATGATGTCATGGAAGGTGGGATGTAGATTTCTCATCATGCATATGAGAAATAGGAGGAGACCTAGGATAGATTCTTCGGGACACTAAAGGCATTGGTATGGGATGGGAGTAGAAGCCATTGCAGGTTATTTTTCTGATTACGACTGGCTAGATAAGAATGGAACCAACCGAATGCAGTCCCACCATCCAACTGGACGATGGAGGAGAGGTATTGTATGATTTTCACTGGTGAGCTATCTGGGCAATAAACTCCACATTGTGATGGCTAATATGAATAAACTATCCCATTGGATTATGCTTCTCATCATCTTCATGCTGACCTTCAGGTAAATGTGCTTCAATCAACACTATTGTTGCATGTCCTGGTTTTAGTTCTTCAGTTAATGGCTATCAATGATGTGAGTTGTGTGAAAGATCTTTATCTTGTAGCACATTTTGTTTTTTGGAATTTGGCAATCATCTTTATATTGATTTTATGTGGAGACAGAAAATTTACTTCACTGATTATAATTGACTGATGATGTTGAAAGACTAGATAGTAATGTTACGTGGTTGTATTGACAATCTAGACTGCTGAACACAGATGGTTTGCACCAGTGATGTCATGTAGCCAGCATGCTTACTTCTAAAATTTCGTTTTCTCCCCTCTCCCTTTACTCCTTGATTAGTTGGGTTACTAGATACTACCTAATTATATACAGAATCTGTGGCGCTAAGGAGCTGACGAGCATCTATTAATATTGATCAGTAACTATGCATGAGGCAGATCACATTCTCCCCTTGTATTATCATAACCATCAGGTGTTGGCTGCTTTACATACTCTTTAGGAAGAGACCATTTTTGATTGGTTAGGCAGAACTTTACACCAATGTCTGATGCTCAAACTAATTCTAGCACTCTCCCTGCACAGGCACTTGCAGCTTTCAAGCACCTTATCACATCTATCAACTTCCCCAAGTGCTTAATAAAGAATGAATGAATTTCAAGTGCACTGACACATGTAGGGAAATGTGACAGCCATTTTCTTCAAGAGGATGCCACATTCAACAATGAAATGAGTGGCCAGTTAATCTCTTCTTTTGGTGTTGGTTGAGGGAGTACACTGTGAGAACTCCATTCTGTTCCTAAGTGCGATGGGAGTGTTTGCATTCATCTGAAATACCAGAACAAACCATCACCTTTTATGCTTCACCTTTAATGTTCACCAGAGCTATTGAAGCAGCCAGGCAGATCCCATTTACCTGTCTTACCTGAAAGGCAATGCAACACTGGAAAACTGCACCGCTAAATCCAGTCAGCAAACCTGGCAGCATCCTGAATTGGACAGAAGATTGTTTTTTAAATGTAGCATTTTGTGTTTGGTTATAAGACATTGTTATCTTTTTCCAGTCATTAGTTTTCCAAAATAGCGCTTAATAACTTTTACAGCTTTAGCTTTTAGTCTTGTTAAACATGTTGTCCAGCAGTCCTTAATTTTGGTACAAAATAGTTCAGGCTTTCTGTACGTTTTAAGTGCAATCATGTCAAATTGTTCATCACATGGAGTTGAAGGCCAATTTTAAGAGCTCTTTAGAAGCTGATTGCAACATTAACTACATTGCAGAGTATTCATGTATTGAATGTACTGCAATTTTATTATTTTCTGGTTAAGTGTTGTGAAAATGCTGACTTGACTACAGCAATTATGTGTACAATGCAGATATAATTCCAGCAGGATCTGGTTAGCGATCAATTTGGCCAGTAGCCCAAATGATTTGTTTAATGGACTGATCATTACAGTAGATTCCCAATGTTACAGTGGTTTAACTGATTAAAGTGCTGATTAGCACTGATAGACATTGCGATTAGCATGGCAGTTTGAGACTAAGTCAATGCAGTCAAAAATATTTGCTGATATCAATGGTTGAATTGATATTTAAATCACTAATGTTAAGAGAAGAGGGTGAGCAGCTGATTAATGAGTTGTTTAAAGTGTCCATCATTGCTCAGCAGGCCTACAACAGTGCTTTCCCTTTGCATGATCAGAAATTGGGAAACATCAGAAGATGGCAAAAGCATAGGATTCCACCAAGTAAATCCTGATCAGTACTGACTTGTACTGATCTGCATAAGCGATGGAAAATGTGCTGCAGTTGCAATAACTACAGAACTGTCAGTGTTTGCAGCTGCTACTCCGCTGAAACTGACAGCAACTTTTGGCCTCTGCACATGTACATTTAAACATGGATCCAGAGGCTGCAGCTTGTGTTTTCCTGCTCTTCCACAGGATATGCAGTTAAAGTCCCACAGGTGGAAATCTTAGAAATCATTTGAATTGCCAATGAATTCCTCTCTTTAAGCTATAAGTTTCACTTTAAAAACACTTGGAAAAAGTTACACCATGTTGAATGAGGTTGAATGAACTGGGTTTTGAACGGTGTTTTAAATCGTAATTATTGCTGAACAACCTCTCTGACCCTGAAAAGCTACCTGTATGTTTATAGAATGTCAGATTACTCCATTAATGATAAACTCCATAGATTTTAATTTCAATTTAGATTTCAATCAAGCTTGCTTATATTTCAGCTTCCACCTTAATCCCACATGTATGTCCCAATATTTATTTCACTCATGGTAAAATGATTAAAAAGTGAAAGATAATCAGTGCTTTTTACTTCTTGGCATGCTGTCTAAGAATTCTTCAGTGTGATTGACTGCGTAGCCTGCTTGATGACATCACTATTGTCGGACGCCCAGGATCCCTATTGCTGGTGCCAGAAAGAAATTAATGCTGGGAAAGGTGAAGTCCATGCCACAGAGGTTGTTAGATTTTTGGGGACAGCTTTCTTCTATGTCAGTAGCAAGTGCTGTCACTTTGCCACTGACTTCAAAATCCAGGTCGTTAGGTGCTATTGGCACAAAGATTTTCAGCATTATTTGCACATGATTATTACATGTGGATTCTATTATTTACTCTTCTGTATGTTAGAATCCTGTAGAAATACTGCCAATCTTCAGCTTTTAAATCACTGAAGCGTTGTTTATGTGTGGTGCACGTATGGATATTATTTGTACAGTTGGCCTTACAATACCCTGTGAGTCTATTACTGCTTGACTGATTGCCCAGAAATAACTGAATCTGGGCCAGTGTGATAATTTAGAAGTGGCAATTGGATCCTTTACACTGAAGAGTCCCTTTGCAGAAACAATTGGTATAATTTGCTTACTCGATGCAAGAAAAATACATTTATTGAATGTATTTCTAACACTGGGGAATTCAATCGATAATATGCACCTCCTCCAACAATGTCAGATGCACGATATTGGTTCGAAGTTGTCAATGGCATAAAAACACCACTGGGATTTTCCCACTTGCTCTACTTCACCATTTTTGGAACCAATCTGTTTCCCAGTCCAATGTATGAAAATGAAGCATCTCAAGGTGTAAGGTTATGGTGGTAGGTATTCCCAGCAGCTGTAGCTGTGTATCTGACAATAATAGTTGCCAAGGAAACGGTCATGCTTGTGTCATTATTTTTAAAAGCTACAAAATACAGAAATATTTAAAAAGCAGAACTTGTAAGATTTGTTGGGAATGATGAATGTTGTTGTCATGAAATAAGGGAAGTCCCTGTTTATTTTACTGTTCATTGCTGCTGCTTCAGGAGTGTTTTGTTGACTGAAAATGCAATTTTGAGAGGGGGGGGGGGTTTAATTTTACATTGTTAGCTGAAAATCACAATTTTTTTACTTGTCATTTTTAAGCAGCTGCGTGCAACACATCAAAATCTCCAACTTATTTCATTTAGAAAGTTACATAAATCGGATGATTAATGGTCTACATATTGTGTTAATTGTGAAATGTATTCCTGGAGGTTTCAGGACATTGCCTCCAGCCTGCAACTGCTCCACCCCCACACTCTCACTATTGGTTAGACAACACAATAAACCTCACATGCACTGCCTTTCCCATGCCAGTTGGAAAGCTAAAAACATTATCGCAAAAATATTCAAGTCCTGTACTACCAAGAAAATCATTATCCATGATTAGGGATAACTCTTGACTGTCAGTCAAACAGCCTCTTTCTCATCTCCAATTTCTTATTATAATTAATAAGTGATGTGTTCAAAGAAAATGAATAAAACACTTTTCTTGTTGCTGTTATAATTTTTCTCCATAATTTCTTGCAGTAGTATCCTAGAGATTAATCTTCAGTTCCTGGAGCCTCCAGGCCAATCTTGGAGGGTTGGCAACCCTATGACCTGAGGACAGGCAGGTTATTTATTAAGACCACAGTTAGATGCAGCTGCAAAATGGCGTAGAGGGACAGTGCCTTGGTTGGATGTCAGAACAATTTGCTAACATTGTGTCCTTGTTAGTTGGGTGACCTTGGCTAGCCTGTCTATGCTAAGGCATGAATATCTGGATGTGGTACCAGAATGCAGCCATATAGCACTTCTGGAAATATAAGAAATGTGTTGTGTACAGCATATTAATCTACAAATGTGAAATCCAATTTTCAAACCATTCAAATTCTTCAACTTTTCTACTTGAAACAAATCACAGTTTAATAATTGACCACTCCTAAGTTTTGACTGGGAACTGTCTGATCAGATCTCATCCTTTTAGGCTCCAGCGCTTCACAAACTACACTTGTTGTTTTGCAAGTTTCATATCTCATTGTTATTGTGGTCTCCTTGCTAAACTTATCAAGAAGTCACTTAATGTTGGTGAAGAGCTTTGTTTATTTAATGCAAGTTCTATCCTTGTGCATTTGACATTTTTGGATGGATTGCATGTAATTGTTTTGAAATAGCACTGCATAGAAAATAGGACCTGAATGCAAGTCAGATTGGTTCCCATGAATTAAAGTCATTCCTCAGTAAATGCAGCTGGGCATCTGCATCAAGAATTCATAGATAACTACAGAGAGAGAAATTGTTTCGATAAGCAAGGCACATCTCACCACAGCTACCAGGCTGAGACCAGAGTCTACTGTGGGCAACATGGAATCATCAGTCCCTGATATCATCGGGGTCCATATCGAGCTCTGTCTTCAGAAAACTGATGTTCTCCACAAGTGGAACATGAAACAATTTTTTAAAGAAAATTAAACATCACTTTGTGCTAGCTGCAATTAGATTGCAGCAGGTTTGAAATAAAACTGTACAAGCTTGTATAATTTCACTCCAAGCTTGCACCAAATTTAAGCTGATGAAAAGTCTGTTGATTCAAATGGTGTGATATTTCCAACCACACATAAAAGAAAACTTCCTAGAGTACCTTGTTGTAGTCTGTCTCAGTCCAGACCCTACTGCTGGTCCCTCCCTTGAGGCTAGGGCTTGTTTGTGTTGTTGTCTTCCACACCTGAAGTTAATGTATAGTTTCAGAGTTGTATTTCACCAGGGAAAACAAGTTTCTGAACAGACTGTCGAGGACTTAAAAGTCACTCAGCAGTTTGCATTAAGATGCTTCCACCACAGCGTTGGGTTTCACAGTTTTCATCAGTCATGTTCCTGAAGTTTGGAGGAAATCATTTCGGTCAGAGTGCAAAAGGTCGTAGGAGAATGTGGACGGGCCCACTAAGAAAGGCTGTGCTCAAGGGAATTGTGTAGCTTCATCAACTGTTAGAGAGATGAAAATTTCTGTCATCTTGTACAAGGGGCCTGCAAGGACACACACGAATCTATCCAAACAGGGCCATAGGACAGGTTATTAAACTCTAGGCTAAAACTCCAGCATGTGACACACAGGAAAATGCTCCTACTTTTTAAAAAAAAACACATGCTTGTAATGGAACAAAATATTTAAGTATTTAAATCCTAAGATATTATTTATTTTAGATGGCTTTCTTACCTGGGCCAGATCTGGACAATTGTAGTTCACTATTTTGTTTCAGACCTTCAATCAATGAAGAGGTGGCCAAAAGGTGACGAGGTCTACAAGCTATGAAGGTTGAAACAAACAATTTTGAAATAAATTCAGAATTATTAGAATCAGGAAGCAGCAGGTCCATCCTCCTGGGTATCTGCCCTACTCCACAGTATCCTTCAGTGGATACACTTCTCTTTTCAGAAATGCATCCAATTGATTGCGAAACACTATTGTTCTATTTGCTTTATTGAACCTTCTTTGGTAACATAACTCCCCCCCCTCCCCCATTTTTTTTTACTATTCCTTCATGGGATGTGAGAGCCATTGGCTAGGCCAGCATTTATTACCCATCCCTAATTGCCTTTGAGAAGTTGGTGGTGAGCTTCCAACCTAAACCAATGCAGTCCATTTGATGTAGGTACGCCCACAGTGCTACTAGGAAGTAAGTTCCAGGCTTTTGACCTAGCAACAGAGAAGGAACGGCGATATATTTCTGAGTAAAGATTGTGTGTGGCTTGGAGGGGAACTTGAAGGTGATGGTGTTTCCTTGCATCTGCTGCATTTGTCCTTCTAAATAGTTGGGTTGTGGGTTTGGAAGGCGCTGTCAAAGGACCTGTGGTGAGTTTCTGCAGTGCACCTTGTAGATAGCTGCTACAGTGCATCAGTGGTGGAAAGAGTGAATGTTTAAGGTGGCAATGGGATGCCAATCAAATGGGTTGCTTTGTCCTGGATGATGTGGACCCTCTTAAGTGTTATTGGAGCTGCACTCATCCAGGCAAGTGGAGAATATTCCATCACGCTTCTGACTTGTGCCTTGTAGGTGGTGGACAGCCTTTGGGGAGTCAGGAGGTGAGTTACTTACTGCAGAATTTCCACAGCCTCTGCTCTTGTAGCCACAGTATTTATATGGCTAGTCCAGTTCAGTTCCTGGTCAATGATAACCCCCAGGGTGTCATTGAATGTCAAGGGGTGATGGTAAGATTATCTCTTGTTGGAAATTGCCTGGCACTTGTGAGGCATAAATTATCACTGATCAGCCCAAGCCTGAATTTTGTCTGGATCTTAACAGCATATGGATACATTATGCTTCAGTATCTGAGGAGTTGCAAATGGTTCCAAACATTGTGTAATCATCAGTGACCATTCCCACTTTTGAATTGATGATGAAGGGAATGTCATTGATGAAGCAGCTGAAGATGGTTGGTCCTAGGACACAACTGAGGAACTCCTGCAGTGATGTCCTGGGATTGAGATGACTGACCTCCAACAATCACAACCACCTTGCTTTGTGCTAGGTATGACTCCAACCAGTGGAGAGTTTTCCCCCTGATTCTCACTGAATTCATTGTTGCTAGGGCACCTTGATGCACTCTCGGTCAAATGCTGCCTTGATGTCTAGGGCAGTCACACACCTCACTTCTTGAGTTCAGGTTTGTGTCAAGGCTTTAATGAGGTCAGGAGCTGAGTAGTCCTGACGGAACCAAAACTGTGTGTTAGCAGGTTATTGCTGAGTAAGTGCCGCTTGATAGCACCGTTGACAACCCCTTCCATCTCTTTGCTGATGATGGAGAGTAGACTGATGTGGGCACTAACTGGTTGTCTTGCATTTGTCCTGCTTTTTGTGGACAGGACACACTTGCATAATTATTCACATTGCCATGTGGGTGCCAGTGTTGTAGCTTGTAAATTTGTGGCCCTTCCTGTAAAAAAGAAAATAGTTCACGCTGACTTCCCTTTACACTCCTGGGGCAGAATTTTGCCCTTGTCGGACAGGGGCATTTGGGAAGCTGACCGCTGCCCGGCGATCGGCACGGCACCGCGATTTCATGCTGGCAGGCCAATTAAGGCCCACCCAGTGTGAAAGGCGAGCGGCAGCGCTGAGCACTGCCTGTGTGTGTGTGGGGGTGGGGGGAAGGGAGGGCGAGTGGGCCGAGTGTGAGCGGGCGCTGCGTAATCTCCCTGAGGCACGGAGCTGCCTTATGGAGATTGAGATATAACAAAAAATAATTAAGAAAAGAAAATGTAATAAAACATGCCCCCTCATGTGACTCTGTCACATGAGCAGGGAAATGCTATTAATTCAATTTGCAGAACTTTTATTTTTATTTGCTTTTTCAAACCTCATCCAGCCTATGGAAGAGGTTTCCCAAAAATTGTAAAGGCTACTTAACGTTTGGATGGACAGCAAAAAAAATTAGCTTAATTGATTATTTAATGACCTTAACAGCTCTTTTAGTTGTTGGTGGGTGCGCTGCTGACTCTGGCACGCGCCCGCCGACTGAACTAGCGAGCATCTGCGCATTGATGTCCGCATGCTCGGCCAACCTCAACACACATCATTTCACACTCGAGTGGTGGGGCACGTGCCCTTCTGCTGAGTGAAAATTTCTGCCCCTGGGTTTTTAAAACTTCTGTCCTTTTGGTATTGTGAAAACTTTGACTTGGGTCAAGGTCAGTCATTTCCTCCAAGTGGGCTATATCTAAACTTTTTCACCACACCTGTCCTCCCCCTCTGCTGTCAAACTCCCTGGCAGTCATCAGACTATGGCTTGCTGCAATTTTCTCTGCTTCATAGCGGAGGAAACTGGAGCTATCCCACCTTGCCTCCCGCTCAGGAAATTAAGTAGCTTTTATTCCTGTATTCTATAGATTGTTGTTTCCCCCTTATATTGGTATTCTTGTGAGATGAGTGCAAGACGAAAAGCTTAGACATGTCTCTTTTTTCAGCAATACCCAAGTTCTGTACTACCAAATGACTATTTCTATTTATCCCAGAGCTGAGTTTGCAGATTCTGATCTTATCATTCAGTATGATGCCTACATTAATTTCTGCTACATTGCCACTTCCATCCTTAACTCACCTGACTCATACAGCTGAGATTATTAGCTAATGCTTTGCTAATCTCCAGCATCAATTTTCTTGTTGTGCTCCTGACCTCCATCCTACTCAGCCCCCATCTCATGTAAAACTCGCTTGCACCTGGCACTTTCATCTTATCAGGCCAGTCAGTTTAACCTCAGTGGGGGAGAAGCTTTTAGAAACAATAATTCGGGGACAAAATTAATAGGCACATGGGCAAATGCAGGTTATTTAAGGAAAACCAGCATGGATTTGTGCTGGAGATGTCATTGCTGAACCCTATTGACTGCCTGTTTCCCAAAGCACCAAATTCAATATTCTTTCCATTTTTTTTATAAATCCCATGCACTTACCCCTCTGTACCCTTCTATACCTTTAACCTTAACCAACTTGGCCTCCTATATATGCCTTAATTTTTTGGAGCACTCATTAAGTCAAGAGGGTGCTGTGGGTTTGGTCATTGGCACTCGGTCAAGCTCTCTGGATTTATATCAGTGTCTCACATAAATTTAGACAGTCAAGACGCGATACTTACTGCAAGGATCAGCCATAGTTTTTATTTATACTATAAAGTAGAAAAGGAAAACTTAACTTCAGGGCTATAAGGAACCAGCAGGGCAGTCAAACAAATTGGATAACCCTTGAGTGCTAACATTGGCTGGAAGGACCAAATAGCTTCCTTCTGAGCTGGATGATTCTATTCTATTCTATGATTGCACCCTATCAACAAGAACCAGTGTCTGATTTTTTTGGTGTGTTTGTCTCAGCAGCACAGTGATAATGTCATGGAATGTATCAAAAAATCTTCACATTCACAATGTCTCAATTTATCATGAACTTTCTTATGAGGGTACTGAAGTAGACCCACATTGTTTATTTTTCTGCGTGAGACTGATGTCAAATGAGAATAAAGGTAATCCCAAGTAGCAACAAGCCTGCATCTAAGAACTGGTGATGTTTATCTTGAAGCACTGGTGCTAGACAATGTTATAGGTGAGTGTAGTGAAGATCAAAGTGCTACTCTAGAAGTTGCACAAGGTTTAAAAATAAATAAGGTTCATCCAGTTAAGCTGCATGTGAATCCTCCCATCCTTTAGTGATACTGCTGGGATAGCTATAACGTTATAGTCCCAGAACATTTTTTAGTATTTGCCATCTCTTTCTCCTGCCCCTTTCCAGGCCCTGGAGAGGGACCAAGGACCTGCTCTCAGATTCCACCAATATCATTGTATACCCAGTTCAGATATGAACCTATTAGCTGCCTCCTTGATTTCAGGCAATATTTTAAATGCATTTAGAAATATGCCATTTGTATTATTTTTCTTCACACACAGTCCATGTGAAGGAGAGAGAGAAAATAGCAGTGATTATTTGTAGCAATCAAATGTAGCATACATGTGTTAATCTAGTATTGCTGTTATTATAATCAAATCTTTGTACACTGCAAATGAAGTATATCTGACTTCTGTAAGTAATACTGAATGATGTTTGCATTGTTCTGTGGTTCCTTGGATCAAATGCTGAAACAAAGCACCAAATGTGCAACTGCCAATTATTGGAAATTTAATCTTGTAAATATTGATCTTGATGTTAGAGCAGTGATGGGTTTAATGGACACACTATTGTTTGTACAAAATGCCAAAGCATTTAGGTAACCCAACAATGTGGATGGTATTGGAGTAAAAGACTGTACAGTTGGTACAAATCTTATTAAAATTTTACCCAGTTTTGTTCTTGTGTGTCACGTGCACTCACCTGCTGTAAAGGCTACACTGTCTTGTCAGCATTCTACATACGTTTAATTGGACAAGATGAGATATTTACTGCAAGGACCAGCCAAGATTTTATTTAAGTGGAAAATCACATGAGCATGTTACTGGACAATTGATCGGAGACCTCTTTCCAAATGTTGAAGCTAGTTAAATGGTGCTATATGTCTTGTAGATGGGGTTTTTGACATTTTAATACTACTCTGCTCAGTAGTAGTAAAACTAATTGTGCAATTCCGTTGAGTATTTTTTTGTACAACAAAGCGATAACAATACGTAAATAAATTCAAGAGCACAACTTTCAGTTCTAAATTTCACTGCTCAGATTGTTTTATCTGTGAAAAATGAAGTCAAAAGAATTGGTCATAAGGACATTTAATCTGCCCTATAGTCCTAATCAATGCATTCAAAGAACCATCAACTAATGACGTCCCAAATTAACAAATGAGAAATTAGCGAATTGTATTGAAAAGTGCCTGAGGTATCCATTTCAGTTTCTCATTTAGACAAGAATTGGTTTAATTGCAACTCCCTGATGTGTCTCTTTATTGATTTGTTTTTCATAACTGTTCTCTGGCAATATGCCTGGTACAATAATTTAAATTCCGAATGTGGGCAGGATAGTGAGATGTGTGGTGTACCTTTGATCAGAAAAGCACTATATCAATGCAAGTATTTTTCATGCATATTGGGTTTCAAGGAGCTGTTTGCAGACACTTCAGATTTTTAAAGTTTGATAGTATTTTGAAAAACATTTAGCACTTAAGACATATATTTCATGGTCTTTCACCTATATTCAAGAAAATTACAAAGCCTTTCCACGTGATATCAGAACTTAGCACCAACAACAACTTGTATTTATGTGATTGCCTGGATACGATAAAGTTTCTAAGACACCTGACAAGAATGTTATCAAACAAAAAATGACACAGAACCACGAGGTGGTGTTAGGGCAGATGACCAAAAGTTTGGGCAAAGAGGTAGGTTTTAAGGAGCATCTTAAAAGGTGGGTAAGGAAGTGGAGATGTATAGGGAGGAAATCCCAGAGCTTAGTGCCTTGGCAGCTGAAGGTACAGCTGTTAATCTGCTGTTATTGCTGTCAGCCTAGCACCATGTCTGGTCTTGTCGCAAGAGTTGTCTGAGGGGTTCATTTATTTGGGGTAAATGAGATAGGAATTTACCTAGTTGGTTGAGCGCACTATAAACCTTTGCAGTTCGGTGATATTCTTGGGCGGTGGGAATTCCTTTATAGTTTTCATCTTCTGTGGGTCTGCATGATTCTGGTTGCTTGTATGATATGACCCAGTAACTTTATTGTGGGCCTACAAAACTCATCTTGCAGCATTAGTAAGGCTTCCCTTCATTGAGCCATGGATCAAAACATTGTCTAACAAGCACATGATGCCTTCCATTCCCTCTAGTACATTGGACATCGTCCTTTGGAAAATTTCAGAGGTGGATGTGATGCCAAATGGTAGATGGTTGAAACAGTGCCATCCAAAGGGTGTTGTGAAAGTGGCTCGGAGTTTTGACTCCTGCTCCAGTGGTAACTGCAGGATCTGCCGTTAGTGTCGAGTTCGGTGAAGATTGTACTTTTTGCAAAATTGGCCAAGTTCATTGGATGTTTTTCTCGTTCCACCCCTTTGTTCAGGTGTGTCAAGTCAACACAGTTTCGGATGCAGCCATTTGGCTTTGGGACTGGTACCAAACCAGAGCCCCACCTGGTTGGTTTAGTGACTGGAGGAATGACCCCTTGTTGATGCGTTGCCTCTAGTTCACTCCTGACTCTTCAGAAGTGGGTATGGGACCTTCCTGAGCGTAAATAGATAAACCTGTTTTACATTTGTCTTGATCTTGATGTGCAACACAGACTTCAGTTTACCCAAGCCTTTGAATAGTGTGGGGAATTTCCTTCTAAATTCATTATCTTCTGTTTGGTCATTGACTTCACCAATTTAATGAGCAGGTTTAGAGCTATGCAGGATTTTCTGCTCAACAAAGAGCACTCTTGGTTTTGAATAACATAATGTTTCAGAAATTTTCCTGTCTTTGTACTTTAGTATTGCATCAAATTGCCCTTTAACATTTAGCCTGATTCCCCCTGGACCTTGGGGTTGAATAGAGGAAAGTTGCAGATTTTTTCAGCTATGGAACTCTTGTCAGATAAAATTGAGACTTCAGCTTGCGTGTCCAATTTGAATTCAGTAGAGTGTCCATTGATGTCAATGTTTGCACTCCAATATTGGCTTTTATTTTCCTTTGTTTCTCCTAGGAAGGTGATTTCCTGGTTGTCAAGGCCTTGAATGCAGGTTCCTTTAACATATTTTTCCCTCTGTCTTGTAAATGCAGATTTCCTGAAATAGCAGACTGCTATAAAATGCCGTTTCTTGGCACACCTGCAGCACTGTGCAATTCGGACAGGGCATTCTTGGCACCTGTGGATCATTTTTCTGCCGGATCAGGGACATTGGAAAATGGCGGCTGGCACCTTTTCAGGGCACTCCCCGGTTGCTGCCTTTCTATACTTTCGTTTTTACAACCCACAAAGTAAATCATTTAATCGGGCTGTTTCATCAGACTTTATCTGCCTCCACTCTTTGGCCTGTCTGACCAGTTGTACAGCTTCACTTAAAGTTAAATCTTCCTGAGATTGTTAAAAAGTCAGAGAGGTTTTCATTGAAAACACCTACGACTATTCTATCTCTGATCAAATTGTCTTTTAATGTTCCCTACTCTCAATTGTCAGCTAGACAGTACAATGCAATGAATGAGTCGATCCCTACGCCCTGTTTTTAACTGCGTCGATTAAATGTTGTCCTCTGTATCGCAATATTTTTACAGAGACTGAAGTATGGGTCAAAGGTTCCGATGATACCCTTGTAGGAGTCTGTCTTTTCATTCACCCTGTCTGGCCAGCTGTGATGGTCCCGACGGCATATGACAAAATACTAACTTGATCTTATTTTTACTCCCAAGACCTTAAGTGTTGTGGTACTGGGTGAAACGCCTTTGCCAATTTTACCATTACTCAGCTTGTCTGGGGCTCTATGTTTTGGAACGACTCTGGGAGAGTTAAGGTATTAGCCATTCCTCAATCTGGGTACAAATTCCTTTTTCCTGTGCTGTTTGGCTTGTTAGTCTCTGGGCTGTCCTTGTGTTTTTCCCTCTCCAGCGTGGTTGCTGGGTTGGCCTTGAAGTCCTTCACCCACTGCTCCCTACTTCTGCTGGGTTTCCCTTCAGGCTTCTCCTGCCTTTTTTTCTATTGTTTCCTTGTGGGTGTAGTTACTGCTGCCACCACTGTTATTGTGCGTTTCTTAAGTTTAGGAGGTTGAGGTGTCTAAAATAACAGAGGTTGAATAGTTTAGATAAAGAGCAACAGTTTCATCTGGTGAAGGAATCAAGAACAATGGGTGGGGCAGGGGACTGAATTGTTGAGGGGAGAGTGTCTCTTTGATCTAGAAAAGGCTGTAATGCCCTTTGAACTCAGGTGGGGAGAGGGGGAATTTGTGATTTACATGAGAATTTGAAGTGTGAACATATCTCTGTGAAAGGAGTTCTGGAGGGTGGTGTGGGGAAGAATGTATCTCTGAAAGGAGAAAGAGAAGTAGAAGGTGAATTTCTAGGTGTGTTTGGGGCAAGTGATGGCCTGGTTGGAAACCTAATCTATTATTCTCACATTGTTTTCAAATTTGATATCCTTTTTGAAGTTAATGTTTAAAATGAACTAGAAAGTATCATGTTTTTTTTAAATTCAGATTTCAAATACCATTCTAAAGGAATATCCTTATGGGAAGGGGAGGGGAAAGGGTGCAGAGACCATTTGGAAAGGTTGTGTAGAATTCAAAATAACTGATCAAATATAACTCTCTTAATGCCAGCAATATTGACTCCTTGACTAGGTTTTTAAAAAAGAATTAAACAAAAATATGTACAGACATGGAGCACCATTCCAGAGTACCTCGACAATCTACTAAAGATTCAATTTGAGATGTAAAGCGGTGCTGAGGCAAAGCCCTTTTGCTACCTCTCACCAATGGCCCGAGATGGGGCTTGGAGCAAGAAAGCTGCCCACCACGTCTATCTTAATCAGTATATGGCCTGAAGAGAGAACAGAGAGATTTAATATTGTGAAATCAATCTATTCTTTATTATTTCAGAATGTATTTTTAATAATGCCCAGTTTTCAGAATGAGCACCTCCCCCATAGGCTTAATTTGTATTCACAAGTCAATCAGACTGCAGTCAGAATTATTCTACACGCCTGTCAGAATGGATGATGACAGGACAAAGTTGCTGGAAGCATTGCACGTTCTGATCTTAGCAATACATTGCATTCGCTGTGCAAGTTATCAATCTCTTTTGTGTTTTCTGATTTCTAAATCTGAGTTACATTATGGAACTTAATTGCTGGTGACTTTTATTGATTGTGGTGTTTCTTAACACAATAGAGGCAGTTAATTGAGCTGAGATTGTTTGGTGTGTTTATTTTATTTTCGCGCAGTTCTCGAAGATTTAACCGAGCCTGTATTTTCAGTTGGATTGCTCAATTTGCTAAAAGTGGAAGACAATCTATTGAAACTTAATCCATCCCAGTTGTTCTAACTGCCTTGTGTCTGAAAAAGTAATTTTTAAAAATGTGAAGCTCATTTCCATTATAGAAACCAAGTGCTTGAAGTGCACAATGGGAAAAAAAATTGTGATTTGGTTGTAAACCCTTCTTCTCCATGTGAGTTTACAATCTATGGGAAACTCTGTTTACATTATAGTCACTCCGAAGCAGCTGGGATGTCGATGTGATTTGATGGACTTGGCATTTGGGAGGTTTGAAGAAGTATGAACTTCAGACTCCAGAACCAGCATTATGAGCGATGGGTTAACTGAGGGGGCAGTTTGATCAGTAAGGCTGGATACAAACTTAAACTAGTGAGAAAGGAAATTTAAGCCCCATATTGTTTAAATGTTTGGAACAATTTAACAGCTGGGGTAATATTGCCAAAATATTGGGCCATTCAAAATGTGCCTTAACGCAGCAAATCACAAGGGTGTGCAAGGCTTTTTCAGCCTTAACTGTGGATTCTAATATGCCATTTAGAGAGTTTAAATTTCATTTCTTTGTTTCTTCTGCTTCTGCTTTCATTGTCGGCATCACAGCAAATATCCATATTCTGCCAACATTGTATCTCAAACTGCTGAGGAAAAGAAATCTTGGAGGACTTATTCCTGATTTATCTGTCAATGAGAAGAATGGCTCTTTTGAAAGCCTCCATGCCAATGAAATTCAAGCAGGAAAAATCAGCAAGTAAAAATCAAATGCAGCGGCAATGCATGCTTTTGTGTTATGTGGACTGGAATGCCAGAGTTAGGACATCCCTGCTCTTATTGATGGAGCTGTTTGGCTATTCAAGGCATGAGCCAAATGGCCATTTCTTGAATATAACAGCATCTGTACAATTTAATTCATTGTACCTGAAGCACTTTAGGATGTAAGATGGTGTCTTTGCAATCTGTTACTAATACTGATAGTTATAAAACTGGCACTATGGTTTGAAAATATAATTAAAAGAAATGACTGTTAATACTTGCATAGAAATTCAATTTAATTTAGAATTAATTTAATTTGAATCTATTAAAAGTCAGTTCACCGACTGAATGAGCGGAGAGTTATTTGGAGGCATAAAAAGCATTTGGTTTAAAATGGACAGATCAGTTACAGGATGTCTGATATTTGACTGCACCACCAGTGCAGTAATCTTATGCAAATTCAACTCTATGGGAAATGGCGCACAGTACTGAAGTATTAAATCTCCACAAGTAACCTCATTACAGTTAATTGAACAGCTTTATTAAATAACTTGTAAATAAAGCAGGTTGTTATCTTTGCTTTTCAACTCATTTTTATGGCTGATCAAATATCAGTTTGAGTTGGCAACCTACCTCACTGAAATAGGTCAAAACTGCCGTGTCTCATAGTCTGAAGATTGCAGCCAACAGGACTCCTGTAATGAAGTCTAATCATACAAGTGCTGGCCTGTTGATTTTTTTCCAATGACTTTTGGTGAAAGAAGAAGCTTGTCAGTAATGTTTACTGACATGTGCTGTAAACATCAAGATGGATGTCAATCACTGACGCCTCACACCTGCAACTTGTGTTCCCTAAAGGCTTTTAACTTACCGATTGATTACCAGGCTACAGGGATGTAAGATGTGGGTGCAAAGTCCCCTTGATTGGTGGGCACGCTGGTGTTTTCCCGGTCTGGTAGTGTGTTGAAAAGCCCTGCTGAGAAAGCTTAGTTTGTTGGCCCAACCCCTCCTCACACTGGAAAAAAGATCTCCAGGACAATAAACTCAAAACTTTCTGCTATTACACTACTGTGTATTATTTAACTATTTGTTACAGTGGAACGGCAGCTCTTGAGTATGAGGGGGCAGAATTGATAATCATTACAGCTAAATCATAGGTAAACTGTAGGAACTCTGAACACTGTCCTGTCGATTGGTAATGCACACATGACAAGTCATTATTGGTAAGCACCAGGAGAATGAGAGAGATTTTCCATAAGGAGAGGTTTAGCAAGTCGTCCATGTGTCTCGTAACATCCGTTCCAGAGCTGTATTGTGTTAGTATAAGCTTAGGAGTGTGTTGTCTTGTAATCATTTAATAATCTGTGAGGTTACAAAGTATTTGCAGAACAGAAAGAGGACATTTGGCTCAACAGGTCCATGCCAGTGTTTATGCTTCACGTTAATTCTGTCGCAGCCCTTGTCAATCTGATCCTGAAGGTCATCTGCCCTTAACATAAAGCTGAAGTGGGAGGAAAAATAGAAATTAGGTGAAGTTGCATGGTGTTGTATTGACATAGAAACAGATAATGCCTTCAGTTCAGTTAAGGACAGGAAAAAGCTATTTATTGCTCTTGTAGCCTAGCTCTCCATTGTCACATTCAGCTTTGTTATTGAATGTCCCAAACTTTTACTGATTCATCTGTCAGTCTCAAACACTTAGTATACTTTGGGTGAAGAAATTCTTCCTAATCCCCCTCTTGATATATCACTGGGGATGTTAAACTATAATCCATCAAAATTTTAACATATTGTCATTTGGTCCTGCCTGGATCTTATTGTCCTCAAGTGTTTAGTCACTTTTTCCTGCTGCAGATTGCTGCACGTGCCTGCGTTATATCTAAAACTGTCCAAACTCTGTACAAATGTTGTGGTAGTCCCCAATATTCCTTTCCAGTTCTGGTCTCCTGCTCCCCCCTTTCCAGTTTCTGCTCAACATGAGACAGAGTTACAACAGTCAATGCTGTTACTATTGAAAATTCAAAGTTTCTCTGCTTTAATTTGGAAGGCCTAGCTCCATAGAACACTTGGGGTCTCAGTGCTCCTACCTCACTGATGGATTTATTCAGAGGGACCTTGGCATATCCCAAAGCATTTTCCAGACTTTTGAAATGTGGTCACAGTTATAATGTAGGAATGGGCAGCCAAATTTGTGCACAGCAAGGGGCCCACAAACAGCAGTGTGATAATGACCAGATAATCTGTTTTTAGTTGGTTTAGGGATAACTCCCCTGCTCATCTTCAAAATAGTGTGATGGAACCTGAAAGAACAGATGAAGTTTAATGTCTCATGCGAAAATCAGAACCTCCAACAGTGCAGCACTCCTTCAGTAATGCACTGTGGTGTCAGCCTAGATTATGCGCACAAACCTGTGGATTGAGACTTGAGTCCACAACCTTCTGACTCTGTGGCGCAGGAAGATTGGAAGGGAACACAGCACTGTATCTGTATAATTACATTTCTGTCATCTTCACCCATGTGTACTCACATTGCTGGACTGGCTGACATTTCAGCAGGAATTCAGCCTCGGTGTTAGGAGTTTGTGGTATCATTTGTTCTTTGCGCTGCTGAGATGAGATTCTCTGAACAACCCAATTTACACTCACAGCAAGGCAATGATGTTTGAACTGCCCACTAGAGCAGTAAAAGCTCCAGGGTAGTACAGGCTTCAGCTGTTGCATTCAAATGAATTGCATTCTTTAATGTAGTATTGTAGAGGCAAAACCATTAGGGAAATTCAAAATGAGGTTGAATGCTGCAAAATGAGAGTTTGGATTGAGTATTGATGAGCTGAATGGCCTTTGCTTGTCCTTGACTTCTCTTCCATTACGTAACAATGGGACTAAGCTCGTGCTTGGACCGGGATAACATTTTAGGTTGGGTTTTCACAGTAGGCTGTAATCCCTTAACTGGGCTTCTGGCCAGTTTTCAATTGGACTAAGCAACTGTCAGGAATGCTGATGGATCTAGTTACATTCAATCACATAAAGTAATCTTATAACTGGAACATTAATGAGTTGGCTGTATTATGCTACTAAATTGTGCCGTAAATGGAACCCCTGTGAGCATCAACTGAAGTTTCCAAAAATGGAACTTACTGTACTTTGGAAGGTGAGTTGCAGTATTTGCCGTTTTTGGATTAATTAGTAGATTTCAGTGGCTGTTTAAAGCACCATTTTAGCGTTATGTTGCTCCAGGGTTATGAGATTAGAGCACGTAGAGCTGGTAATGTGACCTCCAAGCAAAGTGTGGAAAGTTTAAATGATTATATTCAACATGATTTCCTTACAATTATGCACAAATAAATGCACATAATTAACCATTGACTTGGTTTGGTTTGCGTGAAATACAGCATAACAAAATTTGGAGTTATAATATGTCACAACCTTTGAAGAAATCTTGGGGTGATTTCCATTGCCATGAGTTTCAGTGACTACTACTTTATGCATCTACCAGTCATTTTCTGTCTGGGTTTTTAATGTGTGCCGTGTTATGTTCATATTGATGACTTGAGTTACTTTTCCTGACTCAGTTGATCAATTTTCATTACATCTTCAGGCAATTCTGTGTTAACGATATGGTAAAATTTAGTCTTCAGTTGTAGGTGAATGAAGCTTGTGGATTATGTAATGGAGAGGTAATATCGATGAGCAACATCATTTGACTATGATCACAATAATGGTAAAATACATGTAATGCATATGATTATCATTCAGACAAGATTGTAGAGCTGAATGTGATGATTTATAACCAGCCATACGTGATGCAAGACTGGATTTAGTTCGCCTACATCATAGAATGATGCTTGGCCTAAATAGCCAAGTGGTTATGGTACTGGGTTTGTAACCCTAAGATCAAGAGTTCAAGTCTCACAATGGCAAAACTATCAAGAGTTCAACTGTACCTGATTTAAAAAAAAATTATCAAGAGTTCAAATCTCACAATAGCAAACTATGAAACAATATAATTTCATCTGAATAGGAACAGATGGAAAACATGTTTGTACTCGAAAGGGTTACAGAATGAATACTGATCACTCTTTTAAGATTCCCTGGTGGTCTAGTGGTTAGGATTCGGCACTTTCACTATTACAGCCCAGGTTCGATTCTCGTTCAGGGGATTAAGGTTTGTTGAGTGTGGTCACTTACTATTGCTTGGCCTAAATAGCCAAGTGGTTATGGTACTGGGTTTGTAACCCCAAGATCAAGAGTTCAAATCTCACAATGGCAAACAATGTAACTTCATCTGAATAGGAACAGATGGAAATGTGTTTGTGCTCAAATGAGTTACAATTTAAAGCCTATGGCCATACTACTCTGAAAACGCCCGATCTCGTCTGATCTCGGAAGCTAAGCAGACTCAGGCCTGGTTAGTACTTGGATGGGAGACCACCTGGGAATACCAGGTGCAGTAGGCTTTAGCTTGGCCTAAATAGCCAAGTGGTTATGGTACTGGGTTTGTAACCCCAAGATCAAGAGTTCAAATCTCACAATGGGAAACAATGTGACTTCATCTGAAACAGATGGGAACGGGTTTGTACTCGAAAGAGTTACGAAACCAATTTGGCTTGGCCTAAATAGCCAAGTGGTTATGGTACTGGGTTTGTAACCCTAAGATCAAGAGTTCAAATCTCACAATGGCAAACTATGAAACAATGTAACTTCATCTGAAACAGATGGAAACAGGTTTACTCAAAAAGAGTATCAAGAGTTCAAATCTCACAATGGCAAACTATGAAACAATGTAACTTCATCTGAAACAGATGGAAACGGGTTTGTACTCGAAAGAGTTACATCATAGAATGGTTACGGCAAAGGAGGAGGCCATTTGGTCATGTCTGTGCTTGTTCTGTGAAGGAGCAATTCACTCAGTGCCTTTTCCCTGTAGCCCTGCAAATTTTTCCTTTACAGATGATGATCCAGTTCCCTTTAGCAAGACTCAATTGACTTTGCTTCCACTGCACACTCAGGCAGTGCATTCCGGATCTTAAACACTCGCTGCATGAGAAAGGGTTTTCTTCATGTTGCCATTGCTTCTTTTGCCAGTTACCTTAAATCTATGCTCTCTGGCTCTCGATCCTTCCACCAATGAGTGCTATTCACAATAAGTGTTTGTCACGGAAGAATGAGTCCAAGCTAGTCTTTTACTTCATGCAGGTTCATTGCTACGCTGCAGAGCTGTCTTCAGAGACTCTCCCAGTCCCTTCCACACTGGAGTGTTACAGCTGCACCCATTTATAGGTAAACCAATGTCCATCACCTGTTTTAACAAGCAGTTGTCTTAACAATGTAATTGCCAGTCAACAACATGATTGTTATTGGACCTTGACAATGTAATTACTGATACATTGGCATTGGGAACAGTTTCACCCTCTCAACTCTGTCCAGACCCTTCATGAATTTGGATACTTCTATCAAATATCCTCTCAACCTTCCTCTTCTCCAAGGAACACAGGCTCAAATTCTCAAATCTTTCTTTGTAACTGAAGTTCTTCATCCCTGGAACCATTTTTGTGAAATCTTTCTGCACCCTCTTGAATGCCTTCACATCCTTCCAAAAGTGTGATGCCCAGAACTGCATGCAGTTGAGGCCGAGCCATTGTTTTAAATAGGATTAACATAACTTTCATGCTTTTGTATGCTATGCCACTTTATTAACCACACTTTCAACATGTCCTGTCACCTTCAATAATTAATGCACATATCCACCCAGGTTTCTGTACTCCTGCACCCCCTTTAAAATTGTTCCCTTTTTTATTTATTGTCTCTGTGTTCTTCCTACCAAAATGAATCACTTTTCATTAAATTTCATCTGCCACTTGTCTGCCCATTCCACCAATCTGTCTATATCCTTTGAAAGCTCTACACAATCTTCCTCACAGTTCACAATATTCCAAGTTTTGTATCATCCACAGATTTTGAAATTTGTGGCCGGTACACCAAGGTCCAGGTCATTAATATAGATTAGGAACAGCAGGAGCCCTAACACCGATCCCTGGGGAATTCCACCATTAATCTTTCTTCAGTCTAAGAAACAATTAGTCATCACTACTCTTTGTTTCCTGTCACTTGACCTATTTTATATCCACGTTCCTACTGTCCATTTTATTCCATGCACTCTAGTTTTGCTTATACCTCTGTTGTGCAGTACTTTATCAAATGCCTTTTTAGAAGTCCAGGTACACCACACCAAAAACATGATTGTTATTGGACCTTGACAATGTAATTTCTGATACATTGGCATTGGGAACAGTTTCACCCTCTCTACTCTGTCCAGATCCTTCATGAATTTATCCTCCTCAATCCTCTCCGTTACCTCATCAAAAAACTTTATCTTTATTTCTATCTCTTTTGTCATCCAGAGCTCTGGATTTGTTCGCCCTACATTTCCCCTTTGTGGGAATATACTTTGCCCTTGAACTATCTCTCCTTTAAAGGCAACCCATTGTTCAGTTACAGTTTTGCCTGCTAATCTTTGATTCCAGTTTATCTGGGTCAGATCCATTCTTACCCCATTGAAGTTGGTTTTCCCTCGGTTAACCATTCTTACTCTAATTGCTTCTTGTCCTTTACCGTAGCCAACCTAAACCTTATGATACAATGATCACTGTCCCTTAAATGTTCCTCTACCGGTACTCGATCCACTTGGCCCACCTCATTCCCAAGAACCCGGCCCAGCAATGCCTCCTTTCTCTTTGGGTTGGAAACATACCGCTGTAGAAAATTCTCCTGAATGCATTCTAGAAGCTCTTGCCCCTCTCTGTCCTTTTGTTACAATCCCAGCTGAGGTTACCCCTGGGCAAGCCTGATCCCAGAGTGAAACACAGCTTGATGGATCCTAACTTTTATATTTTGTAACATATTATTGTATTTAGATACATGGAGAGTCGCTACTGAGCAGAGTCACAGGAGTCAGCTGATGAACTTTTAACAAAAGAATAAAACATTTATTCAACGAGAAAAGATGAATTATGTTACAATACTCCTTCACCCACAACCATACTTTTACAGATATATACAGATTTGTAAGGATAACACAAGTTACAAAAGCTTTCTTATACTTTAATGTTCACAGTGAATACACTGGCCATATAAACAAATAGGCATGCTGTGGTCAAACACACCACACTCTCAAATCAAGTGACAGATGCCACCTCAAACAGATGCTTGGATCTCTCCTCACCTTCCCCCAGACGCTTGTCACACCGTGAGTCAGCCAGTCTCACTGCACTCCGCCTTTCCAAGAATTCACCTTGGAATCTTCTCCTGAACCAACACTTTCTCTCAGCTGCCTTCCACAAGGTTTCACCTCCAGAGTTTCAAACTCTACTTCCGATGTTCCTCCTCCCTGGGTCACCACATGCATTCAAGCTGTCTTCCATTTCCTCTCTCTCATCAATTCTGTCATCAACAGTACCACTGCTTCACATGCCCATAGCAAAGAGCTACAGATCTTTGGACCTTCTTGCCTTTTGCGAGCTGTTCTCTCTTTAAATCTCCTTTCTGTAGCTTTTGTTTCTTTAAATATGAGGCTTGAAGCCTTTCTTTCTGCCCCTCCCTCTTAACTTCTCTTAACAGGATCTTTTTCCAGGTTCCTGTCCTTCCTTTGACTAGAAGGTCTGCTTTGGACTTTGTACTCTTCCACTCACCTGGATTTCGGGGTTTTTTTTAGCTTGGGACTGGCTATCTGTCCCCTTCTAGGTTGCTTCTGCCTCACAGCTGTCTTCAAATCAACTGAACTTCAACAGCTTCCAAATCAAAACTGCTGTTTTTTCCTCTTCTGTGTGTCTGTAGGAGAGACCTGCCTCTCTGGGCCCCTGTTGCTAGACAACAGCCCAATTCTTCTACCATTGTGTTTGCTTTACTTCTTAAGTCATAAACTCTCATTAGAAATGCAAGCATCTTTTTAAAGTAAAGCTAAAGCTCAATTTGACCTTTTTTAATGCACAGATCCAGAAATACAAATCAAACTTAAACATTAAAGCTAAAACTCATTCCAACACCCGCAAAACACAAATATAACTTACTTAAACTGTCTCTATTTACTAACACTTTACACGACTACTACCCCGGTCTATATTTGGATAGATAAATTCCCCATTATAACTACATAATAATTCTTTGACTTTGCTGTAATATCCTTGCAAATTTGTTGATCTACATTTTTCCCATTAGTCGGTGGCCTATAGACAGTACCGAGCAACGTAAGTGCACATTTTTTGTTCCTTAGCTCTGGCCATATAAATTCTGTCCTTGACCCCTCAGGGTCATCCTCTTCAGCACTGCAATGTCACATTTTAAACTGCTCCTCCCACCCTCCCACCATCCTTTCCTTTCTTTCCAGAACACCTTGTACCTAGGGATCTTCAATACTCAATTCTGCCCCTCTTTGAGCCAGGTCTCTGTTATCGCCACAACATCATATTTCCATATGGCTTTCTGTGTCTGCAATTCAGCAATATTATTTACCACACTCCACTCATTCACACTGATGCACTGTAACCCCCAAATTACTCTTTATTACTTTCTGCCTCATGCTGAACTCACCCAATACCTTACCGTTTTCTACTCTAGTACCGTCTGTTTCTACCAGTATTCTATGCACCCTGGAATCCTTCTCTAGTCTTATGTCCTGCTTCCCACACTGCTGCCAAGTTAGGTTAAATCCTCTCCTCTAGCGCTCTCAAATTGCCCCCCATGGATATTGATCCTGGCTCTGTTTAGCTGCAGCCTGTCCAACCTGTACAAACCCCATCTCTCCCAGAACTGATCTGAATGACCCAAGAATCTAAAGCCCTCTCTCATGTACCATCTTTCCAGCCATGCATTCATTTGGTTTATCCTTCTACTTCTTATTCACATGTGGTATTTCTTACTCGTGGGTGGTATTGGGAGATATCCAGAGGCAGCTATTTTTGAGATCTTGCTTGCTAATTTCCTACCTAGCTCCCTAAATTCTGACTGTAGGACTAATCACTCTTTTTTTACTTATATCATTAGTACCAATGTGGACCACAGCCGCTGACTCTTCACCCTGCCCCATTGAGGTACTCTGCAGCTGTTCAGTGATATCCTTCACCCTGGCACCAGAGGGACAACATACCATCCTGGATTCGTATTGCTGCTGTAGAAATGTTGATGTTTCCCTAACAATTTAACCTCCTATCATTGTTGCTCTTCCAGTTTCTTGCAGACAGAGCATGTACATTTGTGCCTGTTTCAGCTAAACAAAATAAGTGACAGCAATTTGCTGACTCATTCCTCAGGACAATGCCTTGACCAGTCAGCGTCAAGCTCCCTGATTTAAATTTCAAACAATGCCTGGCAGTTAACTGTCAGTCACCATCAGTGGTGCATTCTCTATGGCAATGCCACTTGCCAACCAATCTGGACTCTTCACATACAGTATAAATTGTTGTTTTCCCCTTATAGTGGTATTCTTGCAAGTGTCCTGATGAGTGCAAGATGAGAAGTTTAAACATGTCTCTTTGTCAGGAATTATTCTAAGTTAGTTAAGTAAGTAATTAAATTAAGTTAACTAAATAACATAAGTAACAATGGCAGGACAGGTGTTATGTTACAGTTGTGGATTGTGGGAGCTTTTGGATGCCAAGATGATCCATGACAAACACATCTGCAGAAAGTGTAAGCAGCTAGAGGAATTCCAGATCAGGATTATTGATCTGGAAGCCGAACTGCAGAAGCTGCATGACGTAAGGGAGGGGGAGAAATACCTGGACACTTTGTTCCAGAAGCAGTCATGCCTCTTAGAATAGGATCATCTGTTTTGATCAGCAGTGAGGGATGGGAGGATGTGACCGTCAGTAAGGCAGGTAATGGGACAGACAGAAGTAGTGGAGGAGCCTCAGACTTTGCAATTGTCAAACAGGATGGAGGTGCTTAGAATCTGTGTGAACGAAAACAAGGTCTGCAAGGTGGATGAGCAGGCTGGTCATGACACCATAGTGCAGGAAACCATTCAAGCAGGGGGGGCGCAAACAGGAATATAGTGGCAGTAGCGATAGTATAGTGAGGGAGATATACATTGTTCCATGCAGCAATGAGTGAGAGTCCAGAAGGCTGTGTTCCTTGCCCGGTGCCAGGGTCAGGACATCTGCTCAGGGCTGGAGAGGAACTTGCAGTGGGAGGGAGAGGATCCAGTCATCGTGGTCCATGTAGGTATCAATGAAATAGGCAGGACAAGGAAGGAATCTCTGCATAGTCAGTATGAGAAGCTAGGTACCAAATTAAGTAGCAGAATCTCCAAGGGAATAATCTCTAGATTGTTACCTGAACCATGTGCAAATTGGCATAGGGCAAATAAGATTAGAGAGATGAATGCATGGCTCAAAGACTGGTATGGGAGAAGTTCTGGTTCTGGCTGTGGGGCACTGGCAGCAATACTGGGGAAAATGGGGGCGTTGGGATGGTCTACACCTGAACCGTGCTGGGATGTGTGTTCTTGTGAAATGTGTTAGTAGGGAAGTAGAGGGTGCTTTAAACTAGCAAGGGGGTTGAGGGATCAAGCTTGGGTAGAAGTGGCAAATCAAGGGTTTGATTCAAAGCAGGAGACCATAATAATAATATGGGAAATGAGGGTAAGGGAAGAACAGGAAGGGACAGAAAGATAAAACCTAAGAAAACGCCAATAGTCAAGACTGGATTTTACAAAGATAGCAAAAGGACAAAACTAAAAGCTCTGTATCTGAATGTGTGTAGCATTCATAACAAAGTAAATTAATTGATAGCACACATTGAAGTAAATAAATATTATCTGATTACCTTAGTAGAGATTAATTTGGGAATTTGTTAAAAGTTATGATATTAGTAAGTTGTAGCCATGTGTGTATGTTTAATTTGTTGTAAATTAATAAATGTTTTATTTATTTTGATATAAAAACCTCTGGAGAACTGGTGGCCTTATTCCTGAATTTAGAGCTGCAACTCGAAAAATACCAATTGAAAATATAGGTTATGACAGTTGTTTAAAGTTTCCCTCAGATGTTAGATAACTCAGCCTTTAACAACTGCTGTGTCATAACAGGCACTAAGAGAAATCAGGGTAATTAGGAAGAGTCACCATGGTTTTGTGAAAGGTAAATCATGTTTAACCAATTTATTGGAGTTCTTTGAAGGAGTATTATGCACTGTAGATAAAGGAGAGCCTGTAGACATGCTGCACTTGGATTTCAAGAAGGCATTTGTTAAGGTGCCACATTAAAGGTTATTGTGAAAAATAAAAGCTAATGATGTAGGGGGTAACATGTTAGCATGGATAGAAGACTGACTGGCTGGCAGAAAACAAAATATGCATAAATAGGCCTTTTTCTGATTGGAACGATGTGACAAGTGGAGTCCCACAAGGCCTGTGCTGAGGCCTCACCTTTTTACAATTTAGATCAGTGACTTAGATGAAGGGAGAGAAGGCATGACAGCTAAATTTGCAGATGACACAAAGATAGGTAGGAAAGTGTGTTGTCAGGAAGACGTAAGCAGGCCTTGCAGATAGTGGACAGGTTTTGGGGAGTCAGCAGTGTGATGGAATACTCTCCACTTGCTTGGATGAGTGCAGCTCCAACAAACTCAAGAAGCTTGATACCATCCAGGAGAAAGCAGCCTGCTTGATTGGCACCCTATCCACAAAATACATTCACTTCCTCCACCACTGGCGCACAGTAACAATAGTGTTTACCATTTAGAAGATACACTGCAGGAGCTCACCAAGCCTCCTTAGACAGCACCTTCCAAACCCATGACCATGACCATCTTAAAGGACAAGGGCAGCAAGCATATGGGAACACCACCACCTGGGAGTTTCCCTTCAAGCCACTCACCATCCTGACTTGGAAATATATCGCTGTTCCTTCACTGTCGCTGGGTCAAGATCCTGGAACTTCCTTCCTAACAGCACATGGGCTGCAGCGGTTCAAAAAGGCAGCTCGCCACCACCTTTTCAAGGGCAACTAGGGGTGGGCAATAAATTTTGGCCTAGCCAGTGACGCCATCCCATGAATGAATAAGAAAAGCCAATGAGCCCACACCCATCCTGTGATATTACAATTTGACTTTTGTTTTCTTTCTCACTTGGTGATCCTGACCTGCTGCACATACCACCTGGTCTGCTTCACAGTGATCTCGACCTACTTCCCACTCCCCCCAGTCTGCTTCACAGTGATCCCAACCTGCTTCCCACTCCCCCCAGTCTGCTTCACAGTGATCCCGACCTGCTTCCCCCACCCCCCCATCTGCTTCACAGTGATCCTGACCTTCTTCCCAGAACATACAACACTTATTTTAATGTTAGTTAGGAAACAAGCTACAAGCAATTTGTTCCTTGTTTAGTTGTTGGGATTCATTTTGAAATAGATCCATTACCATTGAGCATGGAAGAGTTTTGGCACCTTTATACACATTAAAGGCTCTCTACTTCCTAAAAATTATATATAGCCTTGCTCTGGTTAACTCTCCCTTGACTCCATTCTTCTCCGTTAACTGACTTTTTCATACAGAAAATCTTTCACTTTCTCCTGACGTTTTCTTTTATGAAGTGTTTGGTAGTGTAAATGAAGAATGACTTTTCCTTCGGTTGAGGAATCAGTGATGAGAGGTCATTAAAATTTTCAGTAAGAGAGTGAGGAAGGATACTGGGAGAGATGTCTTGACCCAGGGAGAGCATGGGATGTTAGCCTTAGGGAGTGTTTGAGGCAAAGCAATGTTAATCTTTTAATAAAAACAGAATTACCTGGAAAAACTCAGCAGGTCTGGCAGCATCGGTGGAGAAGAAAGAGTTGACGTTTCGAGTCCTCATGACCCTTCGACAGAACTTGAGTTCGAGTCCAAGAAAGAGTTGAAATATAAGCTGGTTTAAGGTGGGGGGGGCGGAGAGAGAGAGAGAGAGAAGTGGAGGGGGGTGGTGTGGTTGTAGGCAAAAGCAGTGATAGAAGCAGATCATCAAAAGATGTCACAAACAACAGGACAAAAGAACACATAGGTGTTAAAGTTGGTGATATTATCTAAACGAATGTGCTAATTAAGAATGGATGGTAGGGCACTCAAGGTATAGCTCTAGTGGGGGTGGGGAGAGCATAAAAGATTTAAAATATTTAAAAATAATGGAAATAGGTGGGAAAAGAAAAATCTATATAATTTATTGGAAAAAAACAAAAGGAAGGGGGAAACAGAAAGGGGGTGGGGATGGAGGGGGGAGCTCAAGACCTAAAGTTGTTGAATTCAATATTCAGTCCGGAAGGCCGTAAAGTGCCTAGTCGGAAGATGAGGTGTTGTTCCTCCAGTTTGCGTTGGCCTTCACTGGAACAATGCAGCAAGCCAAGGACAGACATGTGGGCAAGAGAGCAGGGTGGAGTGTTAAAATGGCAAGCGACAGGGAGGTTTGGGTCATTCTTGCGGACAGACCGCAGGTGTTCTGCAAAGCGGTCGCCCAGTTTACGTTTGGTCTCTCCAATGTAGAGGAGACCACACTGGGAGCAACGAATGCAGTAGACTAAGTTGGGGGAATTAATCTTTTAATGCTTCGTAAATGGGATTTGACAGACAATACATAGGAAGAGAGCCTGACAGTGGTTGTTTTGGATTGCTCTTGCAAACAACCAGTGCAGATACAGTGACCTGACTGGCCTCCTGCTGTGCTGTAAATATTGAGCAAGTTTTTGAATGAGTGCCTTGCACCTATGACCATAATTATCAAAACCCTTTACACAAAATGGCAGTTTATTCTCATGACTTCCTATAACTCTTGAGGTCCAATGGCTTGTTCTGTAAAAGCCAGGTAGGAACTGTCTTCCTCCAAGAATACAAGTGCTGGCCCTGGATGATCAGTGTGAAGTGCTTCAGCTTTCTCCCTTGGAGAAGATGGAATAATTCTTTGAGCTTTGGATTGAACAAGGTAATGTTGGAAGAAGCACTATTCCTAGTTACTTAGGCTTCATCATTCATATTCTTAAGAGAAATACAGTGCCTGAAACACTTGAAAAATCCATTGATTAAAATGTGTTCCATTTTATATCTAGTAGAATTGCCTTTCTGGCTTCCAGTTCCCTCTTCAAATGTGCACTTCAAAGGCAACTTTGGATCATTGGTGCCAATAGTATCAGCAGTATCAGGACCTGATGAACAATAGAAGTTCCCAAGTCATAATCTAAAAAGTTAAGACCAAATATTTTGATCAAAAGGATTTGTAGTATGGATGAAGACCACCAGGTAAAGAAGAGTGAGGAGAGAACAAAGCAGAGTGTCATGCATTAATCATCCTATGCCACAAAGGATTTTGGTGGGGCACTTGGTTTAGGAGGGCAGTGGACAACATTCTGGAAAAAAAAGAGAAGCAGGATCCATTTTTACTTAGCTGGTGGCCTAACATAACCAGCTCCCACATTGCTCACTAATAAACCCAATCCATGTTACATAAAGTTTCGTAAAGTGATGTCTCCACTAATCTCAGAACTGAACTTGTGGCGTTCGTGAACTCATGGAAAAGTTCAGACATTTGTCATTTTAACCTGGAGGATGTAAAGTTTAATTAGATACTGCATCCTCTGGACAATTCTGCTGCAAATTTCAAACTGTGGACCTGGATGAGAAGTGAGCCGCATGAAAACATTCCAATAATTCCTGTAAATTAACAGAATTACAGTTGTATAAATTAGAGGCAGGTTTTAAAAAAGGGTCAGGTTTTCAGTATTTTGATAGCCTAACGTTTGGACTTTGTTGAGGACCAGGGTCTTTCCTTGGTAAGAGAGGATTTTGATCCGTGAAATGAGTGTGCTACATGGCTTGCTGGAATGGTAACTGTTTGGGTTGTGTGTAGTGGAGATGTAATGGAGACAGTGGAGCTTCTCCTGTCACCTGATGGTTCAAATTCATTTGGCTGGACATAGGAGCTGAAGGATTATCTCTCTAAAGCATTGTGTCAGGCCTCAGCTGAATTATATAACATTATCAATTTGGTCAGTGATCAACAGACCAAATGTCGGATTGGTAAATGTATCATAAATAATTATTAGTGTGTACAAAACAATTCTGCCCTGCCTGCTCGAGTTAATACATTTGTTGTTGTACAAATTAAAGGAAGGTCTGGGGGGAAAAAAAAGCAGGTTAAATGTGTTGTTAAATTATGAAACGCAGGAAAGTGCAGAGGGGCCACTTAGGTTGAAAACTGAGAAAAGGATCTCTAAATTAATAATGCTTCGTAAAGTGATGTCTCCACTAATCTCAGGACTGAACTCGTGGCAAAGTTCAGACATTTGTCATTTTAACCTGGAGGATGTAAAGTTTAATTAGACACTGCATCCTTTGGACAATTGGCCGCTGGGGTTTTCGAACTAGGATGGATTGCTTGCTGCCGTGTTCAATGAATTTGGCCTTTATTGGGGGGAGAAATAGAATTGTTTAACAACTGCTGCCTTACAAGTGACTATCTACACATTATAAATATCATTGGTTAAAAATGCAGGTGGTTGCCTTTTTAAGGAAAGAAAGTGTGAAGAGGTGGCAAGGTTCACCCTGAATTGAGGAGATTTCTAAGTAGCTCAGAAGTTTGATTTGACTTTGCTTTTCAATGACCCTGTTAAGACACACAGTAGTGGCTCTAGGTCACATCAGTCGTCCGCTGTCAATGGTTGATAGTTGTTGGCGGTTTGTTAATATGACTGTCAACTAATGAAATTTTTAATAGCATTGTGTTAATGCCAACATGTCTCACAATAATAGATTTATATTCACAGAATAAGAATTAGAATTGAAGACTGTCCAAAAAAGTGTTTCTTTTTAATGTGTGAATTAAAATGCAGCATTTCAACTGCTGTGTATTATAGTATTCATTGTCTTGTCCATCTCCGCTTGAGTGCCGGGTACATATGCATACACCATATGTGTGGGAATCTGTAGGGAATGTACCTGTCCCAGAGATGTTGTCACTCTTACTGATTTATTGTTTGCAGAGGATATGTTGAAAAAATATGGGAAGCATCTAACATGAACATCTGCAGAAGTTTTATATGAAAGTTTAAAAATAGGAATAAATGCAGCTCATAATAAAACAAGTGGAGCATGTATTACTTAAACATATGGTACATTAGGCTGAGGTCCCACGTTCATTGTTCAAAAACCCTCCCCTTTTTAAACAAAAAGTGGAACTAATCAACAGATTAAGACAGCACATTCTGAAACATATTGCAAGTTGAAGCAATTCCATTCTGTGCTGAACAGCATCATCTGAATATTAAATTTTTAGTTGAAATGTACTGTAAATGAGATTGGTAAAAAGCATTCCAAAATAACATGATCTAATTGGATCAATGTTCAGGAAACATGACTTGTTTTAAGTCTGCATCTGTGCCTTGTAATAAAACAATTCCAATCTGATTAAGATGAGCAATAAATAGCCTTAATGGTATGATTCTGGTATTTTGCTACTTGTCTTTCCTTCTCTTATTTAAATTTCTGCAAAATAGATTTAAAAGGTTAGGGAAAAATTATTTTGACTGTTTAAAATGCCTGGCTGCAGATGATATCCAATTTCCTTTGCATTGAAAAGACATTTTAATGGAAAACATGTGGTCTGCTTAGTTGCATTAAAAGGGGACTGTTTTTAATATTGACTCTTCACTTATTATATGGTAATAGATTCTTTTGAATAGATTATGGCTTCATTTGTTTCATATAGGGGAGGCATTGATGACCAATGCCCTATGAAAGGAGGTGAGGCATTTTCATAATGTCAGATACACATGTGTCATACCAAGTTAGTCAATTTTCATCTGACTGTTAGTGTGGTTTCCTTCCATCAGCTCCCAAATGCTCCTAAATCTCTGCTCAGGTTTCTTTACTAGTTTAGCCAAATACATATGCAACTATCTCTGTTTTATATACTGGTGATTCATGCTTCTATGCTGGACATGTTGGTTTGGGAGAGAATAATGGTGTTAGAACACCTTTCTTGCCACTGGATTTGGAGGATCTTGCGAAGGCACCACTGGTAATACTTCTCCAGTGGTTTGAGGTACCTGCTGTAGGTTGTTCTAGTCCCTGAAGCATATCCAAATGTGGGGACCTGCTACCTGGTAAAATATAAACTTCATCTTGGGTTTTGATACCCTGTCTCTCAAACACTCTTTTCCTCAGTCAGCCGAAGACTGAGCTGGCACATTGAAAGTGATAATGAATTTCATTGTGTGTGCCTGCCTTTGTTGAGAGGAGGCTCCCAAGATCTGGAAAACTGTCCACGTTTTTCAGGGTGGCGGCATTGATCTTAATCACATCCACTGGGCAGGACAAGTCATTTGTATGCCTGATGCCAGACTTCTGAAGCAAGTGCTATACTCGAGGTTCAGTGCTGGCATGTCCTCAAGCATCCCCCAGGAGGTTAAACATCTCCGTCAACTCATGGCAGTCTCTGTGACCGACCAAAATGGAGAAGGTTCATTTGGGAAGGCGCTGAACACATCGAGAGATTTTGTCGGGACTATGAAGAGGCAAAGTCGAGGTGTCAGAGCACACAAACCTTCAAAGACTCATTTACCTGCCCCCTTAAACACCACCTGCCGTGCATGTGGCAGAGTCTGCAGATTGCGCGTTGGTATATCAGCATTCTCAGAACCCACTGAAACAGGTTGGATTAAGTCATCCTCGATCCCAAGGGGACTGCCTAAGAAGAGTGGGAGAAATAGGAAATAGTAGTCATACTGGTCTGTGATAAACCTGCTATGTTCTAAATGGCACCTAAAAGTGCTATCTGCTGTGCTTCTGTGGTTTAGAATCGTAGAATATTTTGTGTGACTCCTGAAAGTTGTCACGTCACAATCAGACCTTTGGTTCAGTGAGTCACAATTGAAGTTTTTCATTAATATAGAGACTGTTACAGGATTTTGAACTGCCTGAAATTGCAAGGGAAATTTTCCTGCTGCTTGAATCTGAGCTCAGCTCTCACTTGTATGTATAGCTATATTTATTGATTGCTGACTATATGTGAATGCAATTTTGCTCTATGGTGAATATAATGACACTGTTGCACCTTACATCTTTGTTCTGGGAGAGGCATTCCTCAAATTGGTAATGCTGGTTCCACATAGCTCTGTGGCCAACTGAGTCAAGGTGGATGTCTATGCAAACTCACTAAAATCCAAACTGATTCAAATTACCAATGGTGAGTACCCAACAGGCCAATGGCACTTTGCTAATATTTTTAAAATATTTGAATTATGATTAAAAAAATTAACGATGCAGTATGTTGAAGCTGATGCAAGATCACCATGTTGTTTTTATTTGTGTTTCCAGCTTTCTCTCTTCCTCACCAGTTTTCTCCCTTCGTTCCTGGTGACATTTATTCTTTAATTGAATGTGGGTTCTACAGGTGCAGATTGGCCATGAGGAGCTTGTCCCATAGGTATTATTTTTGAGTAATCCTTAATGATGTATGTTGGCTGTGCTTTAAGGGGGGTTGTGGGGGTTTTGGGATTTTAATCACTGACTGTACCTGGCCCCCAGCCCAATCCTGTCCATGTCAGGTGGTGGCCACAGTTTCTGCCCGTAATTAAATGCACCAAAGCAATTCTGGTACCCTTATTAATTGCTGTGTAGTTAGGATGAGTTGATGTGTCATAGCCTGGAGAAGAAAACTGAGACATTTTTGGCATGGCTCACTGGATAAACGGAGTCATTGAATTCTCGTTGCTTGTCAGAGCTCAATTCTGGGACTTCATTCCCACGTTTTATACTCGGCATTGGTGTAAAGCTAAAATGGCTTTACATTCACACAAAATGTATAACATAATTAGCTCATGGATCTTTTCCATGTGTGAAGTCTGGAATACTCTGTATCTGATGCTGTCAGTGGAATAATTTGACAGAATTATAAAGGTCAACTTTACCACCGAGTACACTCTTACATGTTTGCTTATTTACTCACCTGTCCAGCTCAGCTTCTTTGCTGAAAGATTCAGATCTTTGGGATTTCACCTGGAGGGTGAATTCACCCTTTGATGTTCAGAACCGCTTTTTACTTAGCTCACCCTTCCCCTGTATCCTTCCCCAGCCTTGGAACCCTCACGAGACTTTTGTGTTCCACCAATTCTGGTTTCTCATGCATCCACTATGTTAATCACTTATTCTTTGGTGCCATGCCTTAAGCTGCATGTGCCCTAAACTTTGAAATTCCCTTTGTAAATCTCTCCGCCATTCTCTCCCTTTCTCTTCCTTCAAGATGTTCCATAAAACCAACTTATTTGAACATCTAACTCCAATATTGTTTTCTACAACTCAGGTGTTAAATTTTGATTCTTAATTCAGCTGAGAAGCATCTTGGGATGGTTTGCTTACATGAAAGGGATGACATAAATGCAAGTTGTTGTTATTGTGCAATATTTACCTGAAAAATTAATCAGAATCAAGTGTATTAATGTGTTCCCATATGAAGAAGGCTTTTGAGACACATCTGTGAACTGCTTTGTGGGATCTGCTCTTCCTGCCTTTGGTATAATTAGGGCTAGCTTCCTGTGTGATATCACTGCCTGATGTTTGCTTAGTGGTCAGTGGCTGAGAATAACAAAGCAAACACCATTGTTAGCTATAATCCCACATCTTTCCCAACATCAGGAAATCAGTATGAGGCTAAAGAATTATAGATCCGATTGTTGTATTTGACAATTGCTTTCTTACAGAATCCTGCATTCATAAAATAATTGACAATGACATTTTATTTGTGGAGCTGACATTCAAGGATTTGTAGATGTTCCGTTTTGTTGTTGTTTCCTTTTAACCCTTATAATTCCTTATTCAAGTGTTCTGTGAATTGCTGGCGACCATACACTAATGTGCAGACCAGCAGTTTAAATCTGTATGTCATTGCCTGATAGAAAGACTTGCATTTATTTAGCAACTTATTCCATCTCTGAGAATGTCCAATAGTGCTTCATGTCAATCATTTTTGAAGTGCATTTATTATATCGGTGGCCTGACATGAATGAAGATCTGTCAAACAGTAATGGGATGAATGGGAACTTGATCTGCTGTTGTGTATTTGTTGAGGGATGAATTTTAACCGAGAAAGTTCTTGTAGCTCTTTGAAGGTTTAAAATGTGTAGAACAGACAGGTTGAGACTTGATTTAATATTTGATCCAAACAGTGGCACTTCAGACCATGTAGCACTCCCTCAGTTCTTTTTTTTGAAGTCTTGAGTCTAAAACTCTTTGCCTTGCCTCACTGATGGCACACATGCTTCTGAATCAGAAAATCGTGGGTTCAAGCCTCACTCCAAAGAGTTGAACACACAATCTAGGTTGACACTTCACTGCAGTCCTGAGGGAGTGCTGCACTATCTGTGATGCCATCTTTTGGTTGAGACGTTGAACTGGGGCCCCGTGTCCTTCAGAAATGGATGTAAAAGAACGCATGATACCATTCAAATAACAGCAGTGGAGTTCTTCTGGTGCCCTGGCCAACATCTAAAAGAAATCATGTGGCTGCTTACTTCATTGTTGTTTGTGTGTAAATTATCTGCCATGTTTTCTCTATTGTAAAGATGACTGCACTTAATGAGTTGTGAAGCATTTTGGGATATCCTGAGGTTGTGAAAGGCTCTATGTGGATGCAAATCATTCTTTTATTTTCTTTCAGGAAGGCACAATAGAGTGTGAGCTGGACCAAAAATCTTGTGTTTTTTTAAATTTCATTTTTAGTGTGGTGATGTTCAAACCAATAGCAGCACTTCATCTCTGGCTGAATCAGGCACATTTTGATGAAAAATTGTAGAAATGTTATATCCTTCCTGTCTTAATAGTCATGTATTTTAAAATTAAGATGAATGCTGAAATTTCTTCCCCTCCTAATTATATCCACATAATAAGTGCACTTCAAAAACGATTTGTATGAAACACTTAGACATTCTTAGAGATGCAATAAGCTGCTAAATAAAAACACGTCTTTCTTCCTTTCTTTCTTTCAGACAGTTAAGTACAGATTTAAGATGCAAGTCTGTGGATTGAAGTATGACTTGCAGCAATTCAAATCCAAATTTTGAAAAATGCAGATGCAAAGCAAGAGCATAAGCCCAGCTGTGTCACATCTACCCCTCTCCAACCATCCAATTTCTTCCCTGCTCGATCTTTAGATAAACTTTCCAAACCACATAGGCTACATCTCTGCTAGACATGGAATTTGAATGCTAAATGCAAACTAGTGAAGCACATTTTGGTTTAAGCTGAACCCATTTGGCAGCAGTTACTGAATAGCTCAGACGTACAGGGAGCAATAACTTGCTTTATGAGCATTCCAGCCTTCTCAATTGAGCCAACCAGTCGGCAAAGCTTGTTCTTGTCACATGTCTGTCTAGCGGCAAATTACATTGAAGATTCTAGTTGAAAGGATCGTTAAGGTACAAAAGAAGCACTGTTTAAAGTGTATGCCTAAATTATTAGTCATGAACATTAATGGTAGACAGCATTTTCTTTACAGAACTGAATGTAAATGTGCAGATCATAGCAGATGCATTTAGCACTGCATCAAATCCAGTCTGTTCATAGTTACTTGGCTGCCCAATATTGTTTTACAAAATCAGGCAAATAGGACAATACAGAGGAAGACCTGTTTCTCCTTTCTGTTGCTACTTTATTCTTCCTCTTTAGAAATTTTCTCTGCACTTTTTAAAAAAACTGCTACATATTGAAATGTCAGAATGGAACTAATCAGATCCCTTTTTATGGATAGAAAGTGGCCAACATTGGATGGAAGATGAGTCTTAATCTCATCACCTTTTATTGCAAGCTCTTCAATCATGTCTTCACTATAGCTATTTTGTTGCTCCAGCTCTATATTTGATTTTCATCAAACCCTCTGCCTGTCAAAGAAGTAGTTTATTAGCTTACCAAAATTGCCTACTCTGGCTACCTTTGTAATTTTATGGAATGGATGGATCTCTCAGCCAAATGAATGACAGTTTTGTGTAGGAGGTAGCATCTTATGACTGCTTTTGCTGAAGACCTTTCATTGGCCTGTTTGCGTCTGAAAAGGTATTGTGAGTGCCAGCAAAAAGCCCTTCAAAGATACATGAATGGAGAAAGTGCCATACTGTTTTTGAACTCTGCTACTCACCGTAGAGTCTTATGTTAAAAAGAAAAAAGCATTTTTATTCTGTGCATTTCTTCGATGGATCAAACCCCATGACCTGCTTACATGAAGTGCATTGGAAAATTTAATTTTATTTTCCAAAAGGCTTTTTTTAGTTCATTTATGAGATGTGAGCATTGTTGGCAAGGCCAGCCAATTCTAACTGACCTTGAAGGTGATGATGAGCCACCACCTCGAATTGCTGTAGTCCATGTGGTATTGCTATTAGGGAGGGAGCTGCAGGATTTTGACCAATGACTATGTGTTTCCAAATAAAAGATGAAAAATAAATTAACTGGGGAAGGACCAATTTCAGTAGGGTAAGAATGGCCCTGCTAAATTGGGATCAAACATTGGAGGCAAAACTGTAACAGGACAATGGGCTGCCTTTGAAGAGGAGATGGTTTCATTGCAGTTGATGTACATTCCCACATGGGGGAGAACAAACAAGGCCAGAGCACCTTGGAAAGAAAGTAAGATAGTTGAAAAAGGGTGCATATGAAAGATACCAGGTTGATAATGTAAGTGAGAACCAAGCTGAAACAGAAAGTTCGGAGTGTAAGTTAAAAACGTAATAAGATAAAGAGAGAGTATGAGAATAGACTGGCAGCTAACATAAAAGGGAATCCAAAACTCCTCTTAAGGCATATAAATAGTAAAAAGGTGGCTAAAGGAGTGGGGGGGGGGGGAGGAATGGGGATCCATCAGGGGATTTTCTAATGGAGGCAGAAGGCATGGCTAAGACACTAAATTAATACTTTATCTGTTTTTACCAAGGAAGAAGATGCTGTCAAAGTTATTGTGAAAGCAAAGGTAGTTAAGGCACTGGATGTACTGAAAATTGATAAGAGGCATTAGAAAAGCTGGATGTACTCAAAGCTGATAGGTCCAATCCTCAATACAGAGTGTTGCTAGCAGACAGTAGAATTGCAAATGTTGCACCATTGCTCAAAGAAAGGTGCAAGGGTAAGCCCAGTCGCTAATGTGCAGTCAGTTTAACCAGGGGTATAGTGCTGCCAAAGCAGGTTGGTGTGCTGCTCCGGCACTTCCTATTTAAAGGCTTTAATATTATCTGCTGGATGGCAAACTCTCATTTGCTAATTGACCATCCATTCTATGCCCCACTTGAGTTGTCTTTCCACTGATCTTAGATTGAAAATCCAGTCAGACAATTAATGAAGTGGATTCCACTAAGTTTGATGTTGATTTTAATCCTCACTGCCTCCAATATTGAAGCTCCTCGTTTCCAGGAGTAACATATGCAGAAGAATTTGGTTTATTGGTGGCAACAATCAGAACTGGAGGGAAATTCCCTCGTAACCACATGGGGCTGCATGATTTGTGATGCAGAGGCGACTGGCATGGAGACCATAACGGGTGACTTCTGCTTGGGTTATGTGGGGCATAACGGCAAGTTTGGCCACGAGTTCTGGAGTTTGAGCTCAGACCGGATGGTGAGAATTGACTAGAATGTCTGGAGTTCGCATTGTGTGGCTGTGTTTCTGGAACTTGGAGAGGTTAAGAGGTGGCAAGGGGAAGGCTGGCCTCAGGGTCTTGGGCCTCTCGCTGCTGCTGCCGAATGTCTCAGAGTCAATGTGCAGCAGAAACTGACTTTTAAAAAAAAATTAGACTTTATAACTCACTGCACAGAGCTTTCTCATAAACAGGTATTTCAGGGTCTTTGAAGCTCAAGGTTCCCGGGATCCAAAGCAGCAGTAACATCCCCAAACACCCTGCTGTTTTTGCCTACTGAACGTAAATTCCTTGGCTGTGATGGCCTGAGGATGTTAAACATGGTGTAGTGCTTAAATTCCCTGCTGGCACCTTTACATGGAATTTACAGCACAGAAACAGGCCACCTCAACTATGTTGGTGTTTATGTTCCACACAAGCCTCCTCTCATCCTTCTTGACCACACTATCAGGGTAACCTTCAGTTTCTTTCTTCCTCATGTGTTTATCAAGCTCCTTCAATGTATCTATACTAGAATCATACAATGGTTACAGCACAGAAGAAGGCTATTCAGCACATTGTCTCCGTGTCAGTTCTCTGCAACAACAACTCAGCTAGACCCACTCCTTCACCATTTTCCTGTAGCCTGATAAACCATTTTTCTTCAAGTAATTATCTAGTTCCCTTTAGAAAACCACAGTTGAATCTGTCTCTGCCACCTGCTCAGGGAGTGCACTCCAGATCCAAGCCACTTGTTGCATAAAGAAGTTTTTCCTCATGTTGCTCCTGGTTCTTTTGTTAACCACCTTTGGAGTTCTTGACCTTCTGCCAATGGGAACAGTTTCTCTCCATGTACTCTACCCAGACCTCACCTAACAAATCTCCTCTCAACCTTCTCTTCTCCAAGGAGAATAGCCCCAGCTTCACCAATTTATCCACATAACTGAACTCTTTCATCCTTGGAACCATTCTCGTAAAACCTTTTCTGCACCCTTTTGAAAACCTCACATCCTTACTATTGAGGCTGAACAAGTGTTTAATGAAGGTTCATAACCTATTTGCTTTTATACTGTCTGCCACTGTTTATAAAACCCAGCTTTCTCAACCTGCCCTGCCACCTTCAATGATATATGCACAAAAACACCAGGTCCCTATGCTCATGCATTTCCTTTAGAATTGTACCCTTTATGTCACATCTCTTCATTCTTCTGACCAAAATTTCATCTGCCACATGTCTGCCCATTTCATCAGCCTCTTTATATCCTCTTGAAGCCTATCAGTATCCTCCTCTCAGTTTACAATACTTCCAAGTCTTGCATCATCATCAAATTTTGAAATTGTTATAAATATAAATCAAGAAAAGCAGTTTCCCCTCTAAGTACCATCCCCCAGTCAGAAGTAAGTTTTGTGTAATTCATGTTTTTAATAGGCTTGAATTAAATAATTAAACAGTTGTATAATGAAATTCTAGCTATGGTAAAGACTAATGATTCATAATACCACATGATTCAAAATAAAATGCCTACTGGCACGAATATTTTTTACTTAAAAAATATAGTTTTACTGACGTTTCGAGACTCAAATGATTAATGCATAGGAAAATAATGTAATAGTAGATTTAGAAATGACATGGCCAACACATTTCCTTAGAGCCCCAGCACCTAAAAATTTGGCAATATATCCCTAAGTTTAACCTCAGTGGTGGGAAAGTTTTTTGAAACAATAACCCAGGCCAAAATTAACAGTCACTTGGAGAAAAATGGATTAATTAATGAAAGCCAACATGGATTTGAGATGGGCATATTGTGTTTACTGTAGATGTCAATTCATACACCGACCTTAGAAGCTTCTAAAAAAAAAAGTCCCTCCAAAGGTTGGGGTGGACTTGTATGTTATGTGTAAAAGTGAGCCACCGATTTGGGTGTGGGTGGTTGTCATCTTTGTCATTCGTCATACGGGCTCTGCTCTGTGTGCGCAAGTCCTAAACTCCCATGCATCTTTGCAGCACAGCCCCTATCACTTGTTTGATCCTTTTAAACCATCCATTTGTGGTGTGAGAAATAGGGGCTGACTGCTAATGCAAGTATAGCATGTTGTGGCTGAAAAGGGTCTTGACTTATATGCCAAGTATATGCAAAAAAATCATTTTTGGGGCTGTCCTAAACGCAGGGTCGACTTATACACTGCGATTTATGGTAACTAGCTCGATTGAAGCTTTTGATAACAGTAATATGGTGTACCTGGACTTCTAAAAGATGTTTGAGTGCCACATAACAGGTTCATCAGCAAAGTCGGAGCTCATGTAATGAAAGAGATGGTGACAACATGGATACAAAGTTGACTGAGTGTCAGGAAATAGAGTAGTAGTGAACAGTTGTTCTTCGGATTGGAGGAAGGTATACAGTGGATTTCCCCAGGGGCTGGTACAGGGGCCACTGCATACTTTTCTTGATGACCTAGACTTGGATGTACAGGGCACAATTTCAAAATTTGCAGTTGACACAATACTTTGGTGGTATTGTGATCTGTGAAGAGGGTAGTGATAAACTTCAAGAGGATGGAGACAGGCTGATAGAATGGGCGGATGTCTGGCAGCTGAAATTTAATGCAATGAAGAGTGACAAAGAGTAAGAAGAAGCAATATAAAATAAAGGGTACAATTCTAAAATGTGCGCAGGAGTTGTGGGACTTGGGGGTGCAAATGCACAATTCATTGAAGGTGGCAGGACAAGTTGAGAAAGTGGTTTATAAAGCATACTGGATACTGGGCTTTATAAATAGAGCACAACAGTAAGGAAATTATCTTGAACATTTATAAAACACTGTTTCAGCCTCAGCTGGAACATTGCATCCAATTCTGGCATCACATTTTAGGAAGGATGTGAAGGCATTAGAGCAGGTGCATTAATGAAAATGGTTCCAGTGATAAGGGATTTTCAGTTACATGGGTAGATTGGCAAAACTGGGACTGTTCTGTTATTGAAGCGAAAGTTGAGAGATTTGTTAGAGGTGTTCAAAAGAAGGGTCTGGACAGAGTAGATAGGGAAAAACCATTCCTATTGGCAGAAGGTTCAACAACCAGAAGACACTGATTTAAGGCGATTGACAAAAGAACCAGAGGCTACATGAGGAAAAGCTTTTTACATAATGAGTACGTATGACCTGGATTCACTGCTTGAGATTGTGGCATTGGCAGATTAAATCATGGCTTTCAAAAAGGGAATTGTATAGTTATCTGAAGAGAGAAATTTGCAGGGTTACAAGGAAAGGGTGGGAGAGTGGGACTAGCTGAGATGTCGTGCGGAGAGGACACGACGGGCTGAATAGCTTCCTTTTGAGTTGTAACCATTTCATGATTTTGTGATTCTTTAATCAATGGTTCTCTATTTGACCAAAAGATCTCTATAAAGCCTTTGCTCCATGGGGTTGTGAGCTTTACATTATCAAGCATTATTTAAATCTCTACATTTTTGTGTGCAAGTCCAAGCCATCTCAGCACCAAAGATTTTTTTTGACTCAGATTGGGAAGGTGACAGTTATACAATAGACTGGTTAATAGCCATCACATTAATTGGTAACTTAATAAACTGATAAATTTGCTATTAACCCGAAGCTGATGTAGAAGACTTGGTTCATAAAACACTCTTCATCTCCTGCCTGAAAGTAAGTTGAAAACTTGTGATTTTCATCTGTTTTTATCTTGGTACTAGTCAGACCCGTCTTATTAATTTTGAGCATTCTGCCAAAGCATGTGATGGTTGCAGATGGTTTGAAGCTCATGTTCTAATATAATGTGCTGTTTTAAGCAAAGAAGTGCATTCTTTATTTCTCCAAGGAAGTTCTCCAAGGCTGCCAATATTTTACATATGTACGATGCTCTGCCTGGCTTTTATATCCCTACCCTGTAGCCAGATGTTTTGTATGCAGGTTATTGTCTTTGGCAGGATGCTTACTGCTGTATAAGCAACTGGGCTCATCGATGTTTGTTAATCTTGGGTCTCCATCACGTCTGGATTCTTGTTGACCAATCTGCAGCAATTTTTAAAATGTGCAAATATTCATTTAAACACATGAAGACGACCTGTTCTGTTAGGTTAGTAAACAAAGAAGCTGGGCACCAAACTAGCTATCTATTATATCTACAGTTCTGTCCACTTATGTAGACATTTTGGGAACCATTCCAATTTTGTTGAAATTAATGGTTCCCTTGAATTGACAAACTGAGTGGGGCATCCTGAATATAACTCATGGAAATATTAATGTTCAGTTCCCAATGCCATGCTTAGTTTTGGACTCCTGACCACACTGTAAAGCAGGGCCATTATTATGTTTACTTGCCTCCATCCAACCCATTCTCCTGACTAACTGACATATTTCCTGTAACTTCATCTCTGCCAATAACCAACTCGGCACGAATCACTGATTGTCAGCCCTGACCCCTTCACCTTCCACTGCTATGGACTCTGAAACCAGCCCCACAGCTGATATCCATTCTGATCTGGGGGAATTTGAGGTCATACTTCAAACTCGGGTGACTTGCACTTGCACTTGCCCTTCCCCAGAGTGCAGTTTTCACCTGGCTGGGATGTTTGTGGGTAAATTGCTGGATGGGGAACAGACAGTTCTTATGTCATCCGAACACAGACATACGTAGAACTTACAGCGCAGAAATAGGCCGTTTGGCTAAACAGATGAGTGCTGGTGTTCGTGCTCCCATGAGCCTCCTCCCACCTTACTTCCTTTCACCTTAACAGCATATCCTTCTATCCTCCCCTCCCTTAGGTTTATCTAGTTTCCTGTCAAAGGCATCCAAGGTGGTCCTATCAGCTTCTGTACGGTAGTGAGTTCACATTCTAACAACTTCCTATGTTTAGTAAGTTTCTCCTGAATTATGGATTTACTAATGACTACCTTAAATAAAATGAGAGAATTTCCTTTTTTTCCCTGTCCTTTCTGATTCTGTGTCTTCTTGACTTGTCTGTGGATAGAACGTTACCCCAATTGGGGAGAGGCAGAAGGAAATCAAATAATTTGACCTTTAATTTCAAGCAAGTCAGTATCTCTTGTCAGTTTGAACAAAATTTTTTTCTAACCCATTATCCTCACAGACAAACTCATCAAAGGAAGATTCATATGGACTTGAAACATTAACTCTGTCTTTCTCTCCACAGATGCTGTCAGACCTGCTGAGCTTTTCCAGCATTTTTTGTTTTTGTTTCAGATTTCTTGCATCAGTAGTGGATATGGGCATCGCTGGCTAGGCCAGAATTTATTACGCATCCCTAATTGCCCTTGAGAAGGTGGTGGTGAACTGCCTTCTTGAACTACTGCAGTCCATTTGGTGTAGGTACATCCACAGTGCTCTTAGAGAGGGATTTCCAGGATTTTGACCCAGCAGCAATGAAGGAACAACGATATGTTTCCAAGTCAGGATGGTGAGTGACTTGGAGGGGAACTTGCAGGTTGTGGTGTTCCCATCTATCTGCTGTCCTTGCCCTTCTAGGTGGTTGTGGTGTTGGGTTTGGAAGGTGCTGCCTGAGGAGCCTTGCTGAGTTCCTGCAGTGCATCTTATAGATGGTACACACTGCTGCCACAGTTCATTGGCGGAGGAGAGACTGAGTGTTTACGGAAGGGGTGCTAATCAAGCGGGCTGCTTTGTCCTGGATGGTTTCAAGCTTGTTGAGTGTTGTTGGAGCTGAACTCATGGAGGCAAGTGGAAAGTATTCCATTACACTCCTGACTTGTGCCTTGTAGATGGTGAACAGGCTTTGCAGAGTCAGGAGGTGAGTTACTCGTCACAGGACTCCCAGCCTCTGAACTGCTCTTGTAGCCACAGTATTCATATGGCTACTCCAGTTCAGTTTCTTGTCAATGATAACCCCCCAGGATGTTGATAGCGGGGGATTCAGTAATGTCATTGAGTGTCAAGAGGTAATGGTTAGATTGTCTTCTTGGAGATGGTCATTGTCTGGCACTTGCATGGTGTGAATGTCACTTGTCACTTATCAGCCCAAGCCTGGATATTGTCCAGGTCTTGCTGCATTTGGACATGGACTGCTTCAGTATCTGAGGAATTGCAAATGGTGCTGAACATTGTGCAGTCATCAGCGAACATCTCCACTTCTGACCTTATGATGGAAGGTCATTGATGAACCAACTGAAGATGGTTGGACCTAGAACACCACCCTGAGGAATTCCTGCAGTGATGTCCTGGACATGAGATGACCTCCAACAACCACACCCATCTTCCTTTGTGGTAGGTATGACTCCAACCAGCGGAGAGTTTTCCCCTGATTCCCATTGACTCCAGTTTTGCTAAGGCTCCTTGATGCCACAATCAGTGAAATGCTGCCTTGATGCCAAGGGCAGTCACTCTTGTCTCACTTCTCTAATGGAAAATCCCTTGTGCAAGTGACTACAAACTAATGAGCATTTTAGTGGACGGCAGAACAGTTGGGTGACTGGGCATGTTGTACAATCTCCTTGCTCAAGCTGGCCATGAAGCAGCCACTGGTGGAGGTGCTCACAACTGTTATGACGTGGCAGATGATGTGCGCCAAGCGGACCAAATGCACGAGGGAAACTTGGTCACGCTATCGCAATGGTTTTGTAATTCGTATTTATTTCGAGATGCGTGCACTGAATTCAGAAGTAATAAGTCCATCAAGATGCTGAGATTTAAAAAAGATTAAATTTGGTTAAACATGATTTCCCTTTCACAAAACCATGTTGACTCTGCCTGATTGCCTTGAATTTTTTTTATGCACTACCATAATATCTTTATTAATATCCTCTAACATTCTCCCCATGGCAAATGTTTGGCTAACTGGCTTATAATTTCCTGCCTTCTGTTACCAGTAGACGTAAAATGCAGAACCACTTCCAGTGGGAGTGTCTGTGCAGTATCAACAAGCTAATACTAATGTCCATAATTTCTTCTTAAAAGGAACATAGCAACAGAAGTAGGCCAGTCAGCTCCTTTAGTCTATTGTGCCATTCAGTTAGACCATACCTCAACTCCATCTACACACCTTTATTTAATTTCTATTGATACCTTTACCAGAGAAATTCTATCATTTCAAACCTTGAAAACTTTAATTGACCCAACGTTTACAGCCCCTTTGGGGAGCGAGTTCCAGGTTTCTGCTACTCTTTGTCAGAAAAATTCTTCCAAATTCTTCACTTCTAACTAAGCCTAGCTGTAATTTTCAAACGATGACCCCTTGTTTTGGATTCCCTCACTGGAGGAAAAGGCCGTAAATCATTATGTTGATTTTTAAGAAGCAAATTGAAGTTGTACCTCTTATTTTTTGTTTGGTCTTTAGAACTTTTCAAACGTAATTTCCATCTTCATATTGTTGAAAGTTCCCTTCCTGTTTTTTTTTAATGGCGCTTTTTCCAGACTTGTAATCATTAGCACAATCTTGGACACACGCCTCAAGTACTGATAAGGTGTTAATTGGTGTCTGGGACTGTTAATAGGAAGGAATGATGCAGTGAAGTGAAATCATGTTTTCTGAAATCACATTAACTCTGTACATGTTAATAACGAATTTGAGCTAACTGCCTATATGTCAAAGTAATTAGTAGAAATCTGTTGATGTGTTCCATTCGGCTTTCGTAAAATACCTAAGATAGCAGGGGACCACTTCCGATGCCTTGCTTTTAAGTTTCCAGATACAAAAAAAACCACTGTTTGTTTACCAGTGTTCAGTCAACAATTCAGAGGAGTGTTTTGTTGCTCTAAAAAAAAACGACTTTCAATACTTTACATCGTTATTTTCCTACCTGACCGCTGAGAAACAATTTTTAAACTTTGTTGTATTTTTCATTGTTATACATATCAATTTTTTTTAAAAAAGTGCACCCTGCAGTTTTGCCTGCATTACAGCATGTTTGCTTTACTATGCTCCTCTATCCATCCAAAATGCTCAGTTCTCCACTGATGTTAAATTCATGACAACACTTCCACTACCACCTCTCCAGCTCTGTCAGAACATTTGATGTGTTTTCTGACAATAACTGAACAGTATTAGTCTGTCAAGAATTGAATCAATTCATTTAAATAATTGTTATTGCTGATGCTATACTGGTGAAACGTTTCTTTAAAAAAACACTTCTCTTTTCCCCTTATTTAGTGAATCAAGAAAAAATGGTAATTAAGGTTGGGGGGGGTCAAGAGTAATTTTTGAAACTTATAAAATCTTTGCCCCTTTTAAAAATGTTTCTCCTCCTTTCTCTTGTCACTGTCACTATATGTATGTGTGTAGAGCTGCGATCAAAATACAGCAATTCTGTCAGCTTCTGTTAGTCACCATAAATGATTTAAATTTTAAATTTTCCTTTTGTGAGAATGCAGAATGGAGTTTCTAAGTAGCCAAAGCTTTGTTCCAAGCACCGTCAGAAGAGCTTGCTTATCATAATATTCATATTCGTATCAATTATGCTTTTTCAGTAACCCCTAGAGAATTGCAATTCCTTCTCTTCACCTTGTTAAAAATATTTTTTGAGAAATGTCTCATACGCCAGTAAGTGCAAGCAAATTGTAATAATTCAGTTCTTCCATTTATACTGTATATCCAACACAACACTTTTCAATGTCATGGTATCTTAGCAAAGTGCTCTAATGTTGTAGGCAACTCTTAATATACGTTGTCTGGAAGCTCAGTTTAAATGGCTCGCCTCAATTGTTAATTTGACTGTTCATTAACGTATTGTAACAAATTTATCAGACAGCTAGCAATCCATAACCAGCCAGCCAAAAATACTACATTTTTGACAGTCACTTCAGAGGTAACCCTTCATCAATTTTTGCTTTGTGATAGTCAAAGCAAAATTTAGCACATGAACATTACATTTTAAAAACCACAAAGAGAGAGAGACATACGTATGAGTGAAGAATGGGTTAGTTTTATTGTGGGATTCTATTTTCAATGACTAGTTGAAAATAGCTCAAAGTCCCATCAGCCCTTTTTCAATTGGTATGAGTTGTGCCTGGGTAAACTGCATTCCTTGTGCAAGTTAAGAACATAATATGGTACTTGCTGCTTCTGTCTTAACTAATGGTCAAAGTGAATAGTTGTAAATATGGCATAGGTTAGTGGACTTCAGCTGTGTCCACACCTTGAATGAATCTTTAAAAATGAAAAAACAATTTTTACCATGCAGAGATTAGTTGGGCAGCTACCCTTTCATGTTTTCTTTACAACATTTTTATACATTTTTCCACCTCACTTTGACTTGTTTTTTTAATAGCATATTCATTTTTGGATTTTTGATCACCATCCAGTGACAAGTCAGCAGTGGATGTGCTATAATTGACCTCAACGCACTTTGGGATGGGGAATGTTCAAAACTGTCATGGCACCAAATTCAACATGTCATCCAGTGACTCAAGATGGAAGTGGGTGTGCAAGGACCTCAGGAATCACAAATTAGGGCTTAATAATGATGCTACCTGTACTTTAGTCTTTGGACTATAACTCTCAAGGTTCTTGGATGAGGTACTGGTAGGTCACTGATGCTCATGGAATTGCATCTACAAAATTTATCTGCACCTTGAGTGGAGAAAATTGTAGCTGGTGGGTTGGTGAAACATCTACTTATACTCTTTCAAGGGATATGGGCTTCGTTGGGTCAGCCAGCATTTATTGCCCATCCCTAATTGCCCTTGAGAAGGTGGCGGTGAGTTGCCTTCCTGAACCGCTGCAGCCCATGTGATGTAGGTACACCCACAGTGCTGTTAGGCAGGGAGTTCCAGGATTTTGACCCAGTGACAGTGAAGGAACAACGATATATTTCCAAGTCAGGATGGCGAGTGGTTTGGAAAGGGAACTTCCAAGTGGTGGTGTTCCCACCAACCTGTGGCCCTTGTCTTTTGAGATAGTAGTGGTCGTTGGTTTGGAAGTTGCTGTCGAAGGAGGTTGGTGAGTTTCTGCAATGCATCTTGTAGATGGTACACACTGCTGCCACTGTGCGTCGATGGTGGAGGGACTGGGTGTTTGTGGATGGGGTGCCAATCACTGGGGTGCTACTGAACATTCACTTGTGAGAAATCAGTGTTCTCGATTTTAGTGGTAAAAAGGTTTCAAATTTGCTTTCCAATCTGATGTCCTCCTACTTAGATTCTGAAAACCCATACAATAACTTTTTTTGAGCTAACAAGAAGGTGGAAGCAGCCCTGCTGCCTTCCTTGTTTGTTCCTGGTGTTCAGTATCTTGCTGCAGGTTGTGCTTTTTGTGGGCTTTTCTTATAAATCACTATCAGTCTCTTCACCTCCTCCCATGGGCCAGCTGGTTAAGATAGTGATGGTAAGCAAATTGTTTGGCATCCCATTGTGTAAACTATTTATGTACGTACATCTGGGTGCATAGGCACTGCCATGCCAGTTGGCTTTGCTCCGTGGCTCTGGAGCCCAAGTACCATTCATGGCAAGAGCAAATGGATGCTTCTGGTGCTACAAGCAAATCATGAGTATGCATCTATATTGTGCCTTTCACAAGCTCAGGAATGCCCCAAAGCACCTTACAGGCAGTAAAGTATATTGAAGCAAAGTCAAAATGTAGGAAATGTGGCAGAAATTTGTCCACTGTAATGTCACAAATGGATAGATTATCTGTATTAGGTGTTGATTGAGATATGTTGTTGACCAGGACAATGGGAGAAACTCTCTTGTACTTCTTTGAATAGTGTTTATTTTATATTCGCAAAGCAAATGTATCAGAATGGATTTTGGGTGCTCAAGTCTCTGGAGTGGGACTTGATGTCACAACTTCAGAGGTAAATGTCATATCAATGAGCCATGGCTGGCACCTTTAGTTGAATCCTCAACAGCCAGCTGTACAGAATTCCCTTTGTTTTCTTGGATTATATTTACAACAGGGAAGGTTTGCAACTAGAAGCCCACTGCTTTGTAAGTGGGGTCTCAGGATAAGGAGTTGAACGCACATTGCAGAAATGGTTCTAAAATGACTGTCACTTTCATTGAGTTATGCGCCTGCATTGAAATCTGGAACCTGTGGAACACTAGCAGATTAATACATAGAGTACTTACCGATCATAACTTCTGGGTGCAGTCCCTTCATGTAAAAATGTCTGATAAACTCATTTGGAGATGGAGAAGAACGGTACCTTTTTATCACAGTAGCATCCCAAGCAAATAATATGAATGTATTGTTATGCAATTTGCATCATTTCATGACATCTGCAAACATCATATAGGTTTGACAAATACTTTTCCAGAAGTTGATGTCTGGTTTACAGTTTAGTTGGAGTTGATTTTGAAATATGAATGATTGTTAGCAATGTCAGGAAAATTCTTAATGCATCAGATGAGAGGGGGACAATGGAGTCATTCTTTCCTGTGTAGACAAACTGGAGTCACCATTGTATCTGCTATGGGTGAAATTCTATATCCTAATCTTAAGGAAGCCTAGAGGATGTCCAGTCCATTTTTATAAAATTAATGTTTCCTTGCCCAAATTGACTTTGGCTTATATTATCTGCAAACCACAATTTAAATGATGAAGACCAGAACATATGTTTATAGATGGCTTTAGTAGATAGATGTAAAATTCTCACTTAACGTGTAATTATTGCAAGAGCTGGGAGTATTCCATCTTGTAAGTCTCATTCTTGGCACTGTGTTCATCCAGAGCCATACTAAATCATTGTTTTGGTTGCTGTGGACTAAACGCAGGAGGGTACTTTGCATAGAAAATGCAGTTTTTCCTCATGTAGGGTAAGCTGTAAAAGAAGTATGATCTAAGGCGCCAGGAGGGAAATTGATGGCAAAGGTCAGGAAAATGGAATGAAATAAAAGACACCTCAACGTTAGTGACTATGACTAATTTATTTGAAAGGGCTTTCACTATGTCTTGTATCTATAAGAATGATAATGTGTCCCTCTATGGTGCGAGATTTAGTCCCCCCTCCTTTGTAAAAATGACAGGTTCTTTTTAAATAAAGAATTTCACAGACATGTTTTCAGAGTTATTCCTTTTGAGAAGCATGTAACTGTGTTCTCAGAGGAGATGTTTTGGGGATGCATGATTCTACGTTAGTGTCACATCAATCAACCTATCACTGTGGAGCAGCTCAGGCAGCCAATTTAAAATAATAAGCCGATGCTTTCCACAACACAAGAATGCATCAAATAAATGACGTTTTTTTTACCTTTCATGTTTTCTGCTCCATTTTTACTTTTAGGCAGCCATATAAAGTCATCTGTGAAGCCGGCAAAATAGAATCTGGAGATGTTTTAATCACAAAAAGTACCTGAAATTTAATGAAATCTGTTTTGGGTTTTATTTTTGTCCTGGTACTATAAACTCTTTTAGTGCTTGTGATTATTCATCAATCTCCTTTCACCTTTTGAGACCAACATCTGAATGAAGCTCAAAGGAATCTTTTCTCTGATTGTACAAATTCTTAATGAAGCAAGTTTGGAGCATTCCTATCTAGTTGGAGTGAGTTGACCACCCATAATTTGGAGTCAACTTTGCTCGCAGAAGACAGAAGGCCAGTTAAAAAGGGATCTGCTGTTTTTGAGCCATTGAAGCTCACTCGTGGGACATGAGAGCAGTTAGCTCTAATAAAATGTTGGAGGATTGGAGCTTGCCTTCTTTATGTTGATAGTATAACATGATGGTGGGCTTAATGCACACCTGCTTCATTTACAGATCAAAATAGTGACTGCCTTTTATGTTTCACCTAACCTATGCTACACTTGATCTGCTGGTGGTTGCTGTTGTACAAAGCTAATATGGACACGTTCCATTCCATCCCTCACATTATTAATCACAAAGTATACCTTCCCAACAAACCAACAAAAAAAGGAAGTAACCCAGTCACAATAAAGCATTAATGTTAATTTACCTGGAAAAAAAAGTAATGTGGTTACTGCTTTGAAATATGAAGCAACATTTTTTTCCCGCCAGTGTTTTGATAACTCTTAACCATGCTGTTTCTCGTTGACATGCCAGTTAATTTGGAAGGTATAATTCCTCCTGAAAAGAATGATAACTTGCTGTTACTATTAGAAATACTTAGTTTCCAAATTACTTGCCTAATATAGTGGAACATTGGAAGAAGTTTGTAATTTTGTCATGAGTATGAATGCATTCTGCACATGCCATATTAAAAGACTATGGCAGAATAAAATCCTGAGATTTTAAATTGTAGCTGTTAGAATTAAAATTGAAGAGAAAAGCTGCATTTTTTTGGGTTTATTGTTAAACTGATATATGGCTCGAAATAGACAGCATAATTTTTCATACGTGTTTAAATTTATTTTTCAAACACATGCTTTCTGTTTTGCCCCCAGTGGCAGCATTAACTGCAGCATAGCCTGACATGACAGGAGCTATTGTGATCCAAATGATGCATTGGAATGCATCTTTCAGAAATGCACCACCTGCTGCAGGTTATTCTGTGTTTGGAAGTGCTGAATCTGATAGTTGCTATGAGTGAGACTGCTATATTATTGCAGGTGATGCTGTAATTGAGGACAGTTTTGTGTTTTGGAACCTTATTGCATCCATTGTTTAAAAATAAGGTTGGGTTGGGGAGGGTGGTGGGACTTAAGGTATGGTCAAAAAGGAGGGATTGTGAGAGGCTTTTTATGTTCAATTCTCATTCACCAGCATTGAGAGCTAGTGATGTTGGAAGCAGTTTGGTACTAAGGGAACTGACCAAGGGTGTCAAAAAAGATTTTGATAGGTTGTTAATTGGTTTCCAGCTTGCTGATTTTTGTATAAGTCAAACTAAAATTGGTTACTGCAAGCTGCTTCTGTTGGACGCAGAGCATATACTTCTGAGTTGACGTTTTGAGTCCTCATGACCCTTCAACATCAGTTCTGTTGAAGGGTCATGAGGACTCGAAACACCAACTCTTTTCTTCACCGCCGATGCTGCCAGACCTGCTGAGTTTTTCCAGGTAATTCTGTTTTTGTTTTGGATTTCCAGCATCCGCAGTTTTTTGTTTTTATATACTTCTGAGATTGGCTGATGTACAGAAATTAGAATGAGGATGTAGCATGGTTCAGAAAGAAAGTCTTGCATTTTTATAGCACCCTACACAACCTCAAGATGTCCCAAACCACCTTACAGCCATGAAGTGTTTTTTGAAGTGTAGTCACTTTTGTAATGTAAGAACCACAGCACCACTTTACTTGCAGCAAACTCCACAAAACAGCAACATGATAACAACCAGATAACTTATTCTTTGTGATGTTGATTGATGGATAAATATTGGCCAGAATGTGGGGGATAACTTGCCTGCTCCTCTTCAAAATATTGCTGTGGGATCTTTTTATGTCCACATGAGACAGCAGATGGCACCCACCTGCCCCAGTGCACTGGAGTGCCAGCATAGGTTTTTGTGCTCAAGTATCTGGAGTGGAACTTGAATTTGACCATTTCTATCAGCCATGGTACAAATGAAAGCACTAACTTCTGATTCAGAAAGTTGTGGGTTCAAGTCCCTCTTCCTATTGAGCACAGTAATCTAGGCTGACACATATTAATGCAGAACTGAGTGAGGGCCTCATTTTCCTTGTCAGAGTGATGTCCCATGGTCCTATTTCAAAGGAGAGCAGGGTAATTATCCCTAGTGTCCTGGCCAATATTATCCCTCAAGCAACGTAAATTATCCCATAACAAAAACAGAAATATCTGGAAAAACTCAGCAGCTCTGGCAGCATCAGCGGAGAAGAGCAAAGTTGACGTTTCGGGTCCTCAAGACCCTTCAACAGAACTAAGTAGAAATAGCAAGGGGGTGAAATATAAGCTGGTTTAAGGGTTGGGGTGGGGGGGTGGTGGGTGTTGGTGAAGAAGTGGGTGGGGGGTTGTTGGGAGAAGCAAGCAGTGATATGAGGAGATAACCAAAAGATGTCACAGACAAAAGAACAAAGAGGTATTGAAAGTGGTGATATTATCTAAAAGAATGTGCTAATTAAGATTGGAGAGCAGGACAAGCAAGGTAGCTCTAGTTGGGGTGGGGTGAAATAAACCATGGGTGGATTACATTTAAAAATAATGGAAATAGCTGGGGAAAGAAAAATCTATATAAATTATTGGAAAAAACAAAAGGGAGGAGGAAGAAATAGAAAAGGGGTGGGGATGGAGGAGGGAGTTCAAGATCTAAATTTGTTGAACTCAGTATTCAGTCTGGAAGGCTGTAAAGTGCCTAGTCAGAAGATGAGGTGTTGTTCCTCCAGTTTGCGTTGGGCTTCACTGGAACAATGCAGCAAGCCAAGGACAGACATGTGGGCAAGAGAGCAGGGTGGAGTGTTAAAATGGCAAGCGACAGGGAGGTTTGGGTCATTCTTGCGGACAGACCGCAGGTGTTCTGCAAAGCAGTCACCCAGTCTGCGTTTGGTCTCTCCAATGTAAAGGAGACCGCATTGGGAGCAACGAATGCAGTAGACTAAGTTGGGGGAAATGCAAGTGAAATGCTGCTTCACTTGAAAGGAGTGTTTGGGCCCTTGGACGGTGAGGGGAGAGGAAGTGAAAGGGCAGGTGTTGCATATTTTGTGTTTGCGTGGGGAGGTGCCGTAGGTGGAGGGTGATGGAAGAGTGGACCAGGGTGTCACGGAGGGAATGATCCCTATGGAATGCCGCCGGGGGGGTGAAGGGAAGATGTGTTTGGTGGTGGCATCATGCTGGAGTTTGCTGAAATGGCGGAGGATGATCCTTTGAATGCGGAGGCTGGTGGGGTGATAAGTGAGGACAAGGGGGACCCTATCATGTTTCTGGGAGGGAGGAGGAGGTGTGAGGGCGGATGCGCGGGAGATGGGCCGGACACGGTTGAGGGCCCTGTCAACGACCGTGGGTGGAAAACCTCGGTTAAGGAAGAAGGAGGACGTGTCAGAGGAACTGTTTTTGAAGGTAGCATCATCAGAACAAATGCAACGGAGGTGAAGGAACTGCAAGAATGGGATAGAGTCCTTACAGGAAGCGGGGTATGAGGAGCTGTAGTCGAGGTAGCTGTGGGAGTTGGTAGGCTTGTAATGGATATTGGTGGACAGTCTATCACCAGGGCAGGTGTCCTCTCGCCGTTCAACGGATCCTTTTAGCCACATCAAATATTCTCCCTCCACCTGGACCCCTCCCTCTGGATTCTTACCTTCTCTTGATCTTTTCATTGAGAACTGTCGGCGTGACATTAGTTGTCTCAATTTCTCTGCTCCTCTCACCCATTCTAACCTGTCTCTCTCTGAACTTACTGCACTCCATTCTCTCAGGTCCAACCCTGACATTGTCATCAAACCCACTGACAAGGGTGGTGCTGTTGTTGTCCGGCGCACTGACCTCTACCTCGCGGGGGCTGAGCGTCAACTCGCGGACACTTCCTCCTATCTCTCCCTGGACCATGACCCCACCACTGAACATCAAGCCAATGTTTCCAAGACTGTTACTGACCTCATCTCCTCTGGAGATCTTCCTTCCACAGCTTCCAACCTGATAGTCGCCCAACCTTGGACGGCCCGGTTCTACCTCCTACCCAAAATCCACAAACAGAACTGTCCTGGCAGACCGATCGTGTCAGCCTGTTCCTGCCGACGGAACTCATTTCTCACTATCTTGACTCTCTACCACTATCTTCTCTCTTCCCTTGTTCAGTCCCTTCCCATCTATATCCGTGATTCCTCTGACATCTTACGTCACATCAACAATTTCCAGTTCCCTGGCCCCAGCCGCCTCCTCTTCACCATAGACGTCCAATCCCTCTACACCTCCACCCCCCACCAGGATGGACTGAGGGCTCTCAGCTTCTTCCTCAAACAGACGCCCGAACAATCCCCATCCATGACTACTCTCCTCCGTCTGGCTGAACTTGTTCTCACACTGAACAATTTCTCCTTCAACTCCTCTCACTTCCTCCAAATAAAAGGTGTGGCTATGGGTACCCGCATGAGCCCCAGCTATGCCTGTCTCTTTATGGGGTATGTGGAACATTCCTTGTTCCAGTCCTACTCCGGCCCTCCCACAACTCTTTCTCCGGTACATCAATGATTACTTCGGTGCTGCTTCATGCTCTCGTCGGGACCTGGAAAAATTTATTAATTTTGCTTCCAATTTCCACCCCTCCATCATTTTCACATGGTCCATCTCTGACACTTCCCTTCCCTTCCTTGACCTCTCTGTCTCAATTTCTGGTGATAGACTATCCACCAATATTCATTACAAGCCTATCGACTCCCACAGCTACCTCGACTACAGCTCCTCACATCCCGCTTCCTGTAAGGACTCCATCCCATTCTCTCAATTCCTTCGCCTCCGTTGCATTTGTTCTGAAGATGATACCTTCAAAAACAGTTTCTCTGACATGTCCTTCTTCTTCCTTAACCGAGGTTTTCCACCCACGCTAGTTGACAGAGCCCTCAACCGTGTCCGGCCCATCTCCCGCGCATCCGCCCTCACACCTCCTCCTCCCTCCCAGAAACATGATAGGGTCCCCCTTGTCCTCACTTATCACCCCACCAGCCTCCGCATTCAAAGGATCATCCTCCGCCATTTCAGCAAACTCCAGCATGATGCCACCACCAAACACATCTTCCCTTCACCCCCCCCCCCGACGGCATTCCGTAGGGATCGTTCCCTCCGTGACACCCTGGTCCACTCCTCCATCACCCCCTACACCTCAACCCCCACCTACGGCACCTCCCCATGCAAATGCAAAATATGCAACACCTGCCCCTTCCCTTCCTCTCTCCTCACCATCCAAGGGCCCAAACACTCCTTTCAAGTGAAGCAGCATTTCATTTGCACTTCCCCCAACTTAGTCTACTGCATTCGTTGTTCCCAGTGTGATTTCCTCTGCATTGGAGAGACCAAACGCAGACTGGGTGACCGCTTTGCAGAACACCTTCGGTCTTTCAGCACGCATGACCCTGACCTCCCTGTCGTTGGCCATTTTAACACTCCACCCTGCTCTCTTGCCCACATGTCTGTCCTTGGCTTGCTGCATTGTTCCAATGAAGCTCAACGCAAACTGGAGGAACAGCACCTCATCTTCTGACTAGGCACTTTACAGCCTTCCGGACTGAATATTGAGTTCAACAACTTTAGATCTTGAACTCTTTCCTCCATCCCCACCCCCTTTCTGTTTCTTTCCCTTCCCTTTTGTTTTTGCCAATAATTTATATAGATTTTTCTTTTCCCAGCTATTTCCATTATTTTTAAATGTAATCCACCCATGGTTTATGTCACCCCACTCCCACTAGAGCTACCTTGCTTGTCCTGCTCTCCAACCTTAAATAGCACATTCTTTTAGATAATATCACCACCTTCAACACCTCTTTGTTCTTTTGTCTGTGACATCTTTTGGTTATCTCCTCCTATCACTGCTTGTTTGTCCCAACAACCACCCCACCCCCACCCCAAGCCAGCTTATATTTCACCCCTTTGCTATTTCTTCTTAGTACTGTTGAAGGGTCATGAGGACTTGAAGCGTCAACTTTGCTCTTCTCCACCGATGCTGCTAGACCTGCTGAGTTTTTCCAGGTATATCTGTTTTTGTTTTGGATCTGCAGTTTTTTATTTTTATCTATAAGTTATCACATTACCGTTTGCAGGATCTTGCTGTATGCAAATTGGCTGCCACGATTCTCACATTACAGTAGTGACTACACTTAAAGTAACATAAGAAATAGGAACAGGAACATGACCATTCTTCTCCTTGATCCTGCTCTACCATTCAATAATATCATGGCTGATCTTGTGTTTCGATTTTCAAATTCCCATCTACACCTGATACGCTTAGATTCTTGTTGGACAAGGGAGTCAACCTACCGCTGCCTTAAAAATATTCAATGACCCGGCCTCCATTGTCTTCTGAGGCAGAGTTCCAAGTCGCACAATCTTCAGAGTAAAAAATTTCTTCTTGTCGCTGTCCTAAAAGGGCGGCCCCTAATTTTAAAACAGTGTCCCCTAGTTCTCCACAAGAGGAAACATCTTTTCGATATCCACCTTGTCAAGGCCATTCAGGATCTTCCCTGTCGCTTGCCATTTCAACACTCCGCCCTGCTCTCATGCCCACATGTCCGTCCTTGGTTTGCTGCAATGTTCCAGTGAAGCTGAACGCAAACTGGAGGAACAGCACCTCATCTTCCGACCAGGCACTTTACAGCCTTTTGGACTGAATATTGAGTTCAACAATTTTAGATCATGAACTCTCTCCTCCATCCCCACCCCCCTTTCCGATTCCCCTCTTTTCCAATAATTTATATGGATTTTTTCTTTTTCCACCTTTTTCCATCATTTTTAAATGTATTTCCATCCATTGTTTTACCTCTACCTTTTAGCCTATTTTGATCCCTTCCCCTACCCAACCCCCACTAGGGCTATCTGTAACTTGCTCACTCTGCTTTCTACCCTTAATGTCACCTGTTAGCACATTCCTTAGCTAATATCACCACCTTCAACACCTCTTTGTCCTTTTGTCTATGACATCTTTTGGCTATCTTCACCTATCACAGGCCCTCCATCCAGCTCTACTTGTCCCATCCCCCCTCAACCAGCTTATATTTTACCTCTTTTCTATTTTTCCTTAGTTCTGTTGAAGAGTCATACGGACTTGAAGCGTTAACTGTGGTCCTCTCCGCAGATGCTGTCAGACCTGCTGAGTTTTTCCAGCTATATTTATTTTTGTTTCTGTTCAGGGTCTTGTATCCTTCAATCAAATCCCTCACTCTTCTAAACTCCAGTGGAAATCGGCCCAGGTCTGTCCAATCTTTCCTCATGAGACAACCCACTCATTCCAGGTATCAATCTAGTAAACTTCCTCTGAACTGCCTCCAGTGCATTTACCTCCTTCCTTAAATAAGGAGACCAAAACTGCACGCACTATTCGAGGTACGGTCTCACCAATTCCCTGTATAACTGAAGCATAACATCCTTACTTGTATGTTCAATTCCTCTCGTAATAAAGGATAACATTCCATTAGTCTTAATTATTTGCTGTATCTGCGTACAAACTTTTTGTGACTCATGTACTAGAACACCCAGGTCCCTCTGCACCTCAGAATTATGCAACTGTTCTCCATTTAAGTAATGCTTTGCTTTTTGTTCTTCCTGCCAAAGTGAACAACTTCACATTTCCCTGCATTAAACTCCATTTGCCAGATCTTTGCCCACTCACTCAACCTATCTATATCCATGTGCAACCTCAAGTCCTCTTCACAATATACTTTTCTACCTATCTTTGTGTCATCTGCAAATTTAGCTACCATGCCTTCGCTCTCCTTACCAAAGTCATTGATTTAAATCCTAAAATGTTGAGGCCTTGTGGGACTCCACTCATCACATCCTGCAAATCTGAAAAAGACCCATTTATGCAAACACTCTGCTTTCTGCCAGCCAGCCAGTCTTCTTTCCATGCTAATATGTTACCCTCTACACCATGTGCTTTTATTTTCCATAATAACCTTTGATGTGGCACCTTATCAAATGCCTTCTGGAAATCCAAGAACAGTGCATCTGCAGGCTCCCCTTTATACACCCCGCATGTTACTCCTTCAAAAAACTCCAATAAATTGGTTGAACATGATTTTCCTTTCACAAAACCATGCTGGCTCTTCCCAATTGCCTTGAGCTCTTCTAAGTGCCCAGCTATAACTTCCTTAATGATCAATTCTAACAACTTCCCCACCACAGACTAATTAGGTTATAGTTTCCTGTTTTCTGCTTCCCCCACTTTCTTGAATAAAGGGGTTATTTTTGCTATTTTCCAATCTGATGGAGCCTTTCCAGAATTTAGCAAATTTTGGAAAATTAAAATTGTATCGACTACATCATTAACCGCCTCTTTTAAGGCCCTAGGATTTAAATGTACTTGATTGGCTGTAAAGTGTTTTGGGATATCCAGTGGTCATGAAAAGCGCTATGCAACTGCGCTTATATGTATATGCTGGCTTTGTCCTTGGATGGGATCATCCAATGAGTCATTGAAATATTTTTGAAACAAATGGGTGTCCAGTGATGAGAGGCTGAGTAAATTGGGCTTATCTAGTGTTTAGAAGAATGAGAGACGATCTCACTTAAAAAGTACAAGATTCCAAAGAGCTCAAAAGGGTTGAGAGACCTGGAGAGGCTGTTTTCCCTGGCTGGGGAATCTAGAACAGGGAGGCACAGCCTCAGTCAATCATTTAGAACTGAGATGAGAAGAAATTTCTTTCACTCAGAAGATTCTGCATCGTTGAAAATCTCTACCGCAAAAGTTATGGATGCTCCATCATTGAGTATATTCAAAGCTGGAGTAGATAATATTTTTGACCTTCGTTATCATGGAGTTGAGGCAGAAGATCTGCTATGATTGTTTTGAATGGCAGGGCAGGCTTGAGGTGGGCCATACAGTCTACTCCAGTTTCTATTTCTTACGTTCTTTTAAGGGAGTCATGTGCAGGCCAATGTAAGGAAGACTGCTTCCTTCTCTACAAGACATTGATAAACAAGTTGAGTTATTAAAAACAAAAAAACTGCGGATGCTGGAAATCCAAAACAAAAACAAAAACAGAATTACTTGGAAAAACTCAGCAGGTCTGGCAGCATCGGCGGAGAAGAAAAGAGTTGACGTTTCGAGTCCTCATGACCCTAGTTCTGTCGAAGGGTCATGAGGACTCGAAACGTCAACTCTTTTTTTCTCCGCCGATGCTGCCAGACCTGCTGAGTTTTTCCAAGTTGAGTTATTACATGGACATTTACTGATGCTAGTTTTTTTATTACCAGGTATTTTAAAAAGAACTGTTTAAATTCTCAAACTGCCCTCATGAAATTTAAATTCTCAATCTTTGGTTTTTGGGTGCAATAACAGTGCAATAACAAAAGCTACTGTTTACTGATCTATCAGATTTTCGTACCACATCACATGGTCCATCACCCATTGTGGGAACTCTTGATAACGTCAACTTATCTCTACAAGGAGGTTAGCTGTTTCTTAACATTGAGGATTGCAATCTTGGGAAACTTTCATGTTTGTCCTAAGCCTGATTGCTGCAGGTGAAGGCAAATGGAAGGCAGGGTAATAGATAAAAAGAGTTATGGCCTCGATGACCTCTTTCCCTCCCCACCCCCTTCTCCATAAAATAAACTTGTTTCTATTTGAATCCTGTCTGACCTGTTGATTTCTGCAGCACTTCCAAAATGAACTAAAGCATATTTAAGTTAACTTTTGAAGTACAGGTAATTGAGCAACGGGGTGAATATTCCATTTTAGTAAGTAAAAACGTAAGCTCTGACCCTATTTACATTCATAGTTTTTAGTTTGAATGAATTATGAGCGTTTGCATTCTCCCTGAATAATGCTTTTGAGTCACACAAAATCAATCCACAGTTAATTATTGCAGCTTGCAGCCATTAAGACCTGACGTGAATCTTTGTTCTCAACATTTGTCCTCGGTTTCTCTGCCAGTGTTCTGTTCAGCTCGCCTGAGCGAGCAATAGATTTTTAACGCAGATTCAGTAAGAAAAGCATTGATGGGGGTGGAGTGAAGAGGGACACATAATTAAGAGTGTAATACATGAGGATGACCTTCTGACCTACAGCTGAAAAAGCGCCATGTCCTGCTGTTCCCCATTGTGCATTCTGTTTAAACTTCAAGTGTGACTGCAGAATTGACGTTCCATTTTGTTAAATTACTACCAATTAACATGTAAAGATTTACACTAAAAGCATTTAAAGGAAAACTGGTATTGCTGCAGACTGTTGTAAAAGGCGAACTTGAGCAATTAGGGTACTCTGTAAAAACAAGTGTGGTGAAGTTTTGAGGCTTTAATGTATCTTCATTAGTAAGTTGTTGCATGAAAGATATGTACAACAGCATGAAAGTGTTCCAACAGATGTTCAGCTGTAGTAAAGCGTGTGTTAAGGACTTTAATTTGCTGCCAGTGAGATGTTAGTTGGCATGGTATGCAACATGTAACATTAACTAATTATTGCAGAAGTCATAGAAAAATATATATTTAGCAGCTAGGAGCATTAATAAACCCCAGGGCTACAAATTTGTGGTTTGAGGTCCAATCTCAAAAATTTGACTTGTGAATCAGAAGTGACATTTCAGTTCAATATTGTGGAGTCTTGCATTGTCAGGGGACTGAATTTAAACCAAGCCCAGGCAGTGATTTCAAACTTTACCTTATAGTGCCCATGGCACAATATGAAGAAAAGCAACATGTGTCTCAACAAGCAACCATTGATGTTTATGGGATCTTACTGTATACAAACAGCTTCTGCACTTACCTACATGAGTTATTGCCCTTCAACGTAGTGTACTGCATGCAAAGTACTTTGATGTATAATAAATGCAAGTACTAATACCTCCTTACTCGTGCAGTTGGTTTGGTGTCTGCATGGGCCTTTACAATAAAAAGCTCAGACCCCGTTAGCCTCTATGCAGCTCATTATTTATAATGGGTTGTCTAACTTTTTCGAGAGCACTGGTATTCGGTATCTTAGAGTCAAAATGACAGCTCAAATTTACTTTTAATTGCAATTGCTCAAAGGTCAACACGTATTATACAGTGGTTGTTTTGTCTTAATTTATTCAAGAGGAGGTCAGGTGAGTTGGAATACTAGAGAACTGCTGCCTTCATAACCGTTGTTCACGTGTTCCTTTAGCATTGTTTCCTGTGTTAGCGATTAAGTTCCTCTGTCATTTTAAGTTTGCTATAGAAGCACGGTCGTTGTGGTCCTCACCCAAGCAAGCCAGGAACACTTCCAGTGTTTGTTTCCTGGTCAGTATTCAGTTAACTGGAGTGACAATGGAGGCTTTATAACTGGTCTCATAAACCCCAGTCTAAGGACGGGAACAGTCATTGGGATACCTGGTTCGGATTAACCAATGACCCTTGTTGGAGATTTATGTTAAAAGTGAGGTGAGGACAGATGGGGTTTCCTTAAAATGTCCCCAAAGTCATAAATCTCACCAACTCCTTGGGCTCATATATGAGGAATGATGATTGGTTGAGGTATCAGAATGCATTTGGTATGCATGGAAATGTACTCCAAAACTTGGATATAATAAGCATTTGTGAATGTCTCCTTCACCCACCTCTCAACCACCAACCAACTCCCCCCCCCGCCCCTAAATCGATTTTTTCAGATTGGATAGTTTTAAAGTGCTCACGAGGGAATGACAGCAGGCTATACTCAACTGGACACGAGTAAACCGAGTATAATCACAAACGACCTTTTAGCTTCACTGTTCATGATAATTAGAGTTAAGATGGCCTTTGTCTTCAAGTTCCATGGGAATCATTGACATAGTGACACTTGGGCTTTTTGTTAACTAAAGTTTAAAGCTGTACCAGTTCTTCTCCAATTATCCACTAGTTGATGTCAGGCCACTTTCGGAAATTCTAACAAGCCTAATGAGGCAATGTATTTTTTCACAGTTAGGACTTAACTGTTCAGGTAGGTAGACAAGATCAATGTTCATTGCGGCATTAAATCTTTTGTCTTAATCCAAGCTGTAAACAGAGGCCAGATGTTTAGTTAATGCAGTGAACAGTTAAAAGCTTCGTCATTAGCATCTGTCTCTTTGGTCTTCCCTGGCAGATCAGCATTTTGTTTATTAAATGATGCTCCTACTTTCTATGCAGATCTTCCAGTCTTAGGGAATTGAGTTGCCTCAATTCTTCTGACCTGTTGGACATGGGATTAATTTGCAGCAAAACTATATGCTGACATAAATGTTCCTGAAGATTATATGTAAAAATGCAAAACTTGTACTGCAGCTTATTTAATGATTTAGTATTCAATCTAGTTGAAATTAAAATAACAGTGATACTATTACACTCAGGAAAATGTAAAAATGAGCTTTTATTGGAAGTTGTGGATGTGAGAATGCACTGCTGTCTTTGATATGAGATTAGGCTCTCTGGCTTGTGGATATTTAGTGTGCTTAGCATTGGAACATGAGTAATTGAGCAGAATTGTATGCTTGAATGGGGATGGTCTTCTAAGTGCTAATGTATCAGGTCAGGGATTTTGTATTGCAGGAGCGACTGGGAAGATTTAGCTCAGTGAGGTTCAGCACTTACATTAGGGCTTCCTGCGAATATTTAAAAAAAACAGGATTCTAGAAATATGCAGCAAGTCTGAGCATCTATAAAGGGAACTTATTCTGGTATACCTTCATTAGTCTGTCCTTTCAGTTTTTCAAATGCAAATGAACTTTATGTATTTCCAGAATTCCCTTCATTTAGTTTTATTTTAGATAAACGGTATACAAAGCTTAAAAAAAAACTGGTTTCTTTACCTAGATTTCATGTTATTCCTCTGGCGCATAATCATGAAGCACATGGGGACAGGTCAACAAGAGAACAAGCTAATTTTAAGACAAGCCCAGATTTCAACTTATAAACCTATTTTGTTTTCAAAAATGTATTTTGATAAGATGTCATCATAAGCAAGGTGTGAGAACAGGAAATCCCCTGTCAAAGAAAAATGGTTTAAATGATGGGCACATAAGCAACATGGCACAGGTAACACGGGAAACTCCTCTGACTGAGGAAACAATGGGAATAAATGGCATTTGTGAATGTCTGAATCCAGTCCACTTTAATGGTGCTTGGCAACTGAGCTGAAACATTTACCAGACTCACTCAGCCTGGTGTCTTTTACATAATTGGCTTGTTTTTGACTCCCACAGTTTGCTTTGTTACCTGTTTCTTGCTGCTCTGAATTTAAACCAGCAGTGTCAATGTTTTGAGAGATGCTGTGCTTTGTTTCCCTGAGCTCTGTATGCAAGACATTGATTTGTTGTGGCTGGTTAATTTCCGAAAGCCTGCCCAATACTTGTATCAAACACATCCTAACGAAATGAATAAAATTGGAGCACTCTTTAAAAGAGCTGGCACAAGCACAGTGGACCTAATGGCCTCCATCCATGACCATGCAGAAATGTAGAGATGGTAGAAAAGCAGAATCTTGAAGGAAGAGTGAAGCATATGGATCCACCAATAATAGTTAAATTGTAACAGCATATTTGTGTAATTTCTATCTTTTAATAAAGGAGCTATTGGTCATAGTGAATGGAATATTCAAACAGAATCTCAAGGACATGTACTATCTGTCCTTCTGGTGCATTGAGGTACAAGTGCTAGAGTAATGAGCTACACACCAGGGAGCAAAAAGATGTTTTAAGTTTTTCATCTCTGTCCCCAGGTGCTGTTTTTTTTAATCATTATCTTCTAGCGTTGTGCATACAATTAAGAGTGAAGGGCATCCACAGATTGCAGAAAGCAATTGCCTTTCAATCTATCTTCTAAGCTTAAACAGTTTATCAAAATATTGTGATGTAAAGATGCAAATGCACTTGGTGATTTAATATTAAAATCATATAACTTTAAACAGTAATCTATGGCTCTTCAACAATTTATAATTGTATGTGGCACTGTAAATTTTAGTTATTTATAGGTTATTTTACATATGCAAATTTGAACTAGAGACCAGCCAAGTTATTGAGGCACAGATAAATTCAATGAAATCTCGAGCCCTGTCTCCTAATAAGTTTGATGGAGACTACTGTGGAAAGATTTACTACTGTGCCTCAGTAGTAGGATAAAAGCTCTGGATTGTTACCAGATATTAACTCCCATAAATATAATTTAAACTAATGCAACAATCTCCAAACATAAATCAGCCATTTTGCACGTTTGTTTTGTCCACTTAGTGTAAAAAAAAGGAATATTTAGTTTGTGGGTAGCTTCACAGTAAAGGAACAGTGGATGTGTGGTTCACTGGCCTCATGGCATTGAGAGATACAAAGCTGGCAGCATTCAGTTACCATACAGAACTGGAAATTCACATGTATGAGAGTTCCAAGCTGCTGTTAGTTTTCACTTGTATTTTTAATGATGAGATTTTTTTCTGGCAAGGCATCACCAAGAATTGAAAAATTGCATTTATGTAGTACATTATTACATCTCAAAATGTATCACAGCTAGTAAATCAGTTTAGAAGTGGACTTGTTGTTCTACAAGTAAGCACGACCCAAATTTGCCTATGTACAACCAGTATCATAAATGACCACTAAACACTTTCAATCAGGTTGCATTCATTTAGTATTGCACTGGTGTGCAGGTCTAGATTGGGCTCAAGTATTGGCATAGCATGGACCTACAACCTTTTGACTCTGAATGGACTGCTATTGTATTAGCCAAACTCAGTGTAAGTAAGGGAGAATAGTTTTGCAAGCCTCCGTCTGTACACTGTTTTCCCCAAGCCATGTGTTTTTAAAAATTATTAATAATATTTGCTAAAGTTTCTGCAGTCAAAAATTATTGTAAATATTTTTCCTGTTCGCTGCAATGTGTTTTCAATCATAGACAATGGGTTCTTCTGTATTTTTGTCAATGTCGCACAAATTTCAAAGGCTGGTGGAAGTTGCTGCAAATATCAAATGCCTTAATGAGCCAGCTATGAGTCAGGGGAGATGATGGCGCAGTGATAATGTCGCTGGACTAGTAATCCAGAGTCCCAGGCTAATGCTCTGGGGACATGGGTTCAAATTCCACCATGACAGCCGGTGGAACTTAATTCAATTAACTAATAAAACCTGGAATATAAAGCTAGCCATCAGTAATGGTGACCATGACAACTGTTGTAAAAATCCATCTGGTTCACTGATATCCTTTAGGGAAGGGAATCTGCCATCCTTATCCACTTTGGCCTGTGTGTGTCTCCGACTCATAACTATGTGATTGACTCTTAATTGCCCTCTGTAGTGGTCTAGTGTAGTAATTATAGTTTTGATAAATGTAGGACTGTGCTTTAAAAATAATTGTTATAAGATCACATGATCTGTATAAACCAATCAGTTGGTAGCATGGGGAACCTCTAGAAGAGGGTGCTTCTTTAATTATAGAGCTTGATGTACTCATGTAGTTGCTGCTGCTGTCTTGTAAATAAAGTTCCATGTTTCTGTCAAGAAAAGTTGCCTGGCAAATAAACTGTATAACAAACTAGTGACAAGGATAAATCAGATCCGGCGCTGTCCCTCACCTAGCATTTGAGAGTATTTAAAATAACTAAAAGAAAGCAAGATATACTCATCTGAGATGCCACAGTTTGGCAGAATCAATCCCTTTGAGCCATCCACAGATGACTGGTGTCATTATGTGGAACATCTTGGGTTCTACTCTCAAGCCAATGAAATCATGGGGGAGGAAAAGAAGAGAGTGATTCTCCTGAGTATTTATGGGAGTAAGACCTACAGTCTAATTCGAAGCTTGACAGCCCCCAATTTGAAGACCTTCAGTGAATTGGTGGACCTCATCAAAGGACACTTTCAACCCAAACCCTCAGTTACAATGCAGAGGTTTAAGTTCAATTCATGGATTAGAGCCCCGGGGAAGACCATTGCTACATACATGGTGAAATTAAAGCAACTAAAGCAATACTGTGATTTTGGTGAAACCCTAGATGATCAGGGATCATTTGGTCTGTGGAGTGCAAGATGATACTATTCAGTGAAGATCGTTGGCTGAAGTGGACCTTAATTTTAAGAAAGCATTGGAAATAGCGCTTGTGATGGAAAGCACTACAGGCTATTCAAGGTGCACAAAATAGCGCCATTTTCCATGTGGGGTGGGAACAATCAGCTAAGAGTGGTACCTAAAGCTGGGAGTCCACTGTGAAATGGGAAACAGCCCCTGCTAACTGAAAATTTAAAGGAAACAGCTCAGCAGCAAATTCGAAAAGGAAGTGTTATCGATGTGGATGCAATCATACGTCCAAAGATTTCTGATTTAAAAAGATGGAGTGCTATTTTTGTGATGAGGGCACATATTGAAACATTGCAAAGCAAGATTAAAGCAGGCTTCCGGGCAACAAATGAAGTCAAATTAAGTATTTAATGCGGAAGAACCAGAAACATCCAATTCTGACATTTCTTCCTTATTTAATGTGAAATTATGGAAGGCGGAGCCAATCACTGCCACTTTACAGGTGAATGGGAAACCCTTAAAAATGGAAGTAGACACTGGTGCTTCTACTACTGTAATAGGAGAGCACACCTTCAGATGTTTAAATAAAGGTGCTCAACAATTAATCTTGGAACAAAAATCTGCCAAATTGAAAACTTATAAGTGTATTACCGCTGTACCTGTTTATTATAAAAACCAAACAACACAGCTTCCAGTGATGGTGGTAGAAGGTGAAAGACTAAGCCTTTTAAGTCAAAATTGGTTATGGGGAATTAACCTTGATTGGCCAGTGAGATTTCAAAAGGAAGCAGGAAGAGTTCCCGAGTTGGAAAAGGAACAAGGCAAGGTACTTCAGAAAGAGCCTGGAGAGTCAAAGGACCTTAACAGGATGCAAAAGGAGGGTGTAGCCATTCAGCATCCTGAGGAAATGAAGGCTGTCTTAAACAGCAGCATGGAAGAATAGCGGAAGAAACTCAAGGAGACTGCTGAATTACCGAATTCAAGATGAAGTGAGTGAGCTTCGCAAAGAAAAGAAAAACCTGTTGAAAGACCTTCACGCACTACAAGGATCCCTCAAGTCAAAGTTTGTACCTCTGGCAAATTGCAAAGAGAAACAGGAAGAATTTAATGTCACCCTGAACAAACTGAAGAACCAGTTGGCAGTGAAGACACAGCAATGTTCAAGGTTCTAGGAGGAAGCCAACAGATATAAGAAGGAGATTGAAGAGTCAGTTGAATGAAGCTAAGGAGGCTTTGAAAGCAAAAGTCGTAGAACTTCCCAAGATGTGAGTGGATAATGAAGCCATGGGGAACTCAACTACTGAACTGAGACAAGTTGAGATTTCACCTGAGGGAAGTAGCCGACTGTGAAGTCAAAATGAAGGATGAGACTAAACTCTGTGGTAGAAAAAGGACGACAATAAGGAAGGAGGTTCCGAAAACCAATGAGCAATACTACAGGTGCAAAACCTGCTGGTTACTGATGAGGCGTTATCTTCGAACAAGACTAAACCTAATACCTCCCAGTTTGGAGGAGAAGATGGAGAAAAGTCAAGGGAACCAAAAATCGACTCGTGATTTGCATAGTTGTGTGCGAGAATATACTGTTGATGAAGCGGTATATATATGGAATTTCAGTGGAGGACCGAAGTGGTTACCTGGTAAAGTAAGCTCTGTGACCGGACCTTGGTCGTACCACGTAGAAGTGGAGGGGCCGGATCACCCGCAGGCAAGTGGATTATTTTAGAAGAAGGGAGATACCCTAACAAAATGATGCCCCACCCGTAACCATTGTTGAACCTGTGGTTCCTGTTGGTTGTTCAACCAACGATTGACATGCCCAATGTCTCTGTCAGAGTGGATGGCATTGAACTGCCTGTGCCTAATGCGGTTCCAGAGACTCTGGTTCCTGCAAAAGTTTCGGAAGTCATGGAACCACCAAGTTCTTCACGAATCAGGAAACCACCTGAAAGACTAAACTTATAATTCCATGACCTGTGCGAATAATGTAATGTCGTGAGATAAATATCCTTGTAAATACAAAATGCACTGAAAAGTTAAAGGGGGAGGAATGTACTAATTATAGTTCTGATAAACGTAGGACTGTAGCCTTAAGAATAATTCTGTGTTGTAAGACCACATGATCTATACAAACTAATCAGTTGGCAGTGTGGGTTAAGGAGGGAGTTCTTCTTTAGTTATAGAGCTTGATGTATACACATAGTTGCTGCTACTGCCTTGTAAGTAAAGTTCAATGTTTTCATCAAGAAAAGTTACCAGGAAAATCAACTCCATAACACCTAGCAAGTCACTCAATTCAAGGACAATTAGGGATGGGCAATAAACACTGGTCATGTCAGCAATGTCCACAGCCCATAAAAGAACAAAAAACCACATGAGGTGCAGTATATTCTCTTCTATATCCCTTAACAGAACGTCAAATCTGGATAGTAATTATGTCACAATCCTAAATGCTGCTCTAGAGGTGAGGTGGGGATAGGGAAAGGAGAATTAGTGGCCATGAAGACCCCTATCAGGAACCAGTACTTTACCTTGGAGCTATCCTCTTGAGGTTGGTGAATGGGATTGTCTTTGAGGTACATGTAGCTTTGATGTCCTATGGCACAGTTTTTGTTTCCTAACCACAAGAAAACAAACCTAGTGAGCCCAAAAGCACCAGGGAATCTCACTGATGTAAATTTTTTTTTTTGACTTTGTGTCTCATAGCTCTGATGAATAAACTGTAAACTATGGAATTGCATCTCGATTGTCTCAGAAAAATCCTGAACTTTCAATGACAGCTCAAGATTTTGGACACTGAGCTACTCAGAAGAGTAAATCTGCCAGGAAGAGCTATATCATAATGGGGCAGATAAGGTGAGCTGGTCACTTAGTCTGAATGCTTGGCTTTAGACAATGCAACATGATATTTTAAAGTAAGGTGATATGTGTTAAACATTCTCATGGTGGCCAGTTAAAAAGATACAAGGACTGCCTGAAGACCAGTCTGAAGAAAATGCAGCTTCTCACAAGCATCCTAACTCATCAGTTGTGCCATGGTAGAATGATGTTTGCAGCAGGAAAACATGGCAAAAGGTGGCTTCCAATGGCGTGCTTTTATAAATGTATGTTTTTAATTCTTCAGTAATGTGAGTGTCATTGGCAAGGCCCACCCCTAACTGCCTATAGTGCCTTTGATGTAATTAAACATCCCAAGGTACTTTGCAGTAGCTTTATCAAACAAAATTTGAAACTGAACCACATAAGATTTTGGATGGGTAACAGGTAGGTTTTCAGAAGCATCTTAAAGGAAGAGAGAGAGAGAGTAGGAGAAGTTTAAGAAGGCAATTCCAAAGCTTTAAGGCTTAGGCAGCTGAAGGCATGGCCGCCATTAAGGATGCACAAAAGGCCAGAATTGGAGGAGTGCATAGATGTTGAGGGTTGTAGGACTGGACGATGTTCAAGATAAGGAGGAATGAGGCCGCAAAAGGATTTGAAAACGAGAATAAGCATTTTAAAATCGAGGTGTTGCCAGACATGGAGGAAATGCCAATCAGGGAGCACAGTGGTGATGGGTGAAGAACAAAGAACATCAAAGCTTGGGGCAAGTTTTATCCAGCTAGCCCAAGAGAGGCCAAAGGAAATTGAGGAAAGATCCACATTTTATCTCATGTCCTATGTTTGAGAAAACATTCCTCATGTAAATTGAACTTAAAATCCTAAGAGTACTGATGATTTGTATTAAATTCCAATTGAATTTTAAGGTTGTCATCATTGGCAACAATGGACAAACCATCAGCGTCATATGGAGTCTCTATGTGGAAAGTGTATTTCATTCCAGGATTCATGGAAAGGTGGATGCAAAACTTAATGAATCTATCTTCAAAGCAATGTAAGGCAAGGCTGTCTGTTGTGAAAAATTGGCATATTATTTTGCTGGTCTGTGGACTAAATAACAGCCTGACAACAACTATGAAAAGACAGGATAAAAGACTCTATTTAGACAGTAATGCTCTTAAGTTCCCAGTGCAACCTGATGGAAATCATTTTGATCAATTTAAGGGTATTCGGAAGGTACTTCAATCTCTGTGACCCAGCCACTTAATAGATAAACTCGCTGATTCTTATCTCAAAACAAAATAAACTGAACTATATTACTAGAATAGATCTAATACTAATCATTAATATGCTTGCACTTTTATCTATTTGGATGCTATTTGTTGTCACACAACCTACACTAGTTGGCAGAGTTAGACTGGGCTGCAGGCTTCTCAATTGCTGCTCTACTTAGAAGTCAAGAGCCAATTAGACTACATTGTTTACTATTGCTAAAACAAAATCTTAGAATTCTGATTTACCAGTCTAACTTTGACTATTCATGAAATTGCAAAGTGCAAGAGAGTTTTAAAACAAGTACATTCCTTTCTGTAGTTTGCTAGGTTTTTTAAAATAAGGGTAAGATCTGTTTTTGCGCAGAGCACACATGAATAAATGAAGAATTCTTGGAAGAGCTAAGGAAGCTGTGATTTGAACACTGATTTGGATACAGTGCATTTCCTTGCCAGGTTCAGTTTGCAAATTTTGAGTTCAGAATTGATGCATTCGAAATGGAATCATCCTCAGCCCCAGTCTATTGATCAGAACTCCATTGGTGCCTTGTTTTTTGAGCAAGCTTGCAGGAAGGTTTAGCAATTTGGAGAATGTCAAAGAAGAGAGTGAGTTATATACACACACATGCACATGCACGCACACATTCACACATTTATGTCTCGTTCTTGGTTAGGGTTCATAAGCAAAACCAAACTGAAAATGGACTTTTGGATTAAGTTTGTCTCTTTGTTTAACTTTTGTGACTGAATAGAACTGCATCGACCAAGTCATCAATTTTCTCCATATGTTCAAGATCTTCAGTTTCTTTTCTTGATTTTTGCAGTACTGTGGATTGCCGTAATGCTTTGACTCTAAAGCACACTTACCATTACATTGGAACTGCTGCAGCAATACACTTAATACTTCAACCATAATTATGTAAAGAGAGAGAGTGGTGACTTGGAAGCCCAAAACAACCTGCCTCACTCAACTTCTATATGGAGGGAAGCATACTCACTTATAAGCTCTCATTATGAAATAAAAGCTGCGCAATGAAAGATTATAAGTGCTCACTGATAAGCTGAGTTCACAGGTTGGGCCAAGGGGACAATTTCTTTTTATCTTTTCAGGAGAATTAAATTATTTATGGTAAAGGTGCTGGGGATACTGTTTTGGGACAAGGAAGTCAATGCCTATAACTGAAGAGAGTTTACAACGCTTGCAATTGATGATAGTCAGTTCTGACTAAATTATTAACATGACTGTATGAGAGTTGAAGGTAACCTAGAAATTTTCTTTCCATAATTTAATGGCTGGTTTTTTTTCATGTGCTGTCAATGGCAACATTCTTGTCCCTGAGTCAGAACGTTGTGGCTTCAAGTCCCACTCCAGAGACTTGGGACAAAATCTATGCTGACATTCCAGTGTAATACTGAGGGAGCCACCTTTCAGATGAGGCATTGAGCTAAGTCCCTGTCTGCCCCCTCAGGTAGATGTAAATAATCCCATGGCACGATCTCAAAGAAGAGCTGGGGAGCTTTTCCCAGTGTCCTGGCCAATATTCATCCCTCAACCAACACCTTGAAAAAAGCCAGATTATTTAATTGCAATCACATTGCTGTTTGTGTGACCTTGCCGAGCACAAATTGGCTGCCATATTTTCTACAGTGCCCACATTTCAAAAGTATTTAATTGACTGTAAAGCAATTTGAGACATGCTGAGCTCTCTGTTCTTTATCTTTGTTCTACTCGTAGAAGGTGATGTTAGCAGAGAGAGCAATGCCATTTTGGGTGATATGCAACACACTTCTACTGAAGCCATGAAATTAAGTGCGTAACCATGCTTGTTTGAAGAAGACCTGAAAAAGGTGTCATCATAAATGGCAAAAACCCATAAACCGTTCATCATGAGTTCATGCTGTCATCCTGTGAAGAGGTTCAGCTCACCAATTTTCCACAAGAAGGCAACTTCTCAGTGAAGTGGAATGCTGTGCTAGAGTAAAGGTTTCGTAAATGTTATGTAGAATTTACAGCACAGGAATGGGATGTTTGGTTTAATTGGTATCTCCTGGTTGAGAGGATTGCTGCATTATGGGAATGAGTGCAGCACAAGTTCATCAGTTTGCTCTGAGGCCAACTTGGCAATCAAAGAGCAGGTTTTTCTGATTCATGTCTTGTAACAGCTTCTAATTCACTATAATTTCTTTGAAGCAATTGGGAGAGGAATACCATTTTTAATCATTTAAAGAGCATTATGGAAACCTGTCGATTGAAGAAACTGTAGGCAGCTTTAAAAAGTGAAAATGGTTGAATTGAGTTTTCCTTATTGTAGTATTTAGTCTTGTACACACTGACTGTCAACATACTGATTTTATAAACCTCTGTCATTGTTGCATATGCATAAATTAGGAAGAAGTGCTACAGTTGAGTTCACTTTGTTTTCAGATGTCTGGCAGAAGGCAAGTGCTTGATATTTCCAACTTATATCCAGTTCCTTTGCAATTCTGTTGTGTTGCAGGTGTTATTGAATCTGATCTTCTCAAGGCCTGATGTCGCATAGTTTATTTGGAAATAGCCAATAGGAAGCACCTGTTTGAGTTAGTCTAAATGCTTATAGAATCTGACATGTATTACATCAGAATAGATGGCTTTGCTGTTTAATAAAAATATAGCATGACTTGGTGTGGACGATAACAACAAATGCTGGTATGCATTTAAAATGAAGGCCACTCAAATGCTTTCTTGTGAGCAAAGCATGATAAAAATGTTAGAATTAATAGAAAGAATACGACCATTCTGAGTTTCAGCATGATGATGAGTGCCTAAACTGGAAAGGTTCCAAGCAGGCAGTGCATTTCAATTACTGTCAATTAGCCTTGACAGTGACCATGCATATAAAAGGTAACTTTCTAAGATCTAATTAGAAAGGTGATCAAAAATAAGCAGTGGTATTATAGCAGTGATTAATTTACTGACAACTATCTTCCAATTAACATCACTGATAACCTAATGGAATATGTATACTCCACAGTGTGGTATTTTGTTTACACTGAGTTGGTTGAAGAACACTGTAAATTCATAAGGGAGAGTTGAGTGTTGCAGCAGAGTTTATAGTGTTGATTTTGAGTAGAGAGCCCAAGGGATGTAAGCATTTCTATATTTTGTCTGCACACTTATGTCTGCACACTAGCTGTCATGTGCACTCTGTATCAGACACCATTTGTAAACATAAAAATTGTTCTGCTGAAAAGAGTGGTAGCACAGTGTAGTTTGATAAAGTGGCTGCAGATCCACGAAGTGTTATTTCTGTCCGAATTGACCTTGGCTGATGCCTGCTCTAGGACTCTTCTTCAGAACTATTGAAGAGTGCAGAATTCACCAGCACTTCGATTTTGCTAAATAAGTCTGACCTGACCTCCAGTTGTCAGTAAAAACAAGTTTTGTAGTGGTGCTAAATTGGGACATGCCTAGTGCTTGAACTGAAAAGACTGACTTCTTGGCCAGTTAATTAACAACTATCACTTAAATATGATATTTTTATTAGAACACCTGACCTTCAGTTCCATGAAAGTTTTAGTTATTGCATTAGTTATGAAATATTGTTTTCTTCGAGATGTATTTTTGTTTTCCTTCCACCATTTATATTTTTGCACTATATTCTGTGTTGGCATATAAAGATCCTTGGCAAGAATGTAATTGCTGTAGGTAATTTTCTACTGCTAATATCTCACAGATGGTTTGTTATGAGAAGTGCAACCGTGTGCCATGTTCATATTTACAAAATGCATGTTAACTGTAAATAATTTTTTAAAATCGTCTTTTATGGCTCTGGCATCAATGTATTGCTCTGACAGCTGATTGTTTGAGGTTCCTGCATTCGGTTGTCTCTACTTCAACACATGCTGCTTGTTCCCAGAGCAGCACAGGATGTAATCTCACTTCCAATAGAGACACTCTCATTGACAACTATTCTCTAGATGCTACCATTCTAACCCTGAATGATAAAGTTTGAATAAGAAAATATAACTACCAGGATGGCAAATGAGACTGGCAAAAATATATTCTCCCACTTCTCCTTCCTCACCTTTTGTGCAGGCACACAGCAGTGGATGTGAAAATGGATCAAATTAATCTCGCTGAATTGCACTTTCGAGAAAATTTGAATCTTAAAAGTCTCTATTCATTGATCCACTTCAGTGTTTTACCCTAAACTGTTTGCACTCTTTATTTTATTTCATTTCTCCCATATGTATGTTGTTGGAGTGAGAGGGGGATGGAGGCTTGTGTGGAACATGAACATTGGCATAGAACTGTCGGGCTGAATACCTTGTTTCTGTCTGATAATATTCTATATGTGTATTGCCTCACACTTATGCACGTTAACTTGCATCTTCCGTTAGTCTGCCTATTCCACTTACCTGCTTATGTCTTCCTTTTTTTCAAACAGCCAAAGCACTTATCTTTTGTAGTCAGCAAACTTCAAGATTCTGTTGTCTATATCCAAATCCAGTTCAGCAATATGCACACACAAACTGCACTGATCCCTGGAGTGCACCATTGCCAACACAGCTCCAGCTTGACCAGCAGCACCCATTTGTCCAAACTTTAGACTGTCAATCAACTTTTTATCTGTGGTATTGTATTCCTCCTTGTACCATGTGCCTGAATGTTTCTATCAAGCACCTTGTAAGGCGCCTCATCAAATACCTTATGAAATTCCATATATGTGCCTGCACCACAACAGTGACTGCACCTCAGATGTATTTAATTGGCTGTAAAGTAAATGAGATGTCCTGAGGTTGTGAAAGGTGCTCTTCAAGTGAAAGTTCTTCCTTTCCTTATTTTTATCTATCATATTCCTTTTATCTGTCCAATTAGTAATTTCTTCAAATAACTTTGTCAAACATGACTTGCTTTTAACAAAACCCTGCTGGCTCTCCTTGATTAACCCAGCATTTGCAAATGGTTACTAATTTTATCTGGAGTTATGGATTTGAAGAGATTGCCTACAACTGTAATTAGAATAACTGGCCTATGGTTACCCAATTTTTCCTCCTTTTCAATCTTGAACAAGAAGAATCAAATTGCTTGTTCTGCACTCCCATCACACAATTTACATATTTAAAGAGGATTGAAAGATTGTGGTCAAAGTCTCTGCTTTCTGACTTTCAGCAGTTTAGAGTACATGCCACCGGAGCCCAGTGACACATTGAGGTTCACGACTCTGTACAGAACCCGTTCCTTTTTTTAAACAGTTAGCCCCATCAAAGGTTTTGATTTCCTTTGTGTGTCGGCATGCTCACTTATAACAACTTATAATAACTGCAAAATATTTATTAATATTTCAGCCAATACTTAATTCTCCAAAATTTTTACTCTCTTGATCACTGTTTTGAACTATCTTACATTTAATTTCCTTACAAAAACCTTAACTATTTATCTTTTAACCCATCTAATTTCCCTTTTCACCTCCTTGAAATGTCTACTATCTACCTCATAATATAGTTCAGTGGTTATGAAAGGTAATAAGCAAGCATGAGTTCTTCCTTTCTTTTATCTACTGCATTCCTTTTATCTTTCCAATTAATACTTAAGCCCAAAGCTGTCTTTTTTGCTCCTCATGTTTAGTATTCGTCTAGCTTTGACATATGCAGTAACTCTAATTTATAGAGTGTCTTTAACGTAGAAAAATGTCCCAAGATGCTTCACAGGAGCAATATCAATCAAAATTTGACGCTGAGACACAAAAGGGATAATAGGGCAGACAACCAAAAGCTTGGCCAAAGAGAATCATAGTATGGTTACAGTACAGAAAGAGATCATTTAGTCATGTACTTGTTGGAACTTATTAGTCCCACTCCCCCATACTTTCCATCTAGCCCTGCAAAGTTTTCCTCTTCCAGTGCTTATCCAATTCACTTTTGAAAGCCATGATTGAATCTGTCCCCAGATCCAAACCATTCTCTGTGTAAAACAATTCACCCTCATGTCACTGTTGCTTCTTTTGCGAATCGCCTTAAATCGATGTCCTCTGGTTCTTGACCCTTGCGCCAAGGGAAACAGTCTCTCCCCTAGACCCCGCATGATTAAATCTCCTCTCAGCCTTCTCTTCTCCATGGAGAACAACTCCAACAGCACCCCCCCCCCCCGACTGCTCCACCATTTGTTAAGATCATGGCTGATCGGCTCTACTTTCCCATCTACCCCCTATACCCTTTGACTCCCTTGTCAGTCTCCCTTGTGAGCATTGTGCTACAGTGATGCCATCAAGCTGCTCATGCAGCCAATCACATTAAAGAATTTTCACAGTCACCCAACCAGGAAATAAAAAGCACCAATATTTAATCACTTTTTAAAAAGATTGGGACATACAATTCAGGTTAAGATAGAAGTTGAAATATCATGAAGAAACTTTAAGAAAAGTATTTTCCAAAAAATTCTAGCTGAAAAAAATCTATTAATCATAACAGAAACATTTAACAACATTCCACAAACGTACAGTTATTTTTTTTTCAGGAACAGATTGGTTGTTTAGCAGTAGTTATTACTCAGATTGCTATTTAAAACCCTCTTATGGACTTAATTTTTTATTTGTTTTTTTTTTCATTTGTTTCTGAGATGTAAGCATCACCAGTAAGGCTAGCACTTGTTGACCATCCCTAATTTTCTTGAGAAGGTGGTGAGGAGCTACCCCTTGAACTGCTGCAGTCCATGTAGTGTAGGTGCACCTAGAGTGCTGTTCAAAAGGCAGTTCCAGCTTTTTGACCAGTGACAGTGAAGAAATAGTGATATTGTTCCAAGTCAGGAAGATGGTGTGTAACTTGGAGGGGATCTTGCAGGTGATGGTGTTCCCATGTATCTGCTGCCCTTGTCCTTTTAGATGATAGAGGTCGCTAGTTTGGAAGGTGTTTTGACGAGTGCTGTGGTGTGTCTTGTAGATGGTGCACACTGCTATCACTGTGCGCCAATACTGGATGGGATGCCAGTCAAGCAGGCTGCTTTGCTCTGGATGGTGTTGAGTTTGTTGAGTGTTGTTGGAACTGCCCTCATCCAAGCAAATGAAGAGTATTTCATGAAACACTGATTTGTACCTTGTAGATTGTGTCAGGCTTTGGAAAGTCAGATGAGTTCCTTGCTACAGAATTCCCAGCCTCTGACCTCTTGTAGCTACATTATTTATCTGTCTGATACATTTAAGTTGATCGTGGGTGATTCAGTGATGGTAATGCTCTTGAATATCAAGAGGAGATGGTTAGATTCTCACTTCTTGGAGGTGGTCATTGCCTGACACTTGTGTGGCGCAAATGTTACCTTCCACTTATCAGCCCGAGCTTGAGTGTTGTCCAGGTCTTGCTGCATGTGGCCAGTCCAGTACCTGAGGAATTGAGAATGGTATGGAGCATGGTGTAATCATCAATGAAAATCCCCACTTCTGACCTTATGGTGGAAGGAAGGTCATTGATGAAGCAGCTGAAGATGATTGGGCTGAGGACACTACCCTGAGGAGCTCCTGCAGTGATGTCCAGGGGCTGAGGTGACTGGCTGCCTCCAACCACAACCATTTTCCTTTGTGCTCGGTATGACTCAAACCAGTGGAGAGTTTTCCTCCTGATTCCCATTAACTTCAATTTTTCTCTGGCTCCTTGATGCCACGTTTGGTCAAATGCTGCTTTGGTATCGAGGGCAATTACTTTTACCTCACTTCTTGAGTTCAGCGCTTTTGTCCATATTTTGGACAAACGCTAAAATGGATTGTGGAGCTGAGTGGCCTTAATGGAACCTAAACTGTGTACCGGTGAGCAGGTTATTACAGAGTAAATGCTGCTTGATAGCATGTCAGTGACATCTTCCATTACTTTATTGATGAATGGGAGCAGACTGATGCTAGTTTGGATTTGTCCATTTTTTTTGCAGACAGGGCATACCTGAGCAATTTTCCAAATTGTTGGGTAGATGTTCCTGTTACAGCTGTAGCAGAACAGTTTGGTTAGGGGCACAGCTTGTTTTGGAGCTAGTCTGGAGCACAAGTTTTCAATACTGCAGCCAGACTGTTGTCAGGGCCGATTGCCTTTGCTGCATCCAGTGCTTTCAGTCATTTCTTGACGTCGTGTGAAGTGAATCAAATTGATTCAAGATTGACATCTGTGATGCTAGTGACCGCAGAAGGAGGTGGAGATGGATCATCCACTCGACACTTGCTGAGGAAGGTTGCAAATGTGTGTTTCAGCCATGTCTTTGAAGAGCACAAAAGGAGAATTTCTTTTCCAATCAATTGATTTTACTGACTGCTGACTCAGTCAGGGGGTGAGGGGGGTGGGGGTGGCATTCTTTGGTAGAGTAGCGAATGGGAGAGTGCAACTTCAAGAGCCCTGTATTAATCTGCGCCTTCTTTAAATCCAGTGGTTGGGGCCAGATATGGAGGGGTGATGACGACAAATGCTGACAGTTTGCTGTCCAAAACCCCTGCAAAATTCCAGGCCTGTATATGCATCAAATCAACCCCGTTCACTTGCAGCAGCGCAGACTCCAGACTCATCAATTATCTCCATTCTGATGGGGAGCAGTGGTGTCACGATATGCAGTTTTTGGAATTTCCTTCCTCTACCCTTCTACCTCTCCACCTCCCTATCTATCTTTACAGCCCTCCATAAAATCCACCTCTTTGACCAATCTATTGGTCACCCCTCCTAAAAGTCTCCTCCTTTGGTTCCAGTGATTCCTGTGACATGCCTTGGTCTCGGTTTTTGTATGTTAGAGGCACCATACAAATACAAGATTTTGTTTCCTACAAGCTATTGAAAAAAAGTCAGAACTCTTTCACCAGTGCCCGCCTTTCAAGCGTTGATGTTTAAAAAAGGGCAACATGGCAGAAGTGAGATTGTGGATGTAGATGGGACACTGGTGGTGATGGCGAGAAGATGCAACTAAGTGTGAATTCAGATTTTAAAAAAATGTATCTTGTCTAACTTGATGGAAACTATGCTTGAATTCCACCCTCCCGGAGGGGAAATTCTGATTTTTTTGCGAGGTAAACATAACTTTTACTGCTAGCTCTCAAGGAAGATTAACTGGCACACTCATAGTTAAGCAAATGAACATGAAGTCTTTTATTTAATTTTTGTGAAACTTACAACGAATGGGGAAGTTCAGAACAAAGCTGTAGTCTGGAGCCACTGACACAATGGCTGGTTACACTCACAATACCCTTGCAATTGCTATATTTCAACCAGCCTTTGTATATTCTAAATCCCTTAAAGTTTCTCATCAAGGACACGCTTAAACATTAATGGGGAAATGCTAATACTGTTAAGCAGTTGGATGCTTGCCAACTTTTACAAGATCAAAAGGGATGCATGAAAGGAGATGTTTACGTTCAGGGACTATAGAAACCCTTTAAGAAGCTGTGCTTGACACAAATAATGGGAGGAGGGAAAATGAGTCAAAATTCAAAGCGGTGGTGGCATTAATGGCTTTGGGCACTGTGCTGGTGTAGCTGCTTGTGATTCAATGGAATTAAGCATGAAGCTTAAATCACAAGGGAAATGTATACAATTTTGTAGGCCTCGTGTCTCACTGATTCAGTCCATAAGCTGGATAAAGGCATTTGCTGAGATCATAGACAGGATTGGCCATTTCCTTGCATTAACTTTAAGCAGCTTCAGATCTAGTCAGGCAACTCCTGAGATTTTCCAAACTAGAGCAACCTCTGTACTGGTCTGCCTGCAGTTCAGTTCCTGAGGTATCCCCTCACATTTTCTTTGTATGGACTAGTGTTGCTAGTTTTCTGCCAGTCCACAGCAAATTAATCACAAAAATTGCCAGGAACCAACTCCAGGGTGCTGGACCCGAGCTTTGGAATCTGAATTTGAACAAGAGCGGGTACTCTAATTGTTCCCAAGCTCTAGTTGGGCATACGTTCTAATTGCTGCATAGGAAGAAAATACTTCATGCAAAACATCTTAATTTTCTTAATCTGGCTGAAGATGTTTTTTAAAATGATGGTTTCAAGTTGATTTTCTACAGCCTTGCTTTGTCTTATTGGGAACTGGCAGTATATGACCCAGTTGTACTGTTCTGAAATTGAGGAATAGATTTGTGTATTTGTTCATGGGGCCACGTTTACATTAAGATTAGTGTTGTATAAGTAATTTCTGCTGACTGCCAAATGCGCTGTGGGAATCTGGAGTTGGGTTTCAACCCTGACGCAAGAAACTAAACACACTGCATGGGGTGTAAGTGCAGTGTGGTATACAACCTGACTTAAAAAGTGCTCAGGGTTCTTCTCGCCTCTTTTCAGGTCATGCTGCTGAATTGTTTAGAGAGTAGAAATATTCTCTTTCTCACTCTCTTAGCAATTTAATTCCTACATGCTGGCTGAGAGCTTTGTGGACATGTGTATCTTGATTAATGCAGAACTGTTTTGGGCAGTGCTGTTAGAGAAGTAGGCAATGCAAGCATTTTTTTCTGGTTGACTGGAAGCCAAGCTGCTGTTTTCAGAGTGACAGACTAACGCTGCCATTTAGATGCACACTGAAACATAGGTGCAGTAATTGGCTTGCCAGTGTCAGAATACCAGTGAAATGTTTAATGTTCGTAAACTGCTTACTGTGCTGTTGGCACACATTCAACACTTGACTGGTGGTCCAGTGCACTGTATGGATATATCTTTGAACTGCACTTGCAGTGGTTGGAGTCCTTCCATTAGTTAAGTGGTGTGCATTACATCCTTGAGCTGTTTCGTGCTAGGGCCAATACCAAGCTGACATCTATTTGGTTTGTTACCCTGTACGTTTTTGCATCTCTGTGAACTCAAAGCAGTTTTACATCAATTTGAGCACTATAGGACAACTGCCCTGCTCGTAGAGTGTTGCTGTTCATTCAATGGATGAGTTACTGGTTTCTTTTGAAGTGCATTTATGAAAATGAGGACTAACCCTGCAGTCATCACATTGGTAATTCATACAGTTTAGCAGACTTGATTAAATCAGATTGAAAATTTGGTCTTTATTGAGAAACTACTATCTGTTCTCTCTATAACTTCAGTGATAATTATTACTGTACGAAATAATGATGGAATCATTGAAGTTATGGCTAACTGCCGACAAGGTTTTTGACACACTGTGCAGGAGTTCTATTTGAGTTTTTTCAGCCGAATTTTATTGGCTGCCAGGCAGAGGTTAGAAATTTACAAATAGTTGAGATTTTGGGGTGAATTGTTTTCATTTTAGTTCGGTTCGTTGTTACTTCAGCCCCCTCCACCTCACCCCCATCCCTCAGTTTATTGATGATTATGATGGACCAAATGGACTTACCTCATGGATCATTTTTATTATATGATTAGTGGGATTGATCATTATTTACTTATAATTGGGCATTATTTAAAATAGATCTACAAAAATTGCGACCAAAACATGCTTGAGCACTTGACAAAAATGCAATTATTTGATGGTGTGCTTCATTGCAATAACAGAGAAGTTGCAACACAAATGTTCTGTAACTGATATTAAATTATAATTCAATCAGTTTCCTGAATAAGTTGTAATTGCAATATTAATGGTGAAATATTTGTGTTATAATTGCTACATTTTGCAATGAAACAATAAAGCAAATGCTGCCATAAATCAGTAGTATGGTTTCGGGAACAGTTGAAGACAAGGTACTTGATGGATACCTGCTGGTGACCTCGGGTACGCAAGTACTTAAAGATGCATTAAAGGCAACACAATACTTTTTTTGTTAACTCAATTTTTTTCCTCTACAGCTTGTTGCCATCTTTGAAGAACAAGAACCCCATCATGGTGGCGATGGTACTAGCGCTAGTTCAACTGGCACTCAAAGCCCAGAGATATTCGGCAGTGAGTCTGCACCTAACTCCTTGTCTGCGTTTCAACCTTATCAAGCATCAAGTGAAATTGAGGTCACACCCTCTGTACTTCGAACAAGTAAGTCTTTTTATATGCACATTAACTAATGCTAGAAGACTTTGAATAATAGGCCTGTGCCTTTGTATAATAATAGTAAAATCATCCTACAACTACTGTTTGACTTACTTTTAAAGTTTACTGATTTGCTTTTGTTTTGCATATTTTTATTTCCCTCTTTGCATGCCATTCATTTGAATCATGTTGTCATGTGTCATCCTTTGATATCTGAAAGCAAAGAATACAGTAAGATACAGGGACAGCAGTAGGCCATTCATTCTCTCAAACCTGTCCTGTCATTCATTGTGACCATAGCTGATCTGAATCTGGTTTAAATTTCTTCTCCTAATCTCTGCCTAACGATTTTTGCTGGGATTTGCACATATGGATGACAGATGCCTAGTATCTGTGAATTGTATCCTGTGGAAGGTTTCAGGAGAAAGACTGGTGAGGAGAAATCAAATGGGAAAAATATAGCTTTAAAAACAAAACTGAGCAATGTTGCTTGCAGTGGCAATGCTTGCCCTGGTATAATAATGTTATCTAACATTCAGATCTGATGTCCAGAAAGAAAGTCATATGAGGTGGTTTTTAAAAAAAGATTGAACATGTACAATTTTTGGTGCTGCGGGTGCTGTTAAATCTCCCTCTGTATAAGAGGAGCAACGTTCACCATACCAGATGCCCAGGGAATTACAAAGTGCCACATAGATCTGTCTTATAAATACATCACATGTTGGCACCAAAATATTCCCTGTCTTCACTAACCAACAGCCTCCCACGCTACACCCCTCTCCCCATTTTGAAATGTACCCCAAGGTGTGATGGTCCAAATGTGAATAACAGACCATGAAAATATATATGAATGTGGCCTTAAGACTGGTGAAATTGGAGTAATAATGAATTCCTGGGAGCACTGAGAAGCCTTTATTTCTGAAATATCCAACTAGAGCCCTGTGAATATGACAATTCACAGAAAAAAACTTGTTGATGAAGAAAATCATTCTGACTTCAAGGCTGGTTACAGGATATTACTGCATTGATGTTTTAAGTTGCCTACTGGCTAAATTTCCCAAATGGCTTAACTTTTTTTGTTCATTTATTTATTGCTACTGGCACATTTTCTGTGACATTGGTTATGGTAAGACTGATGTAACACTTTTATAATGGCAGCAATGCTACCTATGTTTAAGAGAACCTGTGTCTTTTTAAGGCAACAAAGTTTAAAAACTAGATAGCACCAATCGCCTGGAGTTAATTTGCTTTTGTGAAGGGCAAGAGGAAGATTACCAGATGCTTGTCAATTTAAGGTTCTTTGACAATCTGAGGACTTCCCTCACTGCCAAGATTTACTGACAATTGACTTGAAATTACTTCATTTGATGTCTTGTATACTTTTGGCATTTTGGAATGCGATGCCTGAACTGTGAGGAACAATGTCAAAACTTCTATATAACAGAGATGTTTCACCTTGTGGGGGAGTTCAAAACTAGGGGTCATAAATATAAGATAGTCACTGATCAATCCAGAAACAAGTGCAAAGGCTTTACCCAGAGAATGGAAAGAACGTAGAACGTGGAACTTCCTACCACATGGAAGATTTGAGGCAAATAGCACAGATGCACTTAATGGGAAGCCAGATACTTTGAATGAGGGAGAAAGGAAGGATGAAGTAATAGGGTTAGAATAAGAGGAATGGAAGGAGTATCCTGTGGAGCATTAGTTCTGGCACAGGCCTCTTGGGCTGAATGGCCTATTTCTGTAATGGCTACATGATTACAAATTGTTACCTCAATTTTATCTTTTCTTAAATAGTTCCTTCTTAAACTATTGCTTTGGTATTTGTACTTTCAAGATCTATCTGTGCATTGAATACTTCATGTGTTACAACATAATTTTATTATTGAACTAGCACATTTGATGTTGATGACATGTAATTCAGTAATTATGACTCATAATTATTATTTCTGCCCAGGGCAATTGACTATTAGTTGTATTAAGACTTGGAAAATTGCTGCAACCGATGTAATTTTTTGCTAATTGAGGTGGTATCCATGTACTTATTATGAATATGTATTGGGCTTGTAGAAACTAAAAACCACTGCTGACTGATTCCTCCCCAGACAGCTACAAATAATGCTTTGAAAATGAATTATTTTGGTCACATGCTTAAATTACATATTCTAGTTATGTGCTGCAAAATCTTGACTGTTACCAACATGGCAAATAGAATGAAGGATTTTAAGTATGTGGAGAAATAATGAATTCCCAAATGCAGTTTTGAAGTGTAAATGTCTCAAACAATGGCTCTCCCTCTGTAACATGAATATATGCAGTTATTTTTTTGGATAATATCTGCAACCCCGGGAAAGTGTGTTTGTGATGAGCCAATGTATTTCTGATTCCATAGCATGATCAAAAGGAACTGGCACAGTTTGGTTGACAGCGTTGTACCATTGCAACAAACTATTCCAAAGTAATGTTTTTTGTTGGTTATTGGAAAAAGAATGTGAGTGGTTTTAAAACTCCTTCCTCCAACTTTTAAATGTCTAACATTGAATCCTGGTTTTAAACTTTCACTTCTGAACTGCTTTGCATTCTGTATTGAAGGAAGAAAATGTAAACCTTTGGCGTTGCATTCCACTGGCTCCTATCTGCTTCCTTTGTTTCTGAGCATCTTCATTAGGTGCCTTTTGTTTTAAGCTTACAGAATCTAAAATGCACCAAAGAAAGAAGGGTCTACAGTACAATAAATAATTAGTTTAACTTGTCCAATATTAGATTTTCTTTTAAAGTGCATTTTCACACTTTTCCTTTTGGGGAAGAGTGGGGAGGTGGTGGAAGGAGTCCTGGGCTGATTATCAGCCCATTGAACTGTGTCATACATGCTCCTTCCATGGCCAGCAAGTCCTGGTGTGGGACTTGAACCCTGCTGCTACCGCATATGCACTCTCTAACTTGTTTTATTAAATGTTTTAAACATTTCCAGCGTTAGGGTTGCAAGCAATGTTAACAATTATTGTGCAAGTGGGAACTTATTTCATTTGAAATCCGAATGCTGCTAGCTCGTAACCAGTTGTTATAAAATATGCTTGTGCATCAGCAAGTATCATTTTTCAATGTAAGTTGGTTCCTAGAATATTAGTTTTGTTAAGGGCAACATTAGTTTATTTCCACACTTCCTCCATCATATCTGCACAATAACATTTCAAAGGGAAGGGGCAGAAACAGCGTACAATTTATGAACTAACTTTGAACAATATGTGGGAAAAGCAAATGGTAAGTGCTGTTCAGATTCAGTGGTTAAATTCACAGACACCTGTGGCATGGTATCATTCAGACCAGAAATATTCTAGCTTCTGCACTGAATTCCTAATTTTGCTAGGGTGGAAATAGGATCTAAGTTGTTCTCTGCTGTTTCTCACTAGAGAGTGATTGGCATGAATGATGCTTCTCATACCACTCTTAGGAAATGGTTTCTATTGACGAATAGACCACAAAGCTACTTGGCCAGCTACTTCAATGAAGCGTGCGAATGCTGCTGCATGTTGAATTGTACCCAACTATTTCCCTCAGAAGAAAAATATTGAGCAAGAAACTGGGAGAGAGGAATGCAGAAATTGGAAAGCGTTTTACTTCAGTGATCCTCAACAGAAAGCAACAAGACACAGGTTTCTTTTAATAAGTTAACTGAAGATTGTTAAGTGGTTAGAGATAGAATGTAGTGATTTCCAGTGTATTACTGGAACTTGGCGAGTACAGTACTGTGTTTGCACCTCATTATTATCACATTTTGTTAATATGAGACATTGCAGATCTTTAGAAGCCCAATTGCCAGAACAGATATCTGAAATGCTGAATGAATTTAAATCCCCTTATGTTCTGAAAAGCTCAAGTATTAATATGGTCCTGTGTTGGCTATCAAGAAAAAAATGCACAAGCTGTGATGCACTATCACAGTTCTGATCCTGTTGTTCAGAGGTGGATATTTTCTACCCCACACAACTTTTAACTATCACTTACTAATCCCAACAATGGCAGCAATGACTTATATGGCATCTTTAAAATGGTAATGGGTCCCAAGGTGCTTCACAGGAGTGATATCAAATAGAAATTTTAGACTATGCAACATAAGGAAGTGTTGGGGAAGATGACCTAAAGCTTGGTCAAAGAAATAGATTTTAAAGAATGAAAGAGTGAGGTAGAGGGGCAATCAGGTATAGGGAGGGAATTCCAGAGCTTAGGGCCCAGGCAACTGAAGACACAGCCATCAGTGGTTGAGGATTTAAAATAGGGGAATGTGCAAGAGGCCAGATTTGGGGGAGCACAGAGGTCACAATGGATTGTAAGACTGGAGCAGGTTGCAAAATGTGGAGGGATGAGGCAATGAATTTGTTTGAAGACAGAGGTAAGAATTTTAAATTTAAGGTGTTGCTGGGCCATGAACAAATGTAGGTCATTGTAACACTGGGAGTGAGTGATAGATGAACAGAACTTGGTACGAGTTCGGATACGGTCAGTAGAGCTTTAGATGAGTCAAGGTCATAGAGGTTGGGAGATGTAATGCTGGCCAGGAAAGCTCTGGAAATATCAAGTATTGGTCAGAATGGAAAACAAAATACCATTGATGTTGAATGTCTGAAAATGCTGAAAGTACTCAGCAGTTCTCACCAGCAACTATGGAGAGAGAAACAGGGTTAGCACTTAAGGTCAATTACCTTTGACCAGATAAGATTGGAACTAGGTGAAGGCAGTCCTGCTCCACAAGATGACTGAGGATAGTTGTTGAAGGAGGATGGTTGGCCCACTGTCAAAGACTGCAGACTGAGTCAGGCAGGATGAGGATAGAAGGTTTACCTTTGACACAGTCATGTAGTATATCACTTTGACAGTTTCTATTGTGGCAGGGGTGTAAGTCTAATTGAAGGGAAAGATGGGTTTGGATTTGGGGGGGCTGGCTGCTAGTTTAAAGACTAAAGAGAGGAAAGGGAAGTTGGAAATGAGGTGATAGTTAACAGGGACAGAGGGGAGAAGGATAAGTTTTTTTTTGAGGAGAGGGGTGGTAATGGTAGATTTGAATGGCAGGGGTATCAATGCCTGAGGACACATAAGAACGTAAGAAATAGGAACAGGAGTAGACCATTCAGCTCCTCGAGCCTGCTATGCCACTTAATAAAATCATGGCTGATCAGATTGTGGTTTTAACTCCACTGCCCTGCCCACTCCACCATAATCCTTCACTCCCTTGGCAATTTCAAATCTTGAGTATATTCGATGACCCAACCTCCACTGTACTCTGGAAGGGAATTCCATAGACGAACAACCCTCTGAAAAAAAAAATTCCCCTTCATCTCTATCTTAAATCGGAGATTGCTTAATTTGAAACAATGGCCATAGCTTCTGGATTCCCACACAAGGGGAAACACCCTCTCAGCATCTACTCCATCAAGCTCCCTGAGATTCTTATATTTTCAATAAGATCACCTCTCTCTTTTTCTAAACTCCACTGAGAATGGGCCCAACCTGCACAACCTCTCCTTACAAGACTCGCCCCTCATCCCAGGAATGAGCCTAGCGAACCATCTCTGAACTGCTTCCAGTGCAAGTATGTTCCTCCTTAAGTTAGGAGACCAAAATTGTACATGGTACTGCAGATGCGGTTTCACCAATGCCCTCTACAGTTGTAGCAAGATTTGCCAACTCCATTTCCCTTGCAATAAAGGGCAAAATTCCATTTGCCTTCCTAATTGCTTGCTTTACCTGCATGTTGACTTTATGATTCATGAACAGAGACAGCCAGGTCCCTCAGCCCACAGACTTTCTTCAGTGATGGCTTGCATGGTTGTGGTAAATGCTTACTCATCCATGTTCAAAAAATGGCAGCCAGTTAGTGTTTCAGCACACCTCTATATTCAACACAGTTGCTGGTAATAGAAGAAAAACCATCTTTTGAGATAGTATTTCTACCCCATATTAACAACAGTGCTGTTTAGATCCAAGTACAGCATTAATTACATTGCCTAAATGAAGTGGCATGGACTGTTCATGTCTCATTTGTGTCAACCTCAAGATTGATCTCCCTTTCATCTGAATATTTCCACAAAATCATATGGAGCTTTGAAGAGAACAGTGCTGCTATCAACTTTGTTTAGATCACTAATTCGCAGCTCCCATAATTTTGTGCAATTAGCACATTTGATTTTGTCAATCTGTTGCATGTGTTGCTTGTATTCTCTAAATTATCTATGTCATAATGACTTGTGGTCTCCTCCAGATGATTGTTTTCTGACTAAGCAGTGCTAATCTTGGTCTCATATTTGTAAATGATCCAGTTACTGCAAAGGAAATAAATCTTAGGAGTGCTGGAAGATAGCAACCACTGAATGATTAAAATTAAACATGATCTGGGGATTACAAATAGCCTATATATAACTTCTAAAGGGCTAACATTAATGCAAGCAAAGAACAATTAAAATCCCGAACCAAAGGTGACATGAGGAAGAACTTGTCTATACAGCATGTAATTATGATCTGACATAGACTTCCTGAGAGTGTGTTGGAGGCAGATTCAATCGTACCTTTCAAAAGGGAATTGGGTAAGCAACCGAAGGGAAAGAATTTGCAGAACTGTGAGAAAAGAGGAGAGGGTGGGACGAACTAAATTGCTCTGCAGAGAGTCAACATGGACTTGACGGGCCGAATGGCCTTGTCCTGTTCCATGACCAGATCCTGATCTATGATTCCAAAAATAAAAGATAACAATAATTGGAATAATTGTTCCCTGGAAGCATTCACATGGAAAAACATGAGTAACGTGCACTCTCCAAACAACAGTAAAGTCAAATCAATGATTTTGATATTTTTTATTCTCCCATGTGATGAGACTGTTGCCGGCAAAGCCAGCATTTATTGCCCATCCCTAGTAGCCCTCAATATAAGCAAGATGGAAGTCACAATTTAGCTGAAAGGCCATGATATGAGCAATTCACCAAGGAGAGATGTTATCCATTCCCCTCTTTGGCAACTGAGGTTGAACTCAACTATTTGGAGCCTTGTTGTCATATTTGACCCCGAGATGAGCTTCTGACCACATATCCACGCTATCACTGACATGTCCTATTTCTGTAACATATCTTCGTAACAAAGCCCCACTCTACTCCTGCCTCAGCTTATACGCTGCTGACACCCTCATCCATCCCTCTGTTATCTCCAGCCTTGACTATTCTAACACACTCCTGGCCTGCTTTCCACAATTTACCCTCTGTACTTTTGAGATCATCCAAAACACTGCAGCCTGAGCCCCAATTCGCACAAAATCCCATCCACCCCTGTGCTCACTGACCTACGCTGGCTCCTGTTCAGGGGTCAAAATATTTTTTTCAAGGCCTACTTTTTGTTTTGCAGGGGCTCCGTTTTCATTTTCATTTTCATTACTCCTTTATTTGATGATGCAGTCATTACCTTCGGTATTTATGTTGAATTTTTTTTTAGGGTTTCTTTCTTTGGATATATAGGACAAGTACAAAAGCCGGTGTGTGTGTGTGGTATTCAGTTTCCTAAAAACCCACTTTATAAATAAGATATTAATTTATTATAAGTAAGCCTTATGTACTCTGTTTCCAAAATGAAAATTCTAACTATTTGGCACAAGATAACTTACATGCCAACAATCATCACTTTCCAGCATTCTTTGGTTTCGTTCTGCCAGTTTAAGGTTTCTTTCCTCTGAACGTTCCTGTTTAAAGTGAGTGTTCAAGAATATGTCAAGATACTGACTTCCAAGGGTCCAACTGTGCAATGAAGGGAATACACACACAAACTAATGCTCCAGCATCAAGCTGACCACCAGATAAAAATGGCACCAGATTCAGAACCCTAACCCTCCCATTATCTGGTGCTTTGGTAAATTTTCTCCATTTCTCACTTCTCTTTAAAATGACATCCTGCAAACTCATCCAGGGTCTGTCATTGTGGAAAGCTAAAAAGCCAAGAACTCCATCACTGTGCAAATGGGCTGATCCATGGCTGAGTGACAGTTACCCCCCAGGTCCTGCTCCTGGCCTCATTACTGTGTTTCTAGCCACCTCTTCCTTCTTGTTCCCTTGGCTGCTTTTCCTTGGCCTCCTTTTACCTAGCAATGGAGCAGCCGAAAGTTTCCTGCATGGCGTTAGCAGGACCAGTCAGAATAACTGTTCCAATCACAGTTCCTCACTCCCTTCCAGCCCTGCTTCTCCTCCAGAGACACAATCTATGATTGGAGGCAAAGCAAGAGCAGGAGGGAGGGAACCTGTGATTGGAGGAGCCACAGCAGCAAGCATGGGAGTGACAGAATCTGTGATTGGAGGACAGCTCCTCGCAGACTCTGTCTCCCACGCTCACTACATCTCCAATCAGGGGAGATGGTGGTGTAGTGGTAATTTCACTAGACTAGTAACCCAAAGGCCCAGGCTGATTTGAGTCCATGCCCCCAGAGCATTAGATGGTGGAAATTAAATTCAATTAATTAATCAAAATCTAGAATTGAAAGCTAGTATTAGTAATGGTGCCATGAAACTGTCAATGATTGTTGTAAAAACTCATCTGGTTCACTGATGGCCTTTAGGAAAGGAAATCTGCCATCCTTACCTGGTCTACATGTGACTCCAGAGCCACAGCAATGTGGTTGACTCTTAACTGCCCTATGAAATGGCCTAGCAAGCCACTCAGCTCAAGGCAATTAGGGTTGGGCAAAAAATGTTTACCTTATGAGCGATGACCACATTCCATGAAAGAATAAAGAATAAAAAAGAATAAAGCCACATAAGGAAATAGCAGGGCCATGAGTGAACCAGATAGATTTTTACAACAATTGACGATTGTTTCATGGTCACCATTACTGAGGCTAACTTTATATTCCAGATTTATTAATTGAATTTAAATTCCATCAGCTGCTGTAGTGGGATTTGAATTCATTCGCAGGGCATTAGCCTGGAACTCTGGATTACTAGTTCAGTGACATCACCACTAGGCGGTCTCTTCCCATTTTGTTTTATAGTACCCCTGTGAAGTGTGTTGGCACACTTATTAAATTAGAGGCACTATTTCAATAAAAGTTGTTGTTGAGAAAGACTGGGAAGGACATTAGTAAGGCACTGTTGACAATTTTGAGCTTAATTGGAAACAGATCAATGTGGTCCCCCAGTTAAAAAGGAGAATAAAATAGACACCAGAGCCACAGACCCATTAAATGTAACCTATGTCCCATAAAATAATGGAATCAATGAAGAAGATTAAACATGAGTATTTGGGTCATAAAAACTTGGTAAATAGCAGTCAACGTGGTTGTAGGAGGGAAGGATCATGAAAGAAATTTAATGCAAGTATTCGCATTAGATTCAAAAATAACAAATATATATTCTGTTAAAATAACTATATTCTGTTAAAATAACTAATGAAGTTGAAAGAGATGTAGGTGCCTTCTTCGACTTAACTTCAAACGCCGTGGAAAGAAAGAGTCTGAGAGAAAAAGGAAGGAAATTGAATTTGGAGCTTTTTTGACTTTTAAAAGATTTATCTTTTTTCCTCTCAGATCAGATTCTTTTCAGTTGGAGCATTTATTAGGATTTGGGAAGATATGTCCTCAAGGTATTTTTATCCTTGAATAATCTGAGAATGTGCTTCATACACTTGGCATAAGCGTTTTTAAATTACTCTTCGAATTAAGTTACTCATTAGTGATTGAACTGTTTACAGATAGTGATGCATTTCTGTCTGATTTTAGTCAGATGTTCCGTTTCCAAGTACAGCCCAAACAGTATCTTGCTTTTTTTCACATTTTTTATGAAGAATGTCATAAGCAGCAACGAGTAATCAGCATCTCCACAAAAAAGGTACATGAGACCTCACACATGTCAAGCATGATGGAAGCTGATGCGTCATTTACTTTGCCAACTCGTCAGCAGTGTTAGCCACATCTCTAACAGAATTCCAGCCTCTGGAAGAAGCAATTCACCAACCTCAACAGCCAAGAATTTGCCCACCAAAGACTGAACAGCATAGTTCAATGTAGACCTAAAAAAATCCTTCCCAGGTTATTGGGCAAGGCAGGAACTTCAGAATCACATGAGCATTTATTTGCATGTGGGTCCAGCAGTGTAGAAGATGCAGCCTGGAATGCAGACTAAGCAGTTTCTGCCGCACCGAGATTCCATTGAGAACAATTTGGGAAAAAAATTTTGCAATTCAAATACATCAAAAATCAATGTATTATGCATACCTTCACAGGGGACATGATTTATTGCATCATACTCTGATTGGAGCATTTTTTGCATCATTTTATTAATTAACTACTTTGCGTTTAACTTGTTTACCATCGCATTTTAACATATATTATGCCTTGTGGTTCCCAGGAGTTTAAAATAATCACTTATAGACTAAAATGCTGGAACTTTATTGAACATATTTCTCAGAACACACTATGTGCTGGAGATTTTGCTCAGTGCCCTACTGTAGTGTGGCAGTGAGTGATGTGGTATTATGGATATACATGTGCATAACAATATAGTTCTTAACCCTTTGCGAATAATCCAGTAATACAACTTCCTCCATTTGGTTATTTTGAGTCTGTGATCTGTTGTCACTTGAGCAAAGTACTGGAGATGCTGGAACAGAAAATGCTGGACATATTCAGCACAAGAAACAATGCCTTCGCTTTCACCTTCTCCCTTCCCATTGGCTAAAGTCCCATACATTCCTTCCAGGCAAAACAATTTAACTGTGCTTTCAATCTACTGCTCACAATATGATGTTCTTTATACTGAGGAGACCAAACAACAAGATTGGGCGATCACTTTGTATGACACCTCAGTTCAGTCTGCAAGCATCACCCTGAACTTCCACTTGATGTATTTTAATTCTCAGTCCCACTCCTAAATTGACCTCACCTCTTTGGGCCTCCTATTCTGTTCCAACGGAAGCTTGAAGAGCAACAGCTCATCTTTCGATTTGACACTACAGCCTTCCAGAGCCAACATTGAGTTCAACAATTTCAGACCATAATCGCTCCCTCCATCTTTATGAACAACAGGTGCTAGTAATGATTCTGCTGTTATCATTTTCAGTTACTCTAGACTCATCATGTGTTTCTTTTTTAAAAAATCTAGTACCACCCCTTTTTGTTGTTTAATCTCACCTGTCTTCCACCCTATCATGGACCTTCACTTTTATTCTTTCCTCCCCTCCTTCCTTTCACTGACTGTTATGTTCCTTCTATCGAGTTGCTTTGCTCAGCGAGCAGGGTTACACGCCTATCTACTGGTGGGTGAGTTGGCAAACAATATACTGCAGATGCAGAGACCAATATAAGATGAAGCACACGCTGTTTATTTACATAAGAAACAAAGCACTAACACAATGTGTGCTTCCCCAACCAGACCCGATTCTGAATTACTGATTAACATTGTAGCCTGCGTTACACAGCAATTGGGTAATACAGTCAATCTGCCCACATTCTCTTAAAGGTGTATTGCACTTGTGATTACCACATTGACTCTGTACTTAGCTTAAACCTATCACATTTCTTAGCTTTTTCCAGTTTTGATGAAAGGTCATGGACCCAAAATGCTGTTTCTCTCTCCGCAGGTGCTCCCTGCCCTGCTGAGCATTTCCAGCATTTCGTTTTTTTAATTTTGGATTTTCAGAACCCACAGCATTTTACTTTCATTTTCTGTTTTTATGTCTGTTTTTTCTTTTTATATAATACCATTATTTTGAAAATACATATGGCAGAATTTGAATGAAGTGTTAGGCAAGTAAGTTACAAAAATGCGATTTATTTATGACACACTACATGTTTGGTTTATTATGATGTTCATATACAAAGAAAGACAGTGCTTTTCATGAACACGGGGTAACCTAAAGCGTTTCACAGTCAGTGAAGTTATGTAGCTAAACATAGCAGCCAGTTTGCACACAGCAAGTTCTAACAACCAGAAATGTAATTAATTGATGGACAATATGTTTTTAGTGATACTGTCAGAAAGATAGGAACTGGCCAAGACATCTGAACAACTCTTCTGATGGTGCACCATACTGGTCTTAGTAAATTTTAACTGAACTGCTTGCAGAAGGTGTTAAAGGTGATACCAATCATCCTATTTTTTTTTAACCTGAGATATTGGCCAGGGAGGGGAATAGAATTGGAAGGAGTCACTGTGGAATTTGTGGCAGGGGTCAAAGTCTTCCTTGTGTTTAACTAGAGGAAATTGTAGCTCCTCTAATCTGATGAGACAGAAACCATTAAGAGAGTTGATGAGAGCTGCACTTGATGCATGTGGAACCTGACCCGCTGCCTTTGGATGATGCCACAGGGAAGCAGGTAGACGTGGAAGAGGAGGCAGCGAAGGATAAGTCCTTGGGAGACTCCAGAGTTAACGGAACAAGTGTGAAAAAGGAAGCCATTGAGATGATTCTCTGGGCCCGATAGGATCAATCATATTCAACCAAAACCAGGGCAGTATTTTTGAACTAGAAAATAAAGGAAAGGCACTGGAAGAGGATAGTATGGTTGGACCTTTCATAGATTGCAGAAAGCTTGATGGGCGAGGGCGAGTAATGTGCCAAGATCGCAGTCATGGAGGACGTCATATGACTTTGATTAAGGCTGTTTCAGTATAGTGATGCGCAAGCACCTTGATGGAAACCCAATGTGAAGTTATGGGAAAGATTTGAATGGCAACAACATGTTTAGGAAACTTAGGAAGGTTGGAAATAGGGCGGCACTTTGCGAGGACCATGTGGTTGTGGGTGGGTATTTTTGACAAATGGGTGATGCTGATTTTGAAAGCGAGTGGCACAATTCCTGTGGAGAAACAATCTGTTACAATGTTAGCCAATCTAGACAAGTTGAATGAGTGGGGAAATACATGGCAGATGCAGTATAACATGAATAAGTGTGAAGTTATCCACTTTTGTAGGAAAAACAGAATGCCAGAGTATTAGTTAAATGGTGATAGAACGGGAAATGTTGATGTGCAAAAGGACCTGGGAGTCCTTGTACTCCAACCACTGAAAGCAAGCATGCAGGTGCAGCAAGCAGTGAAGAAGACAAATGATATGTTGGCCTTCATTGCGAGAGGACTTGAGGACAGGAGCAAGGATGTCTTACTGCATCTGTACTGTGTGAGACCACACCTGCAGTATTGTATGCAGTTTTGTTCTCCTTAACTAAGAAAGGATATACTTGCCATAGAGGGAGTGCAGTAAAGGTTCACAAGACTGATTCCTGGGATGACAGGGTTGTTGGATGAGGAGAGATTGGGCCGACTAGGCCTGTATTCACTGGAGCTTAGAAGAATGAGCGAGGATCTCATTGAAACGTATAAGATTCTGACAGTGCTGGACAGGCTGGATGCAGGGATGATGTTTCCTCTGGCTGGGGGGACTGGAACAAGAGGTCACAATCTCAGGAAACAGGACAGACCATTTAGGACTAAGATGAGGAGAAACTTCTTCACTCAGAGGGTGGTGAGCATGTGGAATTCTCAACCATAGAAGGCTGTGGAGGTGAAGTCACTGAATATACTTAAGAAGGAAAGAGATTTCTAGACTCTCAAGGCATCAAGGGGTATGGGGAGAGTGGGAGTATGATGTTGAGGTAGAGGATCAGCCATGATCGTATTGAATGGCGGAACAGCCACGAAGGGCTGAATGACCTACTTCTGCTTATTGTGTTTCTAGATAGCATGGGAACCAGAGGGGAAATTGGGTGGGCAGCAATTTAGTGGGAATGAGGTCAAGAGAGCCAGATGTGGGTCTCGTAGATAGGATGTGTTCAGATGGGGCTTGAGAGGGGGGAGAGAAAGTAAAGAAAATGTGGATTCAGAGTAGAGGGGGGGGTGGGCCTTGGAGGGCGTGGGGTGCATTTTTCTCAGTTGGCAAGGTGGTGGGTGAGCTACGTGGCAGGGACATTTGAATGGATTGTCTCAATCTAAAGTGACAGAGAAACTCACACTTAGAGGTGTTTCAGACAGGGGAGAGAGAGATGGTTCCCTCTTTTCCAGCTCTTGACTGACCGAAGACAGATGTGCTAAAAAGAACAAAAAGTGTTTTCACCCTCTGCATGTTGTGACTGTTTCGAATAGAACAATGACAGGTTTTCTCATAGATTTTAAGAAAAGACAGATAGGTGTTTATTACTCAACACCCAAACATATATTCGCAATTGTAACCGCGCTCACTCTTTCACAGTCTCACACACAAGAAAAAGTAGTGATTACAAAAGGAGTAGCATGTATTTAGGTCTTAAAAGTCCAAAAATTCACTGTCGCACTTGCTTCTTTTGAAATGAAGTCTTGAAACATTGCAGGCCTGTGACTTCTTTTTGGTTCACTGAAGAAGTAGAGATTGGAGGTTGATGAAGGTGCATTTACAGTGGTTTACTGTTTGTAGTAGCAGGTTTCTCTGGCTTCACTCCAGTCGAGGTGCAGGCGAAAACCTGGTTTGGTTCTTCAAATATTTGGGTAAAAGCCCAAATTCTCTGCTTTCTATTGGATCTTAGGCAGTGTCCTGATCTCTTGTTGCTCTCTAACTTATTGTTCCAAAAATGTGTGGGGAAAATGCTAGTTTATTATAAAGACATGGTAACAGAATACTTGGAAAGCATTAACGGGATTAGACAAAGTCAGCATGGGTTTATGAAAGGGAAATCATGCTTAACTAATCTACTGGAGTTTTTTGAGGATGTAACTAGTAGAATAAATAAGGGACAACCAGTGGATGGGGTGTATTTGGATTTCAAGAAGGCTTTTGATAAGGTCCCTCATGAGACGCTAGTGGGCAAAATTAAACCACATGGGATCAGGGGTAATATCTGGTATGGATTGAGAATTGGTTGTCCGACCGGAAACAAAGAGTGGGAATAAATGGGTCTTTTTCCAGATGGCAGGTGGTGACTAGTGGTGTACCACAGGGATCAGTGCTTGGGTCCCAGCTATTCATGGTATATATGAATGACTTGGATGAGGAAACCAAATGCAATATTTCCAAGTTTGCTGATGACACAGAGCTGGGCGGAGTTGTGAGGAGGATGGAAGGAGGCTTCAGGGCGGTTCTGACAAGTTGTGAGTGTATGCAAACACATAGCAGATGCAGTATAACATGGATAAATGTTATCCGCTCTGGTGTGAAAAATAGAAAGGCAGAGTACTATTTAAGTTGTGATATATTGGGGAATGTGGATATACAAAGGGATCTGGCTGTCCTTGTACACCAGTCAATGAAAGTAAACAGGCAGGTGCAGCAAGCTTTTAGGAAGGCAAATGGTATGTTGACCTTCATTGCAAGAGGATTTGAGTTCATAAAGTTGTGATGTCTTACTGCAGTTATACAAAGCCTTGTTGAGTCCACACCTGGAGTACTGCGTACAGTTTTGGTCTCCCTACCTAAGAAAAAATATACTTGCTAAAGAGGGGGTGCAGTGAAGGTTCAGTAGGCTGATATCGGGGATGGCAGGACTGTCGCTTTTGGAGAGATTGGTTCGACTGGGCCTGTATTCACTAGAGTTTAGAAGAATGAGAGGGGATCTGATCGAAACGTGTAAAATTCTAACAGGGCTAGACAGACTAGATATAGGGAGGATGTTTCCCCTGGTTGGGGAGTCTAGAACCAGGGGCCACAATCTCAGGATACCGGATAGGCCATTTAGGACTGAGATGAGGAAAGGTTTCTTCACTCAGAGGCTGTCAAGCTGTAGAATTCTCTACCGCAGAAGGTTGTGGGTGCTGGGTCACTGAGCATATTCAAGAAAGAAATTGATAATCTTTTGGACATTAGGTGCATCAAGGGGTATGGAGAGAAAGTGGGAATATGGCATTGAGATAGAGGATCAGCCATGATCATATTGAATGACCTACTCCCCCTAGTTTCTCTGTTTATATGTGTCTTATTAAATATTCCTCTTCAGAAATCTGGTTTCTGTCATGTGGCGAACGTATCTTTTTTTATTGTCCTTACAAATGGTCTCTGATGACCTGACCATTGGCACACAATAGGGTCTGAATTCACCCATTCATATATTGTTGTGATCGAATAGGATTTTTTTCCACATCCATTCTTTGGAATTCCACTTCAATGCTGAAATGTCTGCAAGTCTATTTTGAACCAGTTCCTGTAATTATTTGGATTAATGCAGCCATTAATCCACAGGAAAGGTCTGTTGCATTTTGATGACTTCTTAAGTGCATTATGTATTTCCATGTATATTGACAGGAAAGAAAAGAGCACCTGACCTCTCAACTCCACTTTGTTTTAAAAAGTGTCCATTCTCCATAAATTCGCGAATCTGTATTGCGTGAGCATGACAGGCAAGAGAGTCAAAGGAGCGAAGAAAAGAGGTTTAACCAAAGAGTTTGAAAAGAAGCTGGAGGTTAACTTTGCATTCTGGGCTGCTCCTGGAGTCATGAGCAGTTTGGGCAGAGGAGAAGCCAAGTTTTATGTGATTCAGATATCTCTGGAAATGGATAGCTCAACTATTTATGCATCTAACCTGTTCATAATTGCACCCCTTGGAGAAAGGGGAAGGAGACTGAGATGCAATTTGTGATCAGCATCATGACATGGCGGTTTATGCAGGCAGGTAGTTGCAAGTAAAGCCAATTAGGAAGGCTTCAGAAAGGGCAAAGTGATCATGATTCACATTCCCATCCCAGCTATGATAATGTAATCATCTACAGTAAGGTAGTAGTTGGCAAGAACTTTGTTAATGAGCCAAGCAGATAGTCTAGGGGATATTTTGAAAGAGCTCTGTCAAAAATCATTGTCCCTAATGACAGCGCAATAAGCATGATCAGTGTAAAGGGAAGGAGGTTGGCAATATATTTTTCCTGTGGAGATCCTGGGCAGAAATGTCGACAAGAGAGCAAGACAGTGTATTTCGGGTTGCTGCATGGAAGGAGCAAGTGATTAGTGTCTTGATAGGCCTTTTGGAGAATGTCTTGAGAGTCACAGAGGATAGCTATGGGCATCTCAAAGTTGGATTCACATCTGGCACAGTGGCCTTAGAATAGGAAGGGGGAGAAATAGTTAAGGGTTAGAATGGTTATCAGGGCTTTGAAGTGGCTGAAAAGCAAGCAACGAAAGCTGGTATGATTGAGCTATCTGAAGGGGATGACTTGGGAGAGACAGGTCCAAGAGAGGAGTCATGAGGAGACAAAAAAAGGGAGATAGAAGCAAGGGGATTGGATTTTGAGCAGCAGTTGAAACAAGACAGGAACAGAAACACTGAATTCTCTTTATAAAGGCATGGCAAAGATTAGGGTTGGTCCATACTAGTTATAAAAGGAGAACAGCAAGGGAATGACATGAGAGGCCTGGATTCCTGTGGTGGTATTGAATTGACTTGTAGATAGAGTGGAGTCAGTTTGGAACATAGAATGAACCAATGTCATGTTTTGAAGACTGCATGGAGGGCAGCTGAGCCCAGGGACTAACTGAGGTGTCGAGAACCAGTGGACAGCAAAATGGAATGATGAGGAAGCGTGTAGAGTTAACTGAGAGCCAAGGAATGGTGAAAGGCAAATCCACAGGATTAGTGCAGATGAGGAATCTGCAGTCCAGTGAAGGGTGGTACAAGAATTCTGAACGATGAATGGAGTCAGCAACGATGGGAAACGAGTAGAAAGTAAAAGCTGTCATTCAGAGTGGAATACAGAATAGGATTACAACCAGCAGGAGCAGGTCAGCTAGCTCAGCATAACAGATTAAACTTCCCAGCAGACAAGCAGAAAATGGAGGGGACCGAGAGCAGGCAGAGGACGTAGTCTCTGTAGAAAACATGGTTGCAAAAAAATAATTGAAACCATGGGGATTGCTTTTTATGCAAAATGCTAAACTTGCACTGTTGCAAGAATGCTTAAATGTTCAATCTTGGATCAAAATATTTTGAAGTAAGAATCTGAGTAGGCTAAACAAACCTTCCTGTTTCTTGAATTTGTTTTCAAAAACAAACTACACTTTTTTCCAGCTATTTTCCATCTGTGAATACAGAAGTGATATTGTAGGCCAGCAAATTCCATGCTTATTTGTCAATCTGTTATCCCCAAGCAGTCAGTATAACTGAGTAGTTCCCTGTAGCATCACAATACAAATGATGTTAACACGACACTCGTGGGGTCAGAATGACAAGGCATCAATTCTGAATTTTTCCTTCTCAGGTACCTGTGATGATCTATCAATAAAAAAATTGTGCTCACTGGAGTAAAAGAGAAATCAAGGGATTTGGTTAAGTTGAAGAAAGATGCGATTTCAAATACTTTTTCTGTGGCCCCGCTTTTAATTCTGTATCAGCATGTGTGGGAGTACACTTGTCAGGAAACATTCAAGTGGCATTAGCTCATATAATTCCTGTGTTGTGGACTACCTGTTAAAATTGACAGGTTTTTCTGAAGAAGACAGTCCCTTTGTGAAATGGTTTTGTCAGTTTGGGCTGTGCCCATTGGGCATGAAACTTTTTCATTGTGGCGACTGACAGATCTGAGTATTCTGCTCATAAAGGAACTGCAGCTTGGGAACATTGGTGAATGACGTTGTTTTAATATCGATGTGTCTTTTATTTAAAAAGCTCAGAGTTTTTCTTCTGGTCAGCCTAAAGGAACAACTATTTGTATTCTAAAGGGATGCAATTAAAATATGTTCAACAAAAAATGTAAATAAATACATTTAGAGCTATAATTTATTCTTAATATTCAGAGTCAAATGTTGAAGAGCCTAATCTAGATCAGAGCCGTGTGAACGTTCGTGATCGTGACTAGCTGACATTTAACTAATAATTTGCAATATTAGTCCATTGCTCTTTAGCACCCTTGGAAGCTGTCAAGAGACACTTCAGAGTGTTTGAAAAAGATAAAACCAGTATGGCTGTCCACGATCTGAGACTTTGATTGAGTGGAGTGTTACATTCTAGCCACAGGCTAGTTGTATACACCTTGTCCCATTTAAAAAAAATGTAAATCCGCGTTGAATAGCTCCTGCAATGTAACTGTACTAGCTATTCAATTTCATATTGAATTGAATGCACTCTTCAGAGTTGAAGGAAGTGTTCCATTCTATTTTATTTTTGTCATTCTTCACTTGCCTCTAAGAATAAGAAATGATTTTCAAAGTATGCACATGGCTGTTAGTATAGTAGTTACATTGGAGGAAAGTGAAAGATTCTCCAAAGACCAATCAAGGACAAAATGGGTGATAAGGAATCAGTCTGTTGTACACGCCTCCCGATCATCTCAATGTACGTGAGGAGAGGGGTAGAGGTTGGTGAGGAGGACGCATGAGAATTCCAGCAGTGCCCCTTCTGGCCCACAGGTTTTTATGGTGTCATTATCATTCTGCATCAACAGTGGTGGCATGTGTACAATGTGCTGGCACTCCAATATGCCATGCCCTTGAATGTGAACTGTGCCATTGGTTTACAGATTCCTTAAATGGTGAGCTGCCAGTCTCAGAATAAGCATGCCCTGAAGAAGAGTCATATGGACTAGAAACGTTGACTCTATTTCTCTCTCCACAGATGCTGCCAGGCCTGCTGAGTTTTTCCTGCATTTTCCGTTTTTATTTCTGATTTCCAGTGGCTGCAATATTTCGTTCTTCATCTTCATCCTTCTCTAATTTCCGCCCTGTCCTCTGAAATTTCCTTCCAAGATATTAAAGGAGTTGTAATGTTTCATTGTGCTTTATTCTCATTATTGCCAACAAAAGTGCAAGTTATCTCTCAGGTGCATTAGAAGAGTTTATATCTCCCTTGTTAGTCAAGAATCTATCTACTTTTGCTTTGAAAATATTGTGACCCTGCCTCCACCACTCTCTGGGGAAGAGAATTTCATAGTCTCATGACCCTCTGAGGGAAAAAAATTCTTCTCATCTCTGTCTTAATTGGAAGACCCCTTATTTTTAAACCATGCCCTCTGGTCCTAGTCTCCCACAATTGGAAGCATCTTCCCAGCATCCACCCTGTTGAGACCCCTCAGGATCTTATATGTTTCAATAAGATCACCATTCTTCTAAACTCCAATGGATATAGGCCCTACCTGTCCAACCTTTCCTCATACGGTAACCCTTTCGCCCCAGAATCGGTTGTGTGAACTTTCTCTGAACTGCTTCTAATGCAGTTATATCTTTTAAATAAGGAGAGCAAAACTGTACACAGTACTCCAGATGTGGTCTCACCAATGCCCTGTACAACTGTAGCAAAGCTTCATATTCCATTCTACTTGCAATAAACAACAATGTTCCATTTGCCTTCCTAATCACTTGCTGTACCTGCATACTAACCTTTTGTGATTCATGTACCTGGACACCCAGATCCCTTTGTATCTCAAAGTTCTGCAGTCTCTCTCCATTTAGGTGATATGTTGCGTTTCTATTCTTCCTGCCAAAGTGGACAAGTTAACATTTTCCCACTTTATACTCCATCTGGCAAATTTTTGCCCACTCACTTAACCTACCTATATCCATTTGTAGACTTTATGTCCTCCCATGACTTACTTGCCTGCCTAACTTTGTGTCATCAGCAAATTTAGCTACCATATATTCGGTCCCTTCATCCAAGTCATTGAATAGTTGAAGCTCCGGCAGTGATCCCTGTGGCACTCCACTCATTACATCTTGCCAACCTGAAGATGACCCATTTATGCCTACTGTCTGTATCCTGTTAGCTAGCCAATCCTCTCTCCATGTTAATATGTTTCCCCCTACACCGAGCTCTTATTTTGTGTAGTAACCTTTGATATGGCACCTTGTCAAATGCCTTCTGGAAATCCAAGTGCACCACATCTACAGGTTCCCCTTTATCCACGTTGCTTGTTGCTTCTTTAAAGAACTCTAATAAATTAGTCAAACATGATTTCCCTTTCACAAAACCATGTTGACTCTACCTGATTTCATTGAGATTTTCTAAGTGCCTTGCTATAACCTTCTTAATAATAGATTCCAGAATTTTCCCTCTGACAGAGGTTTAGCTAACCAGCCTGTAGTTTCCTGCTTTCTGTCTCCTTCCTTCCTCCCTCAAATAGAAGAGTTACATTGCTCTTTTCCAATCTGATGGGATCTTTCCAGAATCTAGGGAATTTTGGAAAATTAAAACCAATGTATCTATTATCCAAACAGCCATTTCTTAAAACTCTAGGATGAAGTCCATCAGGACCTGGAGATTTGTCAGCTTTTAGTCCTAATAGTTTTCTCAGTACTTTTTCCTAATTGTTTTAAGCCTCTCACTCCCTTTCATCTATTGTTTTGCAATTATTTCTGGGATGTTATTTGTATCCCTTACAATGAAAACAGCTGCAAAATATTTCTTCAATTAATTCACCATTTCCTTATTCTCTATTATTAATTTCCCATGCATACACTCTGGAGGAACAACAGTGTAATTACTTATTCCCTTTTTAAATACCTGTAGAAACTCTTACTATTTTTAGTTTTCTAGCTAGCTTTCTCTCATTGTCCAATTTCTCTCTCATTTTTAACTCTTTTTTATTGCTGCTTTTTTTTAACATTCTGCCAATCTTCTGACCTGCCACTAATCATTGCAGAATTGTATGCTTTATCTTTCAATTTGATACGATCTGTAACTTCTTTAGTTAGTCTCGGATGGTGCTTCCTTTCCCTAGCATCTTTCTTTCTCACTAGAATGTATCTTGCTGACTGTTATGAAATATATCCTTAAATATCTGCCACTGCATGTCTACTTACTTTTCCCTTAACTTAATTTCACAGTTCACTTTAGCCAGCTCTGTCTTCCTATGAATACTTGAATGATGAGTGGACCCATTTCATTGGTGGTTAATTTGTTTGGTACTTTACAGATGGGCTTTTTTTGGATTCTGTTGTGCAATCAACTCTGCAATGTTTTTGGTCCTACTTTTAAGTTATGCAACAATTGTACTGTCAATTCCTTCTGCTGTTATGAAAAGGGCTTCCAAAATTTCCAAGTTATGTTTGAGAGTAAATTTTTAAAAAACAGCTTTTATAGTGGAAGAATTTATATGAAGAATTTTGTACTGTGTTCTTATTCAGATTTAATCCAAAATAGAATTGTAGAACAGCTCAGGGGAGGTCATTCAGTCCATCAGTCAGTGACCAGTCTTTCAAAGAGCGATCCAGTTAATCTCCTGCTTCTCTTATCCCTACAGTTTTTTCTCCTTGAAGCATTTATCCAATTTCCTTTTCAAGACTGCTATTGATTTGGTAACCACCTTCCCCGTCAGGCAGTGCATTCCAAATCCTTACCATGAGTCACATTGAAAAAAGCTTTTTGTCACGTCACCTTTGATTCTTTCGCTAATTACCTCAAATATGTACCCTTTCATTATTAACCCTGCAGCCTGTGGGCTTCAATTTTGACAATTCTAGTATATGGTACTTTATCAAATGCCTTTTGAAAGTCCATGTACTTACTTTCTGCTCATCTACCCTCAAACTCAATTAAGTTAGTCAAACACATTTTCCCTTTATCAGATCTGTGCTTGTTCTCCTTTATTAGCTCATACTTGGCCAAGTGACTGTTCATTTTCACCCCAATTATTGTTTTAAAAAGCTTTGCCACCACTGACATTAAACTGACTGACCTGTGATTGCTGGGTTATACTTGTCTTTTTTGTACAATGTGGTAGTGAGCTACATAAACCAGAAAACTCTGAAATGGACCCCATATCTTTGGTTAGTTAGCTGAGTCTAACTTGGTTGGCACTAAGGGAACTAGAAATGGCCGCACTGTCTTTGGCCTTGGGCTCTAATTCTGATAATTGGTGGTGGAATAGCTGGCCTGTATTCACTGTCTTGGCTGTCACATGCTGCTTGGTGGAGGTGTGGCATCCATGGAATCAAACCCCAGCATGAATCATTGTCTTCGGGGAAAGAAACTATGTTTTCTGGACAATTTCTGTTATTGGTACCTGTCCTAATATGTATAAGCTTGGATATGTATACGTAAATAAGGATGTAAAAAGACTGGAATGAAGGAGGATTATTCATCTCATTGAGCCTGCACAGATCATATTCAGTTTATAGGATCACATACTTTCTGACAGCCATTTAATTTCCGTAGGAAAGTTCATCAGAAATCTGATGATTTCTTGGTTCTAATAGTACCGTATCTAACATGCCCTTAAAACGTATTTAATCATCTTTGACTGAATTTATCCACATAACCTTCAATACCATTCCTTACAATATCTATCCAGCCAGCTGCTTTTCCCCTTAATTCTTAATAAATAGCTTTTACACTGTTAGCAATTTCTACTGTTCCATGGGGATTGAAGAGTTACTTCTCTGTTGGGACTTGTACATTTTGTACTTGTATTACAAAGCAGAGCCACTAAAGGAAGAAAAATTAAAATCTCTACTGGAGCCTCAGATTTTCACTATATCAGTGACTGGATGAAGGATTAGAAAGTTATATATCTAAGTTTGCAGATGACACTAAATTAGGAGAGACGATAAGTTGTGTAGATAGGAACAAGAATTTGCCAAGGGACGTAAACAGACTAAATGAGTAGGTCAAACGGTGGCAGGTTTCTACACTGGGAACTGTGAAGTAACCCACTGTGGATCTAAGAAAGGCAGATCAGAATATTTTCTTAATGGTAAAGGATTAGAAACTGTGGAGGAGTAAAGGGATTTGGATGTACGTAGATCACTAAAAGCTAATAGTACACAGGTACAAAAAGTAATCCAATAGACTGTTGGGATTCTGGCCCTTATCTCAAAGGGGTTAGAGCTCAAGAGTAAGGAAGTTATACTTTAGTTGTACAGAACTTCTTCAGATCCATCCATATTCAATACTGCATTCAGTTTTGGGCAGCGCACTTTAATAAGAATGTAATCGGGTATTGATCTAGGAATGGGTGCAATACTGATTCACCAGAGTTATACCTAGACTTAAAGGCTCAAATTCTGAGGGCAGATTGCATAAACCTGGGCTTCTATTTCCAGGGGTTTAGAAGGTTTAGGGATGATCTAATTTAGGCATTTAAAATGATAAAAAGGATTTGTTGGTTTTTTTTGTATTTGCCTTATTTCCTTTGCTAGGGAATCCAGAATAAGGGAATGCAATCTTAAAATCAGAAACAGGTCATTCAGGAGTGAAATGAGGAAGCACTGATTCAAATGAAGGGTAAGGCTGTGGATGCTGGGATAATTGAAATTTTCAAGATGGAGATCAATTGACTTTTATCAGTGAAGGATTTGAGGGATATGGATCAGGAGGAGGAGATGAGGGAAAAGCAGCCACCCTCTAATTGAATGACAGTACAGGCTTAAAGGGTTGAACAATAACAAATTGTATTCATATAAGAACATAAGAACTAGGAGCAGGAGTAGACAATTCAGCCCCTCGAGCCTGCCCCACCATTCATTACGATCATGGCTGATCTCATTTCGGCCTCAACTCCAATTTCCCGCCCTCTCCCCATTACCTTTCAACCTGTTCCTCATTAAAAACCTGTCTTTCTCCTCAAATTTATTCAGTGCCCCGGCATCCACTGCACTCTGAGGTAGTGAATTCCACAGATTCATGACCCTTTGAGAAAAGTAATTCCTCCTCATCTCTGAGTTAAATCTGCCACCCCTTAGAAAACACCTTTAACTCAATAAAATGTCCTAAGTTGGTTCTCAAGTGTTGCAAAACAGAATTGACACCAAGCCACATGAAATGTTGGGACAAATGATCAAAAGCTTGGTCAAAGAGGTGAACTTAAAGGAGCATCTTAAAGATGGAAAGAGCATTAGAGAGGGGGAGTGTTTAGCAATCGAGTTGCACAGCTCAAGCCCTTGGCAGCTGAAGGCATGGTCACTGATGGTGAAACGATTAAAATTGGAGATGCTCAAGAGGCAAGAATTGAAGGAACTCGGATATCTGAGGATTGCGTAGTTTGAGGAGATTACTGTGGTATAAGGAGGGGGAGGACCTGGAAGAACTTGAAACCAAAGATGAGAATTTTAAAATTGAGCCGTTGCTTAAATGGGAGCTAATGTAGATCAGTAACCATTGCGGGTGATGGGTGGACAGGTCTTGGTGAATCAACTCCTGCTCCTAAAAGGAATTTTAATTTGAATGGCGATTTTATTATTTTTCATTTGAAGACAGGCACAGCTGCTCAGTGCTTAAATAAATCAAGACAGTTATGTGTTTTAATGTTCTGAAAATCCCTAAAATACATCTCAAAAATCAGTCGCTTGATTGCAATTTTTCCATGCTAATTTTCACAAAAAAGCAATACGTTTAGGTTTCCTGCTCAATAATATGACTGAAAACACTTTTCATAGGTGGTTTCTGGAGGATACATCTACAACACAAAATTAACAACTGCTGTAGTTTGTTTACAATGAATTTCAAAAACTTGATTGCCTGAGAGAGAAGTATCATTGCACTTTTTAACACTTATACTCAATTATGACTTGCATATTATAAGTCAAGGTCATAGATAGAGGTTACAAAAGGATGAATCGATGATAGATATTATCTGTGAACATGATGATTGTAAGGTTTCAATTGAAAATATTGCAGCTGTTGCTCCTGAAATAGATGGAGAGACAGGGCATTAATATGTTTTTTAAAAAATAACATTGTGTTATAAATCTAAGATTCAGAGGTCTTATCTGCCTCTTTTCACAAGTGTTTAATATTTTGTTGTTTCTCAATCAGAAGGTTGTGTTTTTAGTCTCTACTCCAGAACATGAATGTATTGTCTAGGCCAAAACATCAGCGCAATACTGAGCGCTGAATTGCTTGAGTTACCATTCTTCAGTTGAGATGCTGAATTGAAGTACACTCCGCTTGTTTGAGTGCTTCAAGTACATGTTAAAGATCTCATGGTTCTATTCTAAGAACAGAAAGTTCTCCTCGGCTCTTGGCCATCACTGCTTAAATATAAATTAACTGTTGGTTTTCACCTCTGCCCTGTTTGTCAGATAAGATTGTACACTAAATGGCTACTGCTTTCCTTACAATGTAAGTTATTGTATGAAACACTTTTGAGACTTTTTTGAAGGGTGTGATGAGACATTATATAAACGCATACTCTTAATTTCTTTCCATAGGATTTTGAACCAAGGCCTCGTTTCCCTCCCCCACCTCAAATAAATATTAATGATCCCACAACACCATTTCCAAGACCGGGGTAGTTTGTCCTTGTGTCCTGGCCAATATTCATCCCTCAATCAACGTCATGAAAGCAGGTTATCTGGTCATTACCACATCAGTGTTTGTGGGAGCTTGCTGTGCACTTTTCCCTTCATTACAACAGTTTCTACACATCAGAAGTACTTCATTGGATGATAAAGCTCTTTAGAACATCCTGAAGTCGTGAAAGGCACTTTATAAGGGCATGTCCTTTTTATTTTCCCTTCATCCTTTTGATTTTAAGCAATCTTTCTTCAGCTTCTTCAGGTCTGCTAGAGCTGGTTGAGATAGGAAAATATTGAGCTGCTGCTTATTTCTCTTTTCTGATAATCTTTTATCTCCCCTGTCCACTGAAAAGGTTGACTCATTGCAATTTCACACAGATGCCACATTGACCGCTTAAGGCATACCATGGGTCAGTCTAAGACCTCCTGGTCTCCATTACTCAGCCACTCTCTGGATAAATTTGGACTATCTGGGTGCTTGTCTTTGAGCAGTTAGGAATGTAGTAACAGGAGTAGGTCTTTCAATGCCTCAAGCTTGCTCTGTCCATTCAATGAGATCATGACTGCTCTGATCTTGTTATTATATCCTATTGAATTGCATTGCTTTTTCAGGTGGTAGCCTGACAGCATACATGCCTCCAGAGTACAAAAGGCAATGCTGAAGTATCTGTAACCATCTTCGGCCAGATGGATGATTTATCTCGGCACCTTCCTGAGGTCCCCAGCTTCACAGTTGGCAGTCTTTAGCCAATTCGATTCACTTCACTTGATATCAAGAAATGGCTGAAGGCATTGGATACTGCAAAAGCTATGGGCCCTAAAACAATCCTGGCAATTGTACTGAAGATTTGTGCACCAGAACTGACCATACCTCTAGCCAAGCTGTTGCAGTACAACTACAATACTAGCGCCTACCAACAACGTGGAAAATTGCCTCGGTATGTCCTGTCCACAAAAAACAGGACAAAACCCAATCTGGCCAATAACTGCCCAATCAACCTCCTTGCAATCATCAGTAAAGTGTTAGAAGGTGCCATCGACAGTGCTATCAAGCGGCATTTACTCAGCAATAACCTGCTCCTTGAAGCTCAGTTTGGATTCCACCAGGGCTACTCGAATCAGAACCTCATTGCAGCCTTGGTACAAACGTGGACAAAAGAGCTGAACTTGAGGTGAGGTGAGATTTACTGCCCTTGGCATCAAAGCAGCATTTGATTGAGTGTGGCATCAAGGAGAACTGGCAAAATTGAAGTTAATAGGAATCAAGGGGAACATTCTGCACTAGTTGGAGTCATACCTAGCATAAACGAAGGTGGTTGTGACTCGGTCATCTCAGTCCCAGGACTGTTCCTCAGAGTAATGCCCTAGACTCAACCATCTTCAGCTGCTTCATCAATGACCTTCCCTCCATCATAAGGTCAGAAGTGGGAATGTTCCTTGATGGTTACACGATGTTCAGTATAATTCACAACTCCTCAGATACTGAAGCAGTCCGTGTCCATATGCAGCAAAGCCTGGACAATGTTCAGGCGTGGGCTGATGAGTGGCAAGTAACATTTATGCCACACAAGTGCCAGTCAATGACCATCTCCAACAAGAGAGAGTCTAACCATTGCTCTTTGACATTCAATGGCATTACCATTGCTGGTTTCCCCACTATCAACATCCAAGGGGATGCCATTGACCAGAAGCTGAACTGGACTAAGCATATAAATGCTGTGGCTACAAGAGCAGGTCAGAGGCTAAGAATCTTGTGGTGAATAACTCACCTCCTGAATCCCAAAAGCATGTCCACCACAATGCAGTGGTCAGGAGTGTGGTGCAATACTCTCCATTTGCCTGAATGAGTGCAGCTCCGACAACACTCAAGAAGCTTGACACCGTCCAGGATGAAGCAGCCTGCTTGATTGGAACCCGGTTCATAAATGTTCCACCACTGATGTGCAGTGGCAGCAGTGTGTACCATTTACAAGATGCATTGCAGGAACTCACTAAGGCCCTTTAGACAGCATCTCTGGGACCTCTCAAATTTCAACAAACAGCCTTAAAACGAGAATAATGCCACCAGACCAAAAAGCCACCTAAAATGCCCAGCATTTGAACCTAGGACCTACTACATATTTTAACGCACAACTCCAAAGCTGGAATCATCCCTTGATCAACAAGCCACTTGCTTATTACAGCAATCATGTTTAAACAGTTGCTTGGTAGTACAGTACTTGAATATTGCTGAAAAGTGAGACATGTTGCTAAAGTTTTTCATTGTGCACTCATCAGGACAAATGCAAGAATGCCAAATTTCAGAATATCATGGTAATTTATACTAACAGGAGAAAAGGATGCCGATGGTTGGCAAGTCAACTTTTTATTATTTTTATTTTTTGCTGGACTCCTTGAAAATCCTTAAAACCCTTTCAGAAATCACTGATTGAGAACCCTTGCTGTGGATGTAACCTTGATGAGTTATTGCAGTACACCCTGTAGATTGTGTGCATATGTACTACAGCCATCAAGTGAATTACACATGCCTGGCTGCTTTTGAATTTGGTGTATGAATTGCAGCCATACCATTTGAAGCGAGTGATGAGTATTCTATCACATGCTCGAATTCAGTCTTGCAGATATTAATGAAACTTTGAGGCATCAGGAGGTGAGTCACTTATCATGTAGCCAATCCCCTGCTGTTATAGCCATGGCTTTACTATGGCTGGTTTAATCAACATTTGGTCCATGGTAACCCCAAGATGGTGGCAGATATGGCAATGATGGTGCTGTTGAAGGTCAAAAGGAAGTGGCTGAGCTTTCTAGTGTTCAGGGTGATTGTTACTTGGCATTTTTTTTAGCATAATTGTTACCTGTCATTTATTCACCCTGCCTTGTTATCAAGATCTTGCTTATAGGCTAGTGTGGGCTGCTTCAGATAAGTTGTGAATGGAGTTCCACATTGTTGGATTATTAGTGAACAGCTCCTGAGATTATAACAGGGAAGGTTATTGGTAAAAAAGCTGGAGGCAAACAATATGAACCTCAGTGTACATGGAATTACATAGAAATTACAGCACAAGAACAGGCCATTTGACCCAGTGGTCAATGCCGATGTTTATGCTCTACAGAAGCCTCCTTCCATCCTACTTCATTTCACTCTGTAGGAATATCCTTCTATCCCTTTCTCCCTCATCAGCTACTCCCATGTGGTAGCAAGCTCTGGCTGTCTGTTTTTCATTACCAGAAATATTTGCACCTTCTCCATCTTATTCCCTGCTTTAGCCCCAGCGAAACAATGCGGTAGTTGAGTTTTCTACAGATGGTTGTAGATCAGTCCAAATAAGGAATCTCCCACTACTTAACACGTGCTTGTTCTCCTGGAACTGGCAGAGTTCCCAATGAGTAATGAGCTTTGCCTTGCCATGATTTTTGCTCATGAATACTTTGCTTTGTGCCCAATCCTTGTTTTTCACATAGGCATCAATGGCTGCATACTCACTTAGCAAATCCAGACCCAGTAAGTTTTTCCCTTTTTTCCTCACCACCCACCCAGCTTTTATGGGTGGTCACCCATTTCCTGCCCGCTGCTTCAGCATTCCATTCTATCTGTGGGATGATTACCTTCTGGAACCTATCTCCTTGCACATGTTTGATATTAAGAACAGCTAATCTTCATGCTCGGCCATTCTCAGGCAACACAACTCTTGTGATACTTTGCGCATGTGTACTCCCCCTAAATGATACCCTGTATAAATGATACCTGTCTTATGCATGCTGCACACATTGCAAACCTGTCACTCGATGCCATTATTTCCATATTTTCAGGTGTTGTGCAATTCTTGAGTACAACTGAAGAAAAAATTTATTTAAAAAAAAAAAATCAAGGGTGTCACCTGCAAAGCAGAAAACCTTAAAATGAGTATAAATGGGGCACTTGGGCAAATACAATAGCTTTCTCACCAGGGGGGTAAACAAGAAAAAAAAGTCAATGAAACCTTCCAAACTGAAAGAAATTAAGTAACGAAGTGGAATATTTCTAAGTCAGTGTTCCAGGGAATGCAGCTGACATCATTCTCTAGATTGTTAACTTCCGTAACTGATCCTATTTGTCATCAAAACCATCCCTGACCAAAAAAAAAACACTAAATTGGGAGTTTGCAGGGGAAGGATCTGCCGCCTTTGTAATACTTTGAAGAATCTGCTGCCTCTGCAATACTTTGATTTCAACACTAAAATGGCCTTTATGTCTTGCTCCATTTGTTGCACAAACTGGAGGGATGAGGCCACCCCTTCTGAAGCTGCAGCATTGGATACATTTCTTCATTCCCCAGCTTCGGCATCTCACGAAAACCCAGTTTTGATAAATCTAGTGGTAATTTGTCTGAAAGAAATTCCATCGGGAATTTAAATTTTTATGCAGTAAATACTTCTAAGGTTATTTATGCATGCCTAATCTTTTGAGAAATTAATATTTCATGCCATAGCTTCATCGATGGGATGTGGTTGAAAGAAATGGCATGTGCTTGAAGTATGAAACAAACATTTTAGATAGAAAGCTGTAGCAATGAATTCCATACAGCCAATAGCAAATAGAACACTGACTTTATTCTGTCCAAATTATATTTGTGATTAAATCATTATCGCAGCCATTCTTAATAGATTTTGGTTTTAAAAATATTAAATTAGTTGCAAAAATTGAGTCTTTCCAGGCTGTCTGTGAGGCTCATTAATTTTAACTTATTCCATTCTAGGAAACTAAAACTGTCCATCACTGTCTGTGTTGTGAGGTGGTTTGGGGACAGATGCAGTAAGCTCACTGTAATGTGCATTACTGTGTCTGATCCAGGGTAAATAGGGGCCAACATGATTAAAGCATTCTTATTTTTGAAAAAGGGAGAAACTCTAAAATTGATAAATATATATACTCCGGGCTAAGTGGAATTACTGCCTTGTGACATATATGACAGGATTCGTCCTCATGGCTCACGACATCCATGCATGTATGGGCTGCTGAAGAAATGTAAAAGTGATGTCCCATTGCACCCTATTTTATCACTGACTGGATCTGCACAGCATGAATTGACCAAATGATTGTGTGAATTACTATACCCTACTCTGAGTAAGTTTTCCACAAACGTAGTGAAGGATTCCTTCACCTTTGCAAAGATTCTTTGCAACCTACATATTGATGGCAACGCCTTGTGCTCATTTGATATTGCGAGCTTATGAATGTACTGGTGAAGGAAGACATCGAGACTGGTGCCACATCTCTACATCACGGTAATATAGTTGCATTGCCATTTTCTGAATCTGTATTCATTGAACTTGAGAACTTAGCAATGCATCAGTCAAGTTCAGTTTTAATGGACACTATGTATGCCTAAATAGATGGCGTAGACATGGAATCCCCTCTGGGCCCACTGCTCAGTAACATTTTTGTTGGTTTCCATGAGGAACTGTTTTTCTTGGAACAAGCCGTAACTTGCCTCCCCATGCATATTTTCAATATGTAGATGCTAACCTTTGATTCTGTAGCCGTGTGTGAGGGTTTTCTTACGCACCTTGATTTGCTCCATCTCACACTCCAATTCACTTTTCTCGATATGGTAGTTGAGAAATCCACAAACCGGTTCTCCACTACTGTCTACCGCAAGCCTAGCTTCACTGATCAACATGTGCATTAGGATTTGTGCAGCTCCACGCCTTATCAGCAACTTTGTAAGTAAGGCCCTAGCCATTTGCTCACCTTGCAATCTTGACACAGAAATAGAGCACATTGAAGCTGTCCTTTGGTACAAGGGCAATTTTGATTAGATGATTGTTCACTGTGTATCATGCAAACTCACCAATGGGCCAAAGGCGTTGCCATCAATATGTAGGTTGCATATAATCTTTGCAAAGCTGAAGGAATCCTTCACTATGTATGCAGAAAACTCGCTCAGTACAGGGTATAGTAATTAGCACAATTTTGTCAATTCATGCTGTTTTTAAAATTTGTTTAAGTAATAAACGGCTTTTGGTCTGGTAAAGTATTTGAAAAATTTGAACAACAGGTTATGCAAGCTGTTTCATGCTGCTACTGTGCAGTGGCTACACTAGTGGTATTTTCCACTAAAAGGATGCTGTTTCAGTACAAAAAGACGTTTTGCCTACCACACAATTGATCAACGTTGTGGGTAAATTTCAATGCTGGTACAGCACCAAATACATAGGCTGCATATCCCAACAATTGGCTGATTGAATCAAGTAACATGTTCCTTTGGTTGTTCGTCATAGACAGAATGCAGACCGGACTCAACCAGCCCATATTTGCCAAATGCAAAACGAAACATCTAACATTAGCTGTGATTGTGCAATTGGGAAGCACTTACTGAAAAATCCTAGGTGTGCTAATTGCTACACTATAATCAGTCAAGCTCATAATGTGGATCACTTATGCTTGCCAGAAGCCACATACATTCATACAATGTCTTGTTCTCTACAAACAAAAGGAATATGTTCAAGCCTTGCACCTTTTTGGAACTACCCAGGAGCTTGGGGAGCCTACAACTAGAAAAGACCCATTAATGCCAACCCTCTGTTTCCTGTTAGCTAGCCAATCTTCTATCCATGACAACATGTTACCCCCTACACCATGAGCTTTTATTTTTTGCAATAACCTTCGATGTGGCACTTTATCAAATGCCTTCTGCAAATCTAAGTATAGTACATCCACCGGTTTCCCTTTATCCACAACACGTGATTTCTTCAAAGAACTCCAATAAATTGGTTAAACATGATTTCCCTTTCACAAAACCATGTTGATCCTGCCTTGACTTTTTCCAAGTACCCTGCCACAACACCTTTATTAATAACTTCCAACATTTTCCCTATGACAGATATTAAGCTACCTGGCCTATAGTTCCCTGCTTTCTGTCTGTCTCCCTTTTTGAATAAAGGAGTTACATTTGCTATTTTCTTATCTAATGGCACCTTTCCCCAAATCAAGGGAATTTTGGAAAATTAAAACCGAAGCATCAACTATTTCACTAGCCACTTCTTTTAAGACCCTTGGATGGTGCCAATCAGGACCAGAGGATTTGTCAGCCTGCAGCTCTGACAACTTGCTCAATACCACTTCCTTGGTGATTGAAGTACCACTTCCCTTGACATCTCTCTCACTTCACCTCTAGAATTCAGCTCTTCTGTCATTGCTGGGACCAAATTTGTAATGAAGTCTCAAACCTCATGGTCTTGATGGAACCCAAACTTAGCATTGGTGAGCAGGTAATTGGTGAAATTTCTTTACTCAACATATTTTGAATCTTTGGAATTCTATACGCCAAAGAGCTCTGGGTGCTCAGTCATTGAATGTATTAACTAGACCTTTGGATATTAATGGATGCAAAGATAGTGCGGGAAGGTGGAGATGAGGTAGAGAAGATCAGCAGAGATTGTGTTGAAAGGCATAATAGGCTTGAAGGGCCAAATGGCCTACTGTTGTGAGTAGGTGCTACTTGATAGCACTGTCAACCACACCTTCCATCACTTTGCTGATGATTGAGAGCAGGCTGATGTGCCAATTGGTCGGATTGGATTTGTTCCGTTTTTTTGTGTACAGGACATACCTGGGTGACTTGCCACAATATCGAGTAACTGTACTGGAAAAGCTTGGCAGTTAATTCTGGATCACGTGTTTTCAGTGGGTTGTTCTTGCAGCCCATAACCTTTGCTGCATCTAATGTACTCAGCTGTCTCTTGATGCCATATGGGGCGAATTGGAATTGGCTAAAGATTGTTTTTTGTGAAGGTGGGGACTTCAGGAGGAGGTCAAGATAATATCTATCGTGGAAAAATCCCAAGGGAGGGTTGAAGGAGATCAGAATTTATCTCTTCAATTTCTTCTCCTTCTCACTACCTTACCTGCTACCCCCAACGTCTCACCCTCCCAAATTATCATACCCACTTATCTTGGGACTCCTTCCACAAAGGTCAAAAAATTGAGTAATCTTGTTCTCCAGTCTGATAATTCTGCTTTCAGCGGGTCAGTTGAATGTGTGTGAAAGCAGTGTGTAATTACACTGTGAATTGGTTTGGGTGATGATGAATTTGATTATAATTAGCTTGATGAATCAGTTAGTTAGTTTTGATTGCATTAAATATACATTAATGAATAGATTTGTCACTATAGCTATTAAGTGGTACAGATTTGTTTTTCTAAATTTAGTGAAGTCCTCTGTTTGAATCACCATGAAAGCCATGTATGCTAATGTGTTTTCCATTTTGAGTTTTGTGGGGAGAGAGGAGTATAGTGGGCAAGAGGTGGAACTTGGTATAGGACAGTGGTCCTAAAACTTTTTTGCCTGCTGACTACTTAAGTATGGCAAAGGACCCTGTGGACCACCTACCAATCCTAGGCCACCCACTTTCACTTACCACTGCTAATAAACTGATTAGAATTAATGGGAATAATGATGCAGCTTAGATGAGATACTAATGAGGTGATATATGGTTCCAAGCTGGAGAGCTTCAGCTTCAGTCTCCATTCTTAATGGATGCCTCTTTGTTTTCAGCCCCACTAGTGTCGAAAATCCAATCTTGCAGTTGTATGTTGTTGGCAATGTCATTAAGTGTTTCAGAGTTGAGTTTGCAAGTTCAGGATACTCACACCAGTCATTGAGCCAAAAGTCCATCAAACTTTTGCTGAATACCAGCTTCAGTAACCCACCTGATACAAGTTCCACAAGATTGTCAAGCTACCATCAAAAGAGGTAGATAGCGACTGTTTCAATTCAGCCCATGTTTGCAAATAGATTCCTGGTCCACTCAAATCCTGCCTATGGTTTTGAGAAATACTTATCGAATTGCCCATGGAGGCCCCACAAGTACACTTTAAAGTCTTCAACAAGTGCCTGTCAATTTCTTACTTCAAGTAAGCAGGAAATCGCAAGGTCATGAAACTGCCAAATTCTCAATTGTCAGAGCAGCCACACCACAGTCCCATCTTCATATGTAAAACTTTTACTGTCCTGAAATTTACATGCTTTTCCCTGTGAGGCAAGTTTCAGCCCTTTCAAGATGCTGAAAATATCAACCAAGTATACTAGCTGGGAAAGCTACAAGAAATCGAATGAATGAAAAAAAAATCATGCATCATCGGAGAGGTCACACCCTCAACAGTCACTGTCGTGCTGACCTCTTCATGCAGTTCAAAAAGACGTGAGAGTGCTTTTCCCGGCAGCAACCAGTGAATTTCACTCCCCACTTCTCCACTTAGGGTTTTAAAAATGTACATGTTCTGTGGGCATCCTTTGATAAAGTTCACAATTTTTACTTGCCTCTTCAGAACTGTTTTCAGGCCAGCAGGCACTATCTACAAAGCAGGTTGTTCACGATGAATGCTGCAGTGTGTTGCTGCCGCTAGTGGTTCAACTGCTTGGGCACATGCAGATAGACCCTTTAGCCAGCCAGTCATTGCTGAAGCACCATCAGCAAAATACTGACACATTGTGTCCAATCCACTTTGTTTTTCACAATATCCTGAAAATAGCTTGGTATATTTTGTTGGTCAGCAGATATCGGCAGAACAAAAATTCATGTACTTTCCCTGAATATTCATACCTGACATACACCTGAAGATTAGCATCACTCACTATATTGGTGGACTGGTCAAGTTGGAGCAAGAAGTACTGGCTCTGATGTAGGATCGACAAACTGGCATTCCACATTTCCAGCCATAAATGTTATTTGATGCTGAACAGTATCATTCAATGGCATTCTTTGTCTTTTCCCCAAGCATTGCCATTATTTTTGTCGCAGGCTGTGTGATGGCCCATGTGCTTTTGGGGAAGACCCTATATTTTATTTTGGGGTAGTGGTCCGTTTAAGAACTAGGTTTCCCTGGAAGATGAGTTCTTGTGTAAAGCAACTTGCTTCCAGTAACTGATCGTGTGACCAAGCTGCCTGGGTGATGAACAATAGTAAAGCAAAAGGGTAAACAAGTTAATTGTGGGAGTGGAGTGGGGTGGGGGGTGGGGGTGGGGGGGGGGGGGGGGGGGAGGTGGGGGCGGCGGAAAGGATGGGGTGGTTGAGAGAGCAGATTCTTGTGTGTGGTTGTTTCCAAGCAGTTTAGTTTAGAACAACCTAGCTGCAGGGAATTTCTTTATCAAACAAAATTCAGTTGAAATTCTGTGTGCTGTTTAAGTGGTTTAAAAACCTTGATAACTGAAAAACTCTACTAATAGGAGCTTGAACTTCTGCGATAGCCAAGCTGAGAAGGGAGAGTTTCTAGATGCAAGATTCCAAAGTGAAAGTGCATGAGAACCAGGAGAGTTCTGATCCCAGGTGGCTATATAAGCAATGCCTGTGTTGTACTGGGAGTCTACAACTGTGGGATAGTTGGGAGAGATTGAAGGGGCAACCTTGCTGGAAGTAAGCAGCAGGCTCAATAAACCTCATCCTTATGCGAATCTTTGAAGCAATACTCAGACCAAGTGGTTAACCTTCCAATTTCTGATGAGTATTTGACTTAGTTTTTTGGGGGTATAAATCAAATGAGCATAGAAGGAAATTTGAATTAAGAAGTTCAGTTTAGAGCATAAGTAACTGTGTTCATTATACTTAGAATATCTTTAATGTAACTTTAAGACAGCGGGTAGTTATTACTATTTCATGTTCTTTGCTTTTTGTGTCGTAAATTTCTTTTGCTTTAAACAGTAAACCTCATGGCTTCATTCTTTTTGTAAATACCTGGATTTTCAGATTTCCAAAAAAAATAAAGTTACTGGCCTCTACCAAGATCATCATAACTTGATCAAGTTTGCTGCTACAGCATGATCTTTCCCAGCCTTTGCCATCAGGAATGAAACCTTGCATATAGCCTCTGTAGCATGAGCTTTTTTCCCCTACCAGCAGTGTAGTGTTATAATTGTCTTAATTATAACAATTAATTTGTTCTTAAAAAGCTCACAGGGCTTTTCAATGTATTCATTTTTTTTTTGCATTCAAAATGGTGTTTAAGCTTAGAGAGGATTTCATTGCTTCATTAGCCAAAGTTTCGTAACACATAACACAATAAGTGTTGGGATGTTCTTTATCACCCATCCAGAACAATCCCATTTTCAAGTAGTCACTGTTATGGAGTCATTATTGCACAGGAAGAGGCCATTCAGCCCATTGAGTCCATGTTGGCTCTCTGTAAAACAATGCAGTAAGTCCAGTTCTCCTGTTCTATCCCTGTAACCCTGTAAATTTATTTCCCTCATGTGCCCATCCAAATTCCTTTTGAAATCATTAATTGGCTTGACTTCCACCATCCTAGTAGGATTCCTTTTCACTGTTCATGCTCTTTTGGTTAGTCCTATTGTTGTTTTGGTTTTGATTGCTTTTCTTGTTGCAATAATTTAGCTAATAATTTCTTCACTGTCCTCTTGTACCCACCAATAGGCAAGTCATTCTCATCAGATATGTCTTCTGCTTCATTATACACTGCACTTTCCACGTTATTGACAACAGAATCAAAGTGTCGTAGTTGTAGTTCACAAATCACATCATGCATAGTGTCACCACTGGTTGCATTTTCCTTGTACTTATACGATGACAAACTCCATTGAATTTGCACTTCAGATTACTAGTTCAATCCAATGATCCATTTTAATACTGAATTTTTTTGGAAACATTTTTTAAAAGTTTAAAACCGGGATATTCTGGAAGTAGCAGTCAAAGTGTTTAACTTGCACAATAAAGTTACAACCATCAAAGCACAGCCAAAAACTAAAACATAAGACTAAAAAGTTTTTAGTGCAGCTGACTGGCGTGCCGGTACCACTAGCATGCTCGGAGGTGTTGTCTGAGCCCTGACAAAGCCGTAGGAGAGAACCGACCAGACCCCTCGCCATCTGTTGCCACATAAACTGATCAGTTACAGCAACCATAAATACTATAAATATTTTGTTACAAAAGTAATGAAATTGTGTATTTTTTTTATTAGTACAGAACTTAAATGTTGGTGAAAAGCAAGACATGTTGCTGAAGTTTGTCATCTTGCACTTATCAGGACAAGTGCTGGAATGCCAAATTTCAAACAAACCCTATCATTCCCCAGTGCTTTCTCCATGGCAGTACCTTGGCCAATTGGAGCAAAAGAGCATGAACAGTGAAAAGGAATCCTACCAGGATGGTGGAAGTCAAGCCAATTAATGATTTCAAAAGGAATTTGGATGGGCGCATGAGGGAAATAAACTTACAGGGCTACAGGGATAGAACAGGAGAACTGGACTAACTGGATTGTTTTACAGAGAGCCAACATGGACTCAATGAGCTGAATAGCCTCTTTCTGTGCAATAATGACTCCATAACAGTGACTACTTGAAAATGGGATTTTTCTGGATGGGTGATAAAGAACATCCCAACATTTATTGTGTTTTGTGTTACAAAAGTTTGGCTAATGAAGCAATGAAATCCTCTCTAAGCTTAAACACCATTTTGAATGCAAAAAGAATGAATACATTGAAAAGCCCTGTGAGCTTTTTAAGAACAAATGCAAAGAATTGCTCAACAATTATAACACTACACTACTGGTGAGGGAAAAAAGCTCATGCTACAGAGGCTATATGCAAGGTTTTATTCCTGATAGCAAAGGCTGGGAAATTTGAAGCTGTAGCAGAAAACTTGATCAAGTTATGATGATCTTGGTAGTGACCAGTAACTTTATTTTTTTGGAAATCTGAAAATCGAGGTTTTACAAAAAGAATGAAGCCATGAGGTTTACTGTTTAAAGCAAAAGAAATTTACGACATAAAAATCAAAGAACATGAAATGCTACTACCCGCTGTCTTAAAGTTACATTAAAGATATTCAAAGTATAATGAACACAGTTACTTATGCTCTAAACTGAACTTCTTAACTCAAATTTCCTTCTATGCTCATTTGATTTATACCAATCAGCAGCCGCCTTCTACTGTAGTACAAATTGATGGGACCCTTTGAAATTTGGCATTCTTGAGTTTTCCCTAATGAGAATGCAAAATGAAAACTTTGGCAACTTGTTTCTCTTTTCAGCAATATTTTATTAAATATCATAGGTAAATATTAGCTCATGCCAGAAACAGAAATATAGACATTTCAGTGTTATAAACACCAGTGCTACAAGAGAACACGTTTATTTGAAGCATTCTAATTTGTGTTATAAAATCACCATGGTAATCTTCTTTTGAGGAACTTAGAAACATAGGAAATAGGAGCAGGAATAGGCTATTCAGCCCCTCGAGTCTGCTCCACTATTCAGTTAGATCATGGCTGATCTTGTACCTCAATGCCAATTTCCTGATCTATCCCCCCATACCCCTTGCTATCTTAACTATCTAGAAACCTATCAATCTCTGTCTTGAACACACTGAGTGACTAAGCCTCCTCCGCTCGCTGGGGTAGAGAACTGCAAAGATTCACCACCCTCTGAGTGAAGAAGTTCCTCCGCATCTCAGACCTAAATGGCCTATCTCTTATTCTGAGACCGTGTTAACCCACAGCCAGAGAAACATCCTTCCTGCATTCACCCTGTCAAGCCCTGTAAAAATTTTGTATGCTTCAATGAGATCACCACTCATTCTTCGAAATGCTGGAGACTAGGCCCGGCCTCCTCGACCTCTGCTTATAGGACAATACCCGCCATCCCAGGAATCAGTCTGGTGAACCTTCATTGCACTCCCTCCCTTAGTTAAGGAGACCAAAACTACACGCAATACTCCAGGTGCGGTCTCACTAAGGTGCCATACAATTGCAGCAAGGCTTCTTTACTCCTGTACTCAAATCCTTTTGCAATAAAGGCAAACATACCATTTGCCTCCCTAGTTACCTGCTGCACCTACTTTTTAGCTTTCAGTGACTTATGAACAAGGATACCCAGTTACCTTTGTACATCAACATTTCCCAATCACTCACCATCTAAGGAAATACTCTGCTTTTTTGTTTTTCCTACCAAAGTGGATAGCTTCACACTTTTTCACATTATATTCCATCTGCCATGTTCTTGCCCATTCACTTAGCCTGTCTAAGTCCTCCCGAAGCCTCTTTGCATTCTCCTCACAATTCACATTCCCATCTAGTTTTGTATCATTAGCAAACTTGGAAATATTACAATTGATCCCCTCATCCAAATCATTGAGAGAGATTGTGAATAACTAGGGTCCAAGCACTGATCCTTGCTAGTCACAGTCTGCCAACCTGAGAATGAGCCATTTGTCCCTGCTCTCTGTTTTCTGTCTGTTAACCAATTCTCAAACCATGCCAGTATATTACCCTCAACCACATGTGCTCTTAATTTTGCTTAATAACCTCCTGAGTGGGACCTTATTGAAAGTTCTCTGAAAATCTAAATACACCACACCCACTGGTTTTCCCTGATCTATTCTGCTAGTTACATCCTCAAAAAACAGGTTTGTCGAACACTGTTTCCCTTTCCTAAACCCATGTTGACCCTGCCCAACCCTACCATTATTTTCTCAGTGTCCAGTTATCACATCCTTTATAATAGATTATAACATTTTCCCTACTACTGATAGGCTAACAAGTCTGTAGTTCCCCGTATTCTCTCTCCTTCCTTAAATAGTGGGGCTACCTTCCAATCCACAGGCACGGTTCTAAAATCAGCAGAATTTCGAAAATTACCATCAACACATCCACCATCTCTATAGCCATCTCTTTCAACACTCTGGGATGTAGAACATCGGGTCCAGGGGCTTTATCAGCTTTCAGTCCTATTTAATTTCTCCAGTGCTACTATTTTACTAATGCTAATTTATTTCAGCTCCTCTTTCTCGCTAGTCCCTTGGTTCTCAAGTATTCATGGGAGATTTTATGCAGCTTCCTCTGAGGACCGATACAAAGTATTTATTTATTTTCTCTGCCATTTCCGTATTCCCCATTATAAATTATCCTGTCTCTGCCTGTAGTGGGTCTACATTTGTCTTTGCTAATCTTTTCCTTTATACACACTTATAGAAACTTTTACAGTCAATTTTTGTTTTTCACTAGTTACTTTCTGTTTTCCCTTTCTTTATCAGTTTCTTTGCCCTACTTTGCTGAATTCTAAAATGCTCCCAATCTTCAGGCTTGCTACTTGTTTTTGGCAACTTTATAAGCTCTGCCTTTGATCTAATACAATCTTTAACTTCCTTTGTTAGCCCTGATTGGATCACTTTTCCTGTTGGGATTTTGTGCCTCAAAGGAATGCATTTTTATTGTAAACCATGTATTAATTCTTTAAATGCTAAGCATTGCCTGTTTACCGTCATACCTTTTGGTGTGGTTTCTCAATCTACCACAGCCAATTTGCCCCTCATGCTTGTGTAGTTTATTTTGTTTAGGCATGAGACCCTAGTTTCGGATTCGACTACATCAGTTTCAAACTTTATGTAAAATTCTACCGTTTTATGGTCACTCTTTCCAAGAGGTGCCTTTATAATGAGATTATTAATTAGCCCTTTCTCATTGCACAACACTAGATCTAAAACAGCCCATTATCTAGTTGGTTCCCCAACATACTGTTCCATAAAACCATCTTATATACATTCCAGGAATTCACCCTCCATAGCGTTAGTGCCAGTCTATATGTAGATTGAAGTCCCCCCATGCTTACTGTATTACCCTTGTTACATGCATCTACAGTTTTCTGATTTATAACATGCCCTGCATCACCATTACTGTTTGGTGACTTATAAATAACTCCCACCAATGTTTGCTGCCCCTTGCTGTTTCTTCGCTCCACCCAAACTGATTCTACGTTTGATATTCTGATCAAAGATCCTCTCTCACTAGTGTACTGACACCAATGAAAACTAACACTTTAGCTCCCTGAACTTTGTTCGACTTATATAGATGCGCAATAAATCTTATAAAACCTACCTTGTTGTTCGCACTTAAGGTGACTTGTGCAGGACATGCAGGAGTCGTTGGTTGTGTGATGTGGTGGATTACAAGTGGTGGTGATCTGGATTCAGACCTGTTCTCTCATGTGGTCTCATTTGTGCCACTGCACATCGGTGACTTGTGTTTTGGAACAGTTAGAGGGCCCTTACGGACCACAAAAAGCACTAGCATAGGATTGATTAAATTACATCTGTGTGGTGCGTTTATGAAAATTCAACTTAGCTGCCCTGCTCATTCTTTGGCTATAACCAGAATTTCTACTTGCTACTAGACCTAGAGAAAACTTGAAATGGAACAATATAGCAGGGAGCCTGCTTTAAATGTAAAGCATTGTCCCCTTCTTATCTTGTTTCACTTTTTTTCTGTTTCTTATCCTCAAGAAGTTAACTCCTGCTGGGGTACGGTTTGCCCTTCAGTGCCCTGCCTAAGTAATGAGCTGAGACTGAGTGGCGATAGGTTAATCCACTGTGGGGAATAATCTAACCTGTTTTGTCCCCACTCAGTGTCCTTGTACATTTCCAGCAGGATTTACAGAATTAAGATTGGTGGCAGAAATTTGACCAAGTTTCCTCTCCCTTAATACAAGACTGCCGAGGCCAATTGTAATGTTACAACACCAACTAACACAGGAGAGATTCAGGACTGAAGTTGGGACCTCTCTGTGGTCTAGCCTGATGAGCCATCAGAAGATATCTGCAGTTTTGTGTGTTGTTATTTCTGTTTTTATGAGGGGATATTTTATAGCTTTTCACTATTAGAAGTAGGTTATGATAAAAATGGTGAAATTGTTTTTTTCTCCCATCAGACATGCCACTTCACGTGAGACGCAGCAGTGACCCTGCATTGATGGGTCTTTTGTCTTCTGTAACGGGACCTAACCTTAATCCAACGGAGCCGTCTCGCAAAAATCCTACCCGTTGGTCTACAACACCGGGCTTTCCAAAGCCAAGCCAAACATCTAGTAGCCTTGACAGAAAAAAGGTAGGTTCACAGTTTTACTCTTAATTCTAGATTTGGAAGGTGGAAAGACTTGCACCAATATAGTGTCTCGGGGAATCCTACAGCGCTTCACAGACGTCCAGTTTATTTTTTTGAAGTGCTGTGACTGTTGTAGTTTCAGTAATGTGCAGCAAAAGATTTGAGTATTGGATTTTCTGGTGAACTTCTAGCTAAATAAAGTTAATAAGATGCATACACTATACCCATTTTTAAAGGGTGTTTTAAACGAGCAAGAAACCAGTGAGATCTGTATCCCCAGAGGATGCGGTGATGAGAGAGTATGATTTACTCAACTGCAATGGCTAATTTATACAACTATGACACCATTATTTTGCTTTAAAAATAGTAATATACTAAATTGTTGAGAAAATGGCTTAGTAAAGTGAAGCATATTGACCCTTTCATGATAAATTTACTTTTTAAAATATCGCTTTAGTAATCCTATTTCAATACCTACTGGCTGTCAATGCAGAGTCTAATCCTGTGCAGTGCATTCCCTTTACTGAGTGCCTGCTGTTTTGAATTCTGTTGCTATAATTATACAGTCTATGTATTCTACATGTTTTATTTTTTGTTTCCAATCCTCTGGCTGAATCAAGTTTAATTACAGCGGAACCTACCTTAATGCCCACAACAGAGGCCTTTTGGGAAAAATGCAACATGTAGCCTTGTGCCAAATGCATTCTTATGTAGCTTCCAATCATTAACATGCCTTAAAAATGTCTAAAGCTGTGTAGCAGTCAATTGGCTCGAAAATGTTGGAAGCATTTGGAAATTTTATAAGACAGCAATGAAAATGATTTGAGCATTATCTGGTGCTGTTAAAATGCAGGCACTTAGCTAGGAGATGCTGAAATAGTTCAGATGATTGAGTGTAAATTCCATTAATTGTAATGGAAATAGGTGCTGTATAGGAGTCTGGCTTTCAGTTACTGACGCCATACAATCTATATAATGGAGGCTCTATTATAAGAACATAAGAAATAGGAGCAGAAGTAGGCCATTTGGTCCTTCAAACCTGCTTGGCCATTTGGTCTTTCAAGCCTGCTCTGCTAATCAAGATTATGGCTGACCTATCTCCATACTGCCCTTGCTAAAATGTGTGTGTTATGAATATGTAAAGCTTCAGTGGAGCTGGGAAAATGGTTGTTCAGTTTGAACTAGATGGAAATTATTCTTTAATCTATCCTGCAGAATTGTTAATCAAGTTTGAAGAACAACTTTGGTTTGAGGATAAGAAATAATTTTTTTCTCACTTAGATTCATAGAGTCTTGATATTACAATATGGAAAGAGGCCATTCCACCCATCATGCCCATGATTCTGCCAGTTTTGCAAATAGGGGATGACTAATTGCATTCGAGCTCCTCTTCTTTTAATGTATCATTCCTTTCCAAACATGTAATATATTCTGCTTCAGTAACCAATTGTGATTTTTAAAAAAATATTTCATATTCTCTTAACGCTCTGTGAATATATTTTTCTGACTTCCTTATCATTCTCCTAATGATAATTCTCACTCTATTCCAAATTTCTTGTTGATTCATCACTCAAGGAAAAGCTTTCTTTTAGCCTCCCAAAGCTTTCATAATTTTGAAAACCTTATTAATCGCCTTCTCAACGTTCATTATTTCAGTGAAAAAAAATTGAATGATAGATTCATCCTGAAACCAAACTTATTTTTGTTGCTATAAATGTGCTGAATTATCTACTTTTACATCATTCCCAGGTCAGCAATATCCACCTAATGATAGGTTTGACAAACATAGCCAATTTGGTGATTTGCCAGTGTAAAGTAGTTGCCTGAGTTTCCTACCCTCTTTAACTCTCCTGTTGCTTTCACTGTCCTGTTTACATGGAATGAAAATTGATTTTCCTCTTTAATTGTGTTTATGCAGAGTAACTGCTCTTTCTCAACAGCAACCCCCCCCCCCCCACCACAACACACACACCCTCACACCCACACCCTAGCCCCTGTCCCAAGAGATCAGATAATTGAATAAAAGCTCCTCTATACGCCAAAAACATGAAAACTGAGTTTGATTGCAGGTTCACACTATGATGGAGGATGTTTTGGCTTGTTTAGGGACTGATGGGTCTTGATCTCATTTATCTTGAATGAAAATTCAGAACATGATTGTGTTACTTCAGACAGTAAATTTTGTGATAGAGGAGAAAACAGGGGAGGTGATGGTCAGTTCAGCTTTGTAGCTCAACAGCATATACTTTAAGAGATTGAAGAGTTCATCAAAAAGTACCTAAAAATTAAATGAGCTAAAAGCAAGCCAACTAGGGTTTTCCAGTTTAGCCTGTCATTAACACCCAAAGTGTGCAGAAAGTGCCCGGCGATAGTGATATTTTTTACATATATATGAGTGTGCCTTTATCCTTACCTTAGCTCAGTGAAAGCACCCACACATCAGAATTGGAAGGTCTTGGGTTCAAACTTATCTAGACTGGTGCATACAACTAAGGCAGGCATTTCAGTACAATATTTGAGGGAGTGCTCCCTTGATGGAGGTGCCACCTGTCAAAGTTCCACTTCTGATTGGTGCACTGGCCATCGACACTACTTCCGTTTTCTCCCAGGTTGCTCACAGCAGCACCTATGCGATCTGCCTTTGGTTCTGGGGGATTTCTAGGCAATCCAGAAGGTTCGGCAATCCTAGCCGACCACTACAGTCCATCTACAACTCGTGCTATAGCCCTGCACATTTCAAGCAATAACTTGTTTGTGGAAAAAGCTTACCAGTGGAGCAAGATCAAATAGGATTCTGTAGATCGTAACTGCTTTACTTAAGCTTGCATAACAACAGCAACTTGTAAATTCTGATGCATCATAAATTTTATGTTGTGCATGGTTAGCAATCTGAACTGAGTGAACTTGGGTTTAATTAAAAATAAAGGCTTATTGGTTGCCTGCCTAAGTAGTTCAGAACAAAATAACGATCTGTCGCTGTGTTTACTAAATTATATAGAAAGAAACAACTCCGAGGAATCCAATGAATGGACAGGACAACTACAGGAGTTTACCAAGAGATGCTGGCCATTGGTCAAATCAGTTTCAGCGAGACAATGCCCGATCTTCTTTAAGTGCCACTCATCCGATGGTGGATAAATGGCTGGAAAGGCAGGAACAGGTAATTTAATGAAATCTAATCCGTAGAAATATCTGCCAATTCAGCGTATTCATGAACAAAAAAACCCAAAAAATCTGCAGGTGCTGAAAACCTGAGGAAAACAGAGGATGCTCGAAACATTCAGCAGGTTTGTCAGCATCAGTTAACATGTTGGGTAAAACAAAAACAGAATTACCTGGAAAAACTCAGCAGGTCTGGCAGCATCGGCGGAGAAGAAAAGAGTTGACGTTTCGAGTCCTCATGACCCTTCGACAGAACTTCTTCTCCGCCGATGCTGCCAGACCTGCTGAGTTTTTCCAGGTAATTCTGTTTTTGTTTTGGATTTCCAGCATCCGCAGTTTTTTTGTTTTTAACATGTTGGGTATGTTGACATTTCACTTGCAGGCCCTTCATCAGAATTCACATCCTAATGTTGACATTTACACAGATTCACTCTGGATCGTTATGGTAACTTTGTCAAACTGCATGTGTGTGATCCACGATGTGGAATAATTTACCCACAAATCCAATCTCTGCCAGGAGTTTGGAGTTTTTTTTCCTATCTTGAGCAGAAATCAAAAAGTGATGTGAGCTTTGAAAAATAATTCCTGCCACTCTTAGCAACATCCTTCCATTATGCTGGCGGTATGAGGAAATGGCCAGTTTATAATCTACTCACTGTGTTGCTCAACTTTCTACTTCATTCAAAAGCAAACTGTTCATTAATGTCATCCTGTCCAGAGCCCACTGCTAAAATAATTAAAATAGCAGTCCCATTGTAGTGAAGGAAATGTAATGTTATAGGCAGGATTTCTGCGCAGTACTCCGTAAAGCTCACAATGCTTTGTGTGCAAACAACTTACATTTACTATGCTTATTTTATAGCAACAAAAGGCAGTCTCAGATGTGTCATTGGTAACGTTTCCATTATCTCAAGGAGCAAAATCTGCTTAGCTTTGTGACACTGGGAAGATATGGTCATTCCTGCGGATAGACCTCTCATGTGCAAGTAAAATAAAATAAATTGAATTACTCAGACATACTAAGTTATTGTGAAAACGCATTAGAGTGTCACTTTCCTTCGTCAGGATTGCTGCTAGACATAAGCGCACATATGCATGATGCAGCAGGAGTTCCAGATTGGATTTCCCTGCCTCTACCATGCAGTAAGGTTCCTGATTTTAGCTTGCTTGTTAAGAGGATGCCTGGAGCTGCCTCCTGTGAAGGCCTTTTAATAGGCACAATATTACCTCAGACTCTGGTTGGGACTTGGGTTTTGTGTAAAGGTTACAGCTTTGGACTGGGAGTCTCAGTCAGAGTTAATCTGTGCTTAGGCTTTGCCTGTAAAAACTGGCCAGCAAAGGCTGACCTGAACCAAATGGAAAGATTGTGTAAATGCAGTGGGGTCAGTGTTTAGGCCACTTTTTACAGGAATTACTGACCCAACCCTCAGCCCAACATTTCCAAATCACCCCCTGAGCTAAACTCATAGAGCAATGGGAAGTATAGGAGTGGAGGAGGCCATTCTATTCCAAGTGACTCTGCTGATTCTATTGATGTCTCCAGTAACCCCATTCCAGTACTCGGATCCTTTTATATTCCTCCTATTTGATTACCTAGCCCCTTTTTAGATTATGTTCTGGTCTTGATCTCAATAACTTGTGCTGAAGCATCCCATGGCCTCGTGATCATCGGGGTCATGAGCCAACCTTTTCTCTTTCCCTTAGTTTTTTCCAGTGAGAATTCTCGATCTTCATCTTTCTGTTTCCCCATTTGCCCAGCAGTGGAAGCAGCCTTTCACTGTTCACCCACTGTACTGTTCTCAGCTTGCAGTCAGCCACTCCTTTCTCAACATTGCTCCAATTCACCACATGGCTGCCGCTCCCAACTCTACTGAAAATGCTTGTTTCTATGTCCCACCCCATTCTCCCCCATCTGCACGAAAACCAATCCCCTCTCTTTCTCCCCATCATACTACCGCCTTTCCCTGGCACCCCTCTCTCTCTAACTCCCAATCCTTGACCTCTCTCTTTGAGCCCCGCCTCCCAACTCCCATTTCTCAGTCTTGCACTCCCACTTAACCTCCAAACTCCACAACTCCCCTCCAAGGCTACCAACAGCATTGCTCAGGAGATCCATGTCCCATTATGGGAGTTTCCCAGGCAATCTGATAAGAGTTGGCATCATGGTGGAGGTTTGGGAACGAAAAGCCACAATTTTCCTTCGGCTCCCAATATTATTTGAACAAATGACTAAAACTGATAACTCCTGCATTATTTTGGCGCATAGGTACTACTACAGCCTTTTGGTTTATGAATGTTTTTATTGATTGGACTAATTCTACCCTATAACCTTATAGGTCACTGCAGTCATATCTCACAGTGGAGAGAGAGCTTAAACATGCAGGTGACTGTACACACTTAGCAATTGTAGTCTGTGTTTACATATAATCCACATGACATATTTTAACAGAATTTTTTTTGATTCTGAATCTTAATAAAGGAAACTACGATGGTCTGAGGTATGAGTTGGCTATGATGGATTGGGAAATATTAGTTAAAGGGATTACGGTGGCTAGGAAATGGCAAACATTCAAAGAGCGCATGGGTGAATTGCAACAATTGTTTATTGCTCTCTGGCACAAAAGTAAAACAGGAAGGGTAGCCGAACCATGGCTTACAAGGGAAATTAGAGAAAGTATTAGATCCAAGGAAGAGGCATACAAATTGGCCAGAAAAAACAACAGACCTGAGGATTGGGAGCACTTCAGAATTCAGCAAAAACTGACCAAGGGATTAAGAAGGGGAAAATAGAGTATGAGAGTAAGCTTGCAGGGAACATAAAAACTGACTGTAAAAGTTTCCATAGGTATGTGAAGAGAAAAAGATTGCTGAAGACAAATGTAGGTCCCTTACAGTCAGAAACAGGGAAATTTATAAGGGGGAACAAAGAAATGGCTGACCAACTAAATACATACTTTGGTTCTGTCTTCACAAAAGAGGACACAAATAACATATCAGAAATGTTGGGGAACACAGGGTTTAGTGAGAGGGAGGAACTGAAGGAAATCAGTATTAGTAGGGAAATGGTGTTGGAGAAATTGATGGGATTGAAGGCGATAAACCCCCAGGGCCTGATAATCTACATCCCAGAGCATTTAAGGAAGTGGCCCTAAAAATAGTGGAAGCACTCATGGTCATCTTCCGAGATTCTATAGACTCTGGAACAGTTCCTACAGATTGCAGGATAGCTAATGTAACACCACTACTTAAAAAGGAAGGTAGAGAGAAAACGGAATTATAGACCAGTCAGCCTGATGTCAGTAGTGGGGAAAATTCTAGTGTCCATTATAAAAGATTTAATAGCTGAGCACTTGGAAAACAGTGGCAGAATTAGACAGAATCAGCATGGATTTACGAAAGGGAAATCATGCTTGACAAATCTACTGGAATTTTTCGAGGACGTAACTAGTAGAGTTGATGAGGGGGAGCCAGTGGATGTGGTTTGTTTGGACTTTCAGAAGGCTTTCGACAAAGTCCCACATAAGAGATTAGTGTGTAAAATTAAAGCGCATGGGATTGGGGATAATGTATTGAGATGGATAGAAAACTGGTTGGCAGACAGGAAACAAAGAGTAGGAATAAGCAGGTCTTTTTTTGAATGGCAGGCAGTGATTAGTGGGGTACTGTAGGCGTCGGTGCTGGGACCCCAGCTATTCACAATATATATTAATGATTTAGATGAGGGAACTAAATGTAATATCTCCAAATTTGCAGATGACACAAAGCTGGGTGGGAGGGTAAGCTGTGAGGAGGATGCAGAGATGCTTCATTGTGATTTGGACAAGCTGAGTGAGTGGGCAAATGCATGGCAGCTGCAATATAATGTGGATAAATGTGAGGTTATCCACTTTGGTAGCAAAAACAAGGAGGCAGATTATTATCTGAATGTCTATAAATTGAGAGAGGGGAATGTGCAACGAGACCTGGGTGACCTCATACACTAGTTGCTGAAAGTAAGCATGCAGGTGCAGCAGGCGGTAAAGAAGGCAAATGATATGTTGGCAAGAGGATTCGAGTACAGGAGCAGGGATGTCTTGCTACGATTATACAGGGCCTTGGTGAGAGCACACCTGGAATATTGTGTGCAGTTTTGGTCTCCTTATCTGAGGAAGGATGTCCTTGCTATAGAGGGAGTGCAGCGAAGGTTTACCAGACTGATTCCTGGGATGGCGGGACTGAAATATGAGGAGAGATTGAGTCGGTTAGGATTATCTTTGCTGGAGTTCAGAAGAATGAAGGGGGGATCTCATAGAAACCTGTAAAATTCTAACAGGACTAGACAGAGTAGATGCAGGAAAGATATTCCTGATGGTGAGGGAGTCCAGAATCAGTGGTCACAGTCTGAGGATACAGGGTAGACCATTTAGGACTGAGATGATAAATTTCTTCACCCAGAGAGTGGTAAGCCTGTAGAATTCACCACCACAGAAGGTAGCTGAGGCCAAAACATTGTATGTTTTCAAGAAGGAGTTAGATATAGCTCTTGGGGCGAAAGGGATCAAAGGATATGGGGAGCAAGCGAGAGCAGGCTATTGAGTTGGATGATCAGCCATGTTCATGATGAACGGCTGAGCAGGCTCGAAGGGCTGAATGGCCTACTCCTGCTCCTCTTTTCTATATTTCTATAATACATTTAACTTGCAAAACCCATTTCAGTGTGTGGCTTCACATTTTGTACTAAGTAATGATGCTTTGTTTTATTGAAATAAGTTGTGGCAGCTGGTTTGCTTAGGCTTGCTGACAGACTGTCTGGAAAAAGTTACACATTTTACTTCAACTGGAAATTTTTGGGAATTTGTGTATGTTCCTATCAGCTGAACTGTGTAAGTTTGATTCTGGCCAGCTATTGAGTGGTGATGTTTCCTTGTGAATGAGTGACAGTTTGGTGTGGATCCAGTGCTTGTGACTTTAAATAATGCATGAAAACTGCATATTTTAATGGCTTCAGTCTCACTCACTGTTAGTTAACTGCCTTATGCAAATATTTTATTTGGAGATATAGAATGTGTGTATTTTTCCACATTTCATGTAATAAAGTATTGTGATTGCCTTTTTGAAGCTGTTTTGAGGAAATAAAACTGTTTCTAGACAATAATCCTGTAGTTATGGGCAAGGGAGCTCATAAACTGTCTGGAATGCATTTAAGGGGTTTGGTTCATGTTACTGTTTGTCAAAATGAAGCCTGTGTTGTCAGTAAACCTCATCTGAACTGAGGAGGTGTTTGTGCAGGTTTTTACTCACCTTGAGAATATCTCTTAATTGACTTGTTGTATGATCCATATGGCTTCTGCTTTAAAGCGAATATGAGTTTTAAAATGGTTGGCACATTTCTTCAGTGCGCAACAAAGCCTAGTAATTGAGGTCACATGTCCCCAACTGTCATTATAGGGTTATTTTGTTAAGTATATTACAGGAATATTCCCTGCACTGTGTTTCTAAAATTCATTGTCTTCTGGACATGCCCTAGGTAATTTCCTATTTGGACTAGCTTTCTACTGCTTTCTAGTGGCCTAGTGAACATTTCAAACCCAACACAGCTAAGGAATGAAATTTAGTTTATCCATGTGTTCACTTCAGATCCTCTATGCCACTGGATGAATTGATCCCTGAATGCTGAAATGTTTACTATTTATTTGCTACCACAGCAGTGCAACTGCATCTGTTTTGATCTTTTTGAGGTAAAATGCTTCAAAATATTCCATTGGCTGATGTTGAATTTTAGTTCTCATTCGTTCAGCATTGACTTATGAATAAGATAATGGTGGTGCTGCATGGAAAATAACCTAAACATCCAACATATTTGCACCCTGACAATGTGATTTTTGGTCAGGTGGTTTTCCTTCATTCTGTTGCTGAGAGACACTCCCATGACTCTTTTTTCCCATTATCTGAAGCAGTTTTGAATTTTCTGTTTTCTTCCTTTGTTACATTTTCTTCCACTGGAATGGCAAGGCTAATGAAAACCTGGCTTCATGTCAGATGAGGTGAGAGCAACTGCCCTTGACATTGAGGCAGCATTTGACCAAGTGTGGCATCAAGGAGCTCTAGCAAAACTGGAGTCAATGGAAATCGGTAGACTCGGGGGGTGGAGGGAATCTCTCTGCTGGTTGGAGTCATACCTAGCACAAAGGAAGATGGTTGTTGGAGGTCAGTCATCTCAGTTCCAGGACATTGCTGCAGGAATTCCTCAAGGTATTGTCCTCGGCCTAACCATCTTCAGCTGCTTCATCAGTGACCTTCCTTCCATCATAAGGTCAGAAGTGAGGATGTTCGCTGATGATTGCACAGTGTTTAGCACCATTGGCAGCAACTCAGATACTGAAGCAGTCCATGTCCAAATACAGCACGACCTGGACAATATCCAGGCTTTGGCTAACAAGTGGCAAGTAACATTCATGCCACACAAGCACCAGGCAATGGACATCTCCAGGAAGAGAGAATCTAACCATCGTCCCTTGACATTCAATGGCATTACCATCACTGAATCCCCCACTGTCAACACTGGGGGGGGGCGGCGTTTACCATCAGAAACTGAACTGGACTAGCCATATAAATACTGTGGCTACAAGAGCAGATCAGAGGCTAGGAATCCTGCAGTAAGTAACTCACTTCCTAACTCCCCAAAACCTGTCCACCATCTCCAAGGCACAAGTCAGGAGTGTAATGCAATGCTCTCCACTTGCCTGGATGAGTGCAGCTCCAACAACAATCAAGAAGCTTGGCAACATCCAGGACAAAGCAGCCCGCTTAATTGGCACCCCATCCACAAACATTCACCCCCTCCACCACCAAAGCACAGTAGCAGCAGTGTGCACAATCTACAAGATGCACTGCAGGAGCTCACTAAGGCTCCTTAGACAGCACCTTCCAAACCCACGACCACTTTCATCTAAAAGGACAAGGGCAGGAGATGCATGGGAGCACCATCACCTGGAAATTCCCCTCCAAGCCACACACCGTCCTGACTTGGAAACATATCGCCATTCCTTCACTGTTGCGGGGTCAAAATCCAGGGACTCCCTTCCTAACTGCACTGTGGGTATATCTACACCACATGGACTGCAGCAGTTCAAGGAGGCAGCTCACCACCACCTTGTGAAGGGCAACTAGGGGTGGGCAATAAATGCAGGCCTAGCCAGTGACGTCCACATCCTCTGAATGAATAAAAAAAAAGCTAGAGGATTAGAGTACAAGGTCATGCTTCAACCAGACAGAGCCTTGGTTAGACCACACCTGGAGTACTGCGAGCAATTATGGGCACCACACTTTAGGAAGGATATATTTGTCTTGGAGGGAGTGCAGTGCAAATTACGAGCATTGTACCTGGAATGCCAAGAGTTAAGCTGCGAGGAGAGATTAAACAAACCAGCGTTTACTCAAATTTAGAAGGTTAAAATTTGATTTGATTGAAGTTTCAAAACATGAAGGGAAACAAATAGGGTAGATTGGGCGTAAATTATTCCACTATTTGGGGTGTCTAAATCTAGAGGGTATATACTAAAAATTTAGAGTCAGATCCTTCAGAAATAAAATTAGTAAACACTTCACACAAGAAGGGATGGTAGAAGTTTAGAACTGTCTTCTGCAAGCAGTAATTGATGCTAGATCAATTCTTCATTTTAAAACTAAGGTTGATAATATCTTTGGCTAACAAAAAAATCTAAGGGATATTGGGGCAAAAGCAAGCATATGGAGTTAGGTTGCAGATCAGCTATGATCTCATTGAATGGCATAATAGTTTCAAGAGACTAAATGACCTACTCCTATTTCTGTGCTATAGAAACAGAAAATGCTAGAAAAACTCAGCAGGTCAGCAGCACCTGTTAAGTCTCGGATTTTGATGAAAAGTCAACAACCCGAAACATAACACTGTTTCTCTCTCCATTGAGGCTGCCTGACCTGCTCAGTATTTCCATCATTTTTATTTCGGATTTCCAGCAACAGCAGTATTTTTCTTCCTGCTAGTGTTCCTGCCCCTGTGTTCTCTGCAAGCAACCGTGTAATAAGCCTTTGCAAAGGTTTTCAACTTGCGGAACATTTCTGTGAAGTTTTTGTTTTCCTTGGCCTTTAACAGCATATTTTTCTCCTTTCTACAATTGTCATTCCTCAACACATGGACTGCAGCAGTTCAAGAAGGAGGCTTGCTACCACCTTCTCGAGGGCAATTGGGGATGGGCAACAAATGCTGGCCTAGCCAGTGCACTTGCATCTTGTCAAAGATTTTTTTTAAAAAATCAACCCTCTGGGGTTTGTTTAGTTAGTTTTGTCCCATTGACTCATTCTCGCCCTCTAAACTCTAAACTTTTTTGCCGTGAATGTCTTTCTAAATGAATGATGCCCAGTATTCTGCCCTAACTTTCATGAGTGTGAAATCTTTTTTTTAGCTTTGCAGGAGGGTTTAACGTGGTTATCTTGTTCAGTAAAGAATTATCCTAAAAATAAGAGTGTTCAAGTTTGACCCCTGCAGAGACATTTCTGCTTCAGATTCTGCCAAGAAGCATGGTTTTGATCTAACAAGTAGAAAGAGCTCTCAGGATATTTTTAGCAAAACAAAAACAGAATTACCTGGAAAAACTCAGCAGGTCTGGCAGCATCGGCGGAGAAGAAAAGAGTTGACGTTTCGAGTCCTCATGACTTTAGCAATGATGCATAGGCTGACCCATGCTGATTTATACTGGTTTGCATAATGTTTTGAGACCCTTGTTCAGCTCTAATAACTTAGAGTGCCAGCCATAGTATTGCTCCAGTGGGGCTCCACAGTTGAACAAGTACTATTTTGTGGCTTTTGACTAATGCTTGGTAGTTTCCTTACTGTTTATGACCACCTGAAACATTTGGCTCACACTTTGCGCGTATATCGATTCTGTTATGCCATTCATACTCAACTGTAAGAAACGTCCTGATTGTTGAACTATTCCATTAATGTCTCTCATAAGGGAAAGTAAGTTGTCAACCAACCAATTTTCCCCTTCTGTTGTCTCTGTGTCCCTGGAAAAGTACTTTCTTTGATTGACATAATCAGCCCTGTAGAGATGACAGCTGTAGCAAGATAGCCCTCAGTGAATTTTCCGACAGGTGCACCAATTCTGGTACCAGCATGAACAACACTGGATGTCGAGAGTAATTCACTATCACTGTGAGTAGTTACCTTGGTGGAAGACCCATCTGAGTAATTATATGCTTCATCTTAATCAACAGATGGAGTATCCAAATGTAGAGAAGAGGTTCTGAGGTGCAGGGATAATATTGTCCAGATACTCCTCAAAGCACAAGGCACTCTCTTTTTGTTATCCCTTTGCAGTCAACTAATTGGCTCTCTTTTAGGAATACAGATGCCTGAGTACTTTGATGCTCATCAAGATCCAGCCATTGATCTGATTGATGTGTATGCAGGTGTTCCAAGCATTTCCGCTTCCTCCTCCTGTACTGGAAGAAATTAAAGTAATTCCCATTCCAATTCCAGTGTTTTTTTTGCCTTATTTGTTTTGTAGGGATCCCCCCCCCAAACCATGACTCTTGAGTTGTATCTATATTGCCAACAACATATGGGACAAAATTTTTCACTTGGTGTGTGGCCGTGCGCCCAATGCGAAATAGCGCATGATGATGTTGGGAGAGCATCCTGACATCATTGCACACTTGAGTGATCGGCGCCCACACGAGAGTCAGCAGCGTACCTGCTGATAATTAAGAGGCCTATTAAGGGTATTAACATATTAATCAACCGTGATTTTTTGCTGCCCACCCAGCGTTGTGGTTGGCAAGCAGGTGAATCGGCCAGGTGGCCTTTGCTTTTTTGAGGGAACCCAATCCAAGGGCAGGTAGAGGTTTTCGATATTAATTTTAAAAAATAGTAAAAATGTTTGCATAGAATGTTCATCTCGTATATGTTGAGGTGACTGTTTCTGATGCAAGGGCATTTTTTCCAGATTTTAAAATCTGTTTTTATTGCACCAGGATTCATCAGCTCCCTGAGGCAGCTTTCTTTGCGTGCTCCCCCGTGCTGACTTCAGCACTTGCACTCCTCCCATCCCCACCCCCCCTGCAGCACTGAGCATTTCAGTGCGCCTTTCACGCTGGCTGGCTGTTAATTGGCCAGCCAGCATGAACTCATAGTTGGGAGCCGATTGCGGGTGGGGGCCCATTTCCTGGCTGCTCCCTGGCCCGCCAACTGCGCCCACACACCAAACTCAAAATCCTGCCCTTGGAGAGTTTGCTGTTAAGAGCAAAACTCTGATTCCCCACCACCACCACCACACCACACACACACACACACACACACACACCATCCCCTTCCAACAAAGAATTGGAGTAATTTGACATCTGGAGAGAAAATTGCATGCCCAGAACATTTGCTAGAAGTAGATTGTGTCTTTTCAGGCTCATTAATAGAAGTCAATACATGAACGTTGTGCCAGAACACACTGGCTGTGGTCTCCTGTCCTCATCTGCTGGTCAGGAATTGAATGTGGCCAGATTCAGCAGTACTCTGGGAAAATGTATTCAAAGGAGGTCTGGATATCAAGATCAGCCTGAAATCCAAGTCCCTGGACTCCCTCTGGGTATGCTGCAACATTTTTAAAAATCTGTTGGATGCATAAGTAAGAACTACTAGTGGCCTGGAGTCATGGTTTTCTTCAAGTAGTCATTTTATTTGAGCCTTAAATGTTCTGTGCATGTGCGTGTCTGACAGTGTTCTCTTTATATTGCATATACCTGCACAGATACCATATGGTCTGTTAAGAAGAGTTTTGTTTTTACTCATTAACGGGATGTGGGCACTGCTGGCTAGGCCAGCATTTATTGCCCATCTCTAGATGCCCTTCACAGGGTGGTGGTGATTTGCCTTCTTGAACCACTGCAGCCCATGTGGTGTAGGTGCACCCTCAGTGCTGTTAGGAAGGGAGTTCCAGGATTTTGACGCAGTAACAGTTAAAGAACTGTGATATATTTTCAAGTCAGGATGTTGAGTGACTTGGAGGGGAACTTCCAGGGGGGGTTCCCATGTGTCTCTTGCCCTTGTCCTTCTAGGTGGTAAAGGTTGTGAGTTTGGAATGTGCCATTGAAGGACCCTTGCTGAATTCCTGCAATGCATCTTGCAGATGGTGTACACTCCAGCTACTGTGCATCGGTGGTGGAGGTAATGAATGTTTTTGCATGGGGTGCCAATCAGTGGGCTGCCGCTTTGTCCTGGACTGTGTCAAGCTTCTTGAGTGTTGTGGGAGCTGCACTGATTCAGGCAAGTGGGGAGTATTCCATCACACTCCTGATTTGTGTCTTGTAGATGGTGAACAGGCTTTGGGAAGTTAAGAGGTAAGTTACTCGTCACTTGATTCCCAGCCTCTGACCTGCTCTTGTAGCCACATTATTTATATGGCTAGTTCAGTTTCTGGTCAATGGTAACCCCCAGGATGTTGATAGTGGGGGAATTAGTGATGGTAATGCCATTGAACATCAAGGGGTGATGGTTGGATTCTCTCTTGTTGGAGATGGTCATCGCCTGACACTTGTGTGGTGCAAATGTTACTTGCCACTTGTCAGCCAAAGCCTGGATATTGTCCAGGTCTTACTGCATTTGGACATGGACAGCTTCAGTATCTGAGTCGCCGCAAATGGTGCTGAACGTTGTGCAATCATCAGCGAACATCCCCACTTCTGACCTTATGATGGAAGGAAGGTCATTGATGAAGCAGCTGAAGATGTTTGGGCTGAAGACACTACCCTGAGGAACTCCTGCAATGATGTCCTGGAGCTGAGATGACTGACCTCCAACAACCACAACCAGCTTCCTTTGTGCTAGGCATGACTCCAACCAGCGGAGAGTTTTCCCCGGATTCCCATTGTCTCCAGTTTTGCTCGGGCTCCTTGATGCCACACTCTGTCAAATGCTGCCTTTAGGTCAAGGGCAGTTACTCTCACCTCATCTTGGGAGTTCAGCTCTTTTGTCCATGTTTGAACCAAGGCTGTAATGAGGTCAGGAGCTGAGTGGCCCTGGTGGAACTCAAACTGGGTGTCAGTGAGTAAGTTAATGCTACGCAAGTGCCGCTTGATAGCACTGTTGATGACCCCTTCCATTACTTTACTGATGATGGAGAGTAGACTGATGGGGTGGTAATTGGCCTGGTTGGATTTGTCCTGCTTTTTGTGTACAGGACATACCTGGGCAGAATGTTTGGCCAGAATGAATTTCATTTGATCCCTGGTATTAATACCCAGTTTAGCTCTTATATGATTAAGTTTTATTTATATTATTTGTTTTCGTACTTTGATGTTTTCAGCAAAATCGTAGAATCATGGAACGTTTGGTTATGTTGACTTGGGCTGTTGTGCTCTGTAAAAGATTTTTATATTGAAAGGTTGATGGATATAAAATGCCATAATATGGATTGTATTACTTAATAGAGTTTGATCATTGTGTGTACGCTTTTCTGAAGTACTGAGAAGTTGATGTTTCCTTTGTGCCCTGTGGTCAAAAAACTGTTTATTAATGTCCCAGAAAGTTGTTTTAGTGGCCCACGCAGTATTAAGCAATAGTACATTTGTATTGAAAACATATTGAGAACATTGTATTTATATACACAATTTATAGTAGTCTCATTCTGCAATTTCCCACCCCTGCCCCTGCTTTCCCAGCAAATATGTGAAAATCACTTCTACTGCTTATGGCTAATTATTTAAGCATTTTGTGTTACACTTGAAGATTTAAGTGCCGTGCTATACATGTGAACTTTGTCTTTGGTTCTTCTTTCCTATTCAACTTTGGAATATGTCCTTAAAATATTTTCTGGAATTCATTCTCAAACATGAGCAGATCATTGTGGAGGTCAATTGAGTTTTAATAAAATCCTATAAAACTGCACAAGCAGAAAAGCTTATTTGTTGAAATTTGTACTAAGAATGCTATATTATCTATTTGTGATCTGATGCACACACGTAGATAGTGCCAGACAGGATTTGCTAGGCATTTGGAACTGGTTAGAGTTTGAAGACTTGAGAGCCAGATTTTTGAAAAAGATATTACTGGCAGGACCCCTTGTAACATAACTCAAAACCTTTATTGAAAGAAAGGCTTGCATTTTGTAGGGCTTTTCACAACCTCAGAAATTTCCAAAGTGCCCTGTAGCCAATTAAGTACTTCTGGGCTTTTAACCACTGGTGTAATGCAAGAAAGTATTAGTTGGGTATGTTAATATCGGTGCAGGATTAAAGGGTACATATACTGTTGTAGAGATATGAATGGTTACAAGTGCTATTCCTTAAGCCCTGATTTTAGCTTAACCCATCAAGCCGGGAGAGGTTGCATTCAGGTGAGCAGTCTGTTTTACAGTTCATCTGATGTTACTCTCTATTAAAGTCATTGGAGTGTAAAACAGGCAGGCTACAAAAAAGGGATCTGACTTGAAACTCTGTTGACCCCTCCAGACGGGTTGAGTTAAAATCAAAGTTTTAATGTAGGTGCAATGTAAGGGACAGTTTAAGCTTTGCAAAGGAGTATTGATAAGACTGCGCTATTTGGGATTTTGAGTGGAAGTGAGGCAAATCTATGATTTGTACTGAAAGTTTATTTATGGAACAAATTGCTTGATCCTCAGTTAGTATCTATTTTATTACCACCTCCTCGTGTTGTGAATGAAAGTATTTGTCTGGGCCTGCTTTTCGTTGTGATGCAGGCTTAGCTCTTCACAAGCACCATTCAATCAAACACATTTGCTGTGTATTAGAATTGTTTGTTCTTGAAATGTGGCAAGGCTGCATTTATTGCCCATCCATAGCTCTGCTGAGAGGATGGGCTTTTTCTTTACCAACGGCTATTTTTGTGGTGGTGGACCCCTCATAATTTTGTTAGGTAGCCTTGGTGCTTCAGGATGTTGACCCATTCTTAATGAAGTAATAGTTATTTCCAAGTAGTATGGTATGTGACTTGGAAGTGATAATGTTCCCATGGTTTTGACCCTATGATGATTGCAAGGTTGGGATGCGCTTGTCAAGCAACCTAGAGTTTTTGCCGTACAAACTGGAGATAATACATATTGCAGCCACTACATATTGAGGGAGGCATTGGCATTGTGCTATTGTCGCTGGACTAGTAATCCAGAGACCCAATGTAATGCTCTGGGGACCCGGGTTCGAATCCTGAATCCTGGACGGCAGATTGTAGAATTTGAATTCAATAAAAACCTGAAATTAAAAGTTAATGATGACCATGAAACCATTGTTGATTGCTGTAAAAACCCATCTGGTTCACTAATGTCCTTTAGGGAAGGGAATCTGTTGTCCTTACCTGGTCTGGCCTATATGTGACTCCAGACCCCACAGGAATGTGGTTGACTCTTCGATGCTCTCTGAACTAGGGGGCACCTAGGGATGAGTAATAAATGCTGGCCTGGCCAGCAATGCTCACATCCCATGAACAAATTAAAAAAAAAGCCATCATAAATTGGTGGTAGAATGAATGAATATTGAATTCAGTAGCAAGGTATCTGCCAAACACCACTCTACCCTGGATGGCATTTAGCTTTGAGTTTTGTTTCAGCTGCAGCCATCCTGTTGCGTGATGAATATTCCAGCAGTCTGTTGACTTGAGCAGTTGATAAGAGAGGTTTTGAGGAGTTAGGACATGCGTCATTTGTCATATTATCGACCCCTGCTCCGAAGCCACAGTGTGTTGATGTGGCTGGTTCAGTTAATTTTCTGGCCAACAATGACCCGCCCTGGTGGTGATGTTGGGGGCTCAGCAACAGTAATATTATTGATTCTCAGAAGGAAGTGTTGGGCTATTTTTTCTTTGAGATAGTTGGTGCCTACAACATAAAGTGTTGTGATTGTTACCTGTTACTTGTCAGCCCAAACCTGGATATCATCCAGGTCCTAATGTGAGTTGAGTTTTTTTTTATATTAGAGGAGTTGTGAATGGAGTGGAACACAGTGAAATTGTCTTTGAATAACCTCACGCCTGATGATATGAAAGAAGGAAGGTTGTGAGTGAAGCAGTCTTTTGTGCTGTGATAGTACTTTTATGTTTTTTGTGTCACAGGACACTAGATCTTTGGTCCTGGTAATGTGCAGTCAGCCACTTGGGAGTGCTGCTGTTATATGCCACCTTTATTCCCCAAAGCCCATCTGACATCTGTAGAAACTCCTGTGACACCAGTTTCTGCAAAACTGAAACACGAGCTCAGTACATGGGAATCACAGAATGCCAGTTATCTTAAACTGGATGTGGATAAACTGTATGTTTGTTCAATGGGCTGAAGTGGTCCTGCTGAATTGTAGTCTCATTTAAGTGTTCAGTTGTACTTCTTACAAGTTAGTTTAAAATAGGAGTACTAATTAATTAGTTACTTGAAAACCTGTAATGGGCAGAGATGATGGGAGAAAGTTTGGTATCTCCAATGAAAATCTATTTCAACTCAGTGATGTTTACAAATATTGGTGCATTGAGGTGGAAATCCTGTTCCTAATGTTTGATTTTGCACTTGGACTGTACATGTGCTCATTATCCTGATATCGGATGAAACGTGCAATTGCTCACTCTGTAGTTAAACAGCCCATTGGCATGTTTTGATTTCTGAGCCCTAGAGAGCTGATCTGAACTGTTTACAAAGATGCAGGAAAAGTAGTCAGGAACTGTTCAGGATTGCAATTTGCTGCATTTAATTGACAGTTTAATTTTTCATATTTGCTCTGGAGTTTGGCCAAACTTACAAGTAATATACAAGTTGGAGAAAAAATTCACAATGGAAAGATAAAATTCATATTTCAGAAGGTATTTTTCTCCATCTATTGCATTCATGGCACAACTGTCATGCATTCTCTGTTCTTCACAGAGACAAATGAAATGAATTTATAACTGTTGATGACGCTAATGGTTGTGAACTTAATATCTTAAAGTCAATTAAATGACATGCAATATATAATTTACATACTTTGGTGTGTGTCTAGCTTTGTAGGTATGCTGATCCATGCCCACCACAAAGATCCCACAGTCAGTCCTCGGCCTGAGCTGACCTCAGCCATGGGAGCAGTGGAAGAGCTGCTGTTGTTAATTTCCTCCAGTTAAATTTTGGGAAGACTGAAACTGTTGTTTTTGGTTCCAGCTGCAAACTCTGCTCCCTAGCTACTGACTCCATCTCTCTCCTTGCCAAAAGTCTGAGATTGAGTCAGTCTGTTTGCAACTTTGATGCCACATTTGATCCCGAGGTGAGATTCTGACCTCATATTCGCACCATTATTAATAATAATAATTCGTATGGCTGAGGAAGCAGTTATAATTGAGATTAACAACCCATTCAACTGCTTCAGCTGAAGCAATGTGTATGCCATTAAGAATGGATCTCTCGGGGCAAAAGTTCAGTATGTGGACAATGCTCTGACTTGAATGGCTACAGTCAGAATTTGAGCAGTTCCACTTGTGGCCCATCCTCAAACAGTTGAGAGTTGTCCAGATTTTTAATTAAAGGATTAAACCCGGGACTTCAGCACTTGGGTCAGTTATCAGTTTTTGGTTGGGGATGTTTGCAGTCAACCAAGGGGTGCACCATCAAGAGGTGGAGCTGTTGTCAGTTTGTAAGGTGTGGCGGAGGAGCTATGGGATTTTGGGCAGGCATGTGCCTTTTCTTTTTGAGGACCTGTGTCAGTGGAAGTGATTCATTAGCTGTCAGTCAGCAGTGAGCTTTGAGGATAGTGCTTTCTCTGTGGATATCAGGAGGTTCCAGTGAACATTTCTTGACTCGCCTCTTTCTGAGCTCATCTGCTGAAATCCTCATCCAGGCCATTGTTTCTTCTAGGCTCGACTATTTCAATGCTGTTTGCTGGTATCCCACATTCTACCCTCAGTGAACTTGAGGTCATCCAAAATCCTGCTACCAGTGTCTTAACTTGCAGCACCCCATTACCCTGTTACGCCTGTGCTCGTTGACCTGGCTCCCAGTCAAGCAACATCTCAGTTTTAAAATTCTCATCCTTGTTTTCAAATCCCACCATGGCTTTGCCCCTCCCTATCTCTGTTAACTTTTTCAACCCAACAATCTTCTGAGATATCTGCACTTCTCTAATTCTGGTTTCTTTGTGCATTCCCAATTATAATTGCCCCACTATTGGCGGCTGTGCCTTTGGTTGCCTAGACCCAAGGCTCTGGAAAATCCCCCTTACACCTTTCTGTCTCCCTACCTCAATTTCCCCCTCTAAGATGCTTCTTTAAATCTACCTCTTTGACCCAGCTTTTGGTCATCTGATCTAATATGGCCTTACGTGTCATACTTTTGTTTTATAATGCTTCAGTGAAGCACCTTTCAACCTTACATTATGTTAAAGTTGTTGTTGTTGTTAGTCTGGACTGGAAAAGAAAAAAAATGAGCCTCATTTTTCTGATCCTTACCACTGTTGCTTGGCTCAGACTGCAAATACTGTGGTATGGTTGGGCTCACCAACCTTGAAGGCCCTTAAGATTATTTAGCTTGCTCTCCAGGGTTAGACATGCAGTATGGTTACTCCACAAGTCGTTGGAGGGTTGCAAGATATTACAATGGGACATTTAAATTGATTTACCTATTTGCCTGAGGATTCAATTTTTAACGTTGTAGATGCCCCAGCTTTAGGACAAAGGGTCCACCCCAGACTGTTATTCCTTTGCTGTTGCCACAGAGTTTATTTGATCTGCTGAATATTGCCAGCATTTTCTGTTTTTGTTCTGTTTCCTTGGTTTTTGCTATTTGTGTGATGAATTAAAATGATTGGGTAAGTACAGAGGTAGGTGGAATGCAGATTTCAGGTTACTGTCAGATCAGCCATGATCTTATTAAATGTCAGGGCAGGCTCGAGGGGCTGAATGGCCTACTCCTGCTTATTCATGCATTTGCATGGCCCGAGATCCCTGTTCTACAGTTACGGATTGCTGAAAAATATCACACCAGGAATTACCTAGAGAGTGACCACTGATCAGTGAGTCTGAAATTTATCTGGGAATGGGATGTTTTCATGTACAGTACACAACCAGGTAAAAATGTTAATTCTGGCGGGTACATTTTTTGTTGTTTGTGACCTCCTTTTAAATTTAAGGATCTCCCCTCACCTGCCAGACTGTTTAAAGTACGTTTAACGTGACTTGGCCCAAGTGCATTCCAGCTGGTGGTTGATTTATTTTTGGCAGGTACTTGACTCCCCCACCCCGGACCTGTTGTAACAATGGTACATCACTTGGAATGGAACCCAATTTTGAAAAGAAACTCACCCATCATCAGCTCTTAGTCAATTTAAAGCAGTTTCTCTCTTTGATTTCTATACAGCTGGGTTAACTGGAATAAAATGAGTTACTATGGCCTGACGTGCTTTCTGGACATTGCAGAGCACTGACGAATCATCACCTTTGTGTGTCTGTGAAATAAGATATGAGGCATTTTCTTTCATTTGTGAAAAATTGCCCAGACTCTTGCATTCATTCAATGTAACGTGATTTTTCAAATGGTTATCCAAGATCCTTATCAAGCAAAATAATTGTGCAGTTGACGAAGGTTCAAAATCAAGATTGGAGAGTCATCCTCAGTGCATACGAGGGCATTGAGATGAGGGCCCCAATAACCTCAGTTCAGCCGTTCAATTTTATTTACTTAATTGCACAGTTCAAGTGGGCCTGTCCCAGTTTGTTTGAAGAAAAAGGTGGCACAGTTCAAGTGGGCTTAAGCCAGTTTTTAATAAAAAATAAATCTTTTTGTTTGAAGAGTTTTGATAGGCTGTGTTCCTGATTCCATTCCAATGCTAACAGAGTATGCACTTGATTCCTGCTGTAGGGGAAGGTGGTAGGACTGGTCTAAGCTCAATGGCAGTCCAGTAGATTATGTCTGTAAAGAAGCCCCAAATAGGCAAAATATTAAATAGGTAGTATTTTGCTAAAACCTCATGTTGTGTTCAGCTTGAGGATGGTGAAACATAGGGCAGAATCGTCCACTCCCATTGACATCAGGTGTGTCATGGCGGGCGGGGCAGAAATTGGTTTCACGCCAGCGTGAAAACACAGCACGATCATCCGTTGGTGTCCATCATGGCAGAATGCGGATCCCGCTGGAGGCTGGTGTGAACCCGATTTGCATCCCAGTAATGGGATACAAAGTAAGGCCCGACCGGATTCGGCCCCCACACCAGATTTACTGTTAGGCCGTTTGGAAAACACGCCGACCCAGAACATGTCTGGTCAGGTGTGATGTCCATGCTTATCGTTAGGGCCTTGCTCAGATTGCGGGCAAACGAGGAGATGATGATGCTGGAGCCCTACAGCTATCGGGCCCCTGGACAATCCTGTGCATCGCGTGGGAGGGGCAGCGGGAGGGTGTAACGGGGGAGAATGCAGCAAGTGGGGAGGAGGGTGTAAGGGAAGGAGTTCGATGGGGGGGAAGTGGTTTGGAGGGAGGAAGGAGTAAGGGTGGAGGAGGAAGTGGGAGGGACGGGTGGGAAGATGTCCAGATGAACGTGCAAGGGAGGAATCAATGACTGCCTCCTGGGGAGTGAACTGAAGGTGGGCGTGGTAAAAGGGAATGGTGACTACGAGATGGGGCAGAGGGAGTCAGAAGGGTTGGAGGGTAGGCTGCACGTTAGAGGTAGGTGGGATGGCGAGGGTGGTTGGTACAGTCTTGGAGGCAGATACAGGCCCTGGGGATGGGAAGGAGGAGGCCGGGGAGGCCAATGTGGATGGGGTTAGGATTCTCAGGAAGGTAGGGAAACGTGCACATTCACCTGGACACCCAGGAAAGACTAGGGTTCGCGTCGACAGGTGACAGTGGGGAGGTGGAAGGTGATGCCAGGAGCTTAACAGTGATGGGAAAAGGACATTGCTGACTGGGGGAGCGGAGCTTCATGTTGCACGGGGACAGGTGCTGCATGGGAGTGCGATCAGTGAGTGGGCAGAGATGCAGGTCAGCTCAGATGAACAACTGAAAGAGAATCCCAGCAGGTAGCTTTGAAAATGCTTGGGTCAGTAAAATGAGTGTGATGGATGAAGACTCCATGTGCATGGGAGAGTGTTTGCACAAGGTCTGAAAGGCCCTGCCACACACAGATTTCTCCTTCCAGAATCATCCATGGTCTGGCTGTGTGTAGCTGAACTACCAGTGGAGGGAGGGGGTGGGGAATGCAGTGGGAGGACCCGCAAGGTCTGCAAATGAAGCTGAAAGACAACATTACACATTATTCCATGAAAGTGAATATATTTTCAGATTGTAACGTGACAAAATGTGTTCATCCATGCAACCACTTGTGATCAGAATTTCTTAACTTTTCTAGGCCTACCACTTCTTCCAGGTGCTGCCGTGACATCCGCATCGGGGGTGGAGACAGCCTGTGCAATGGTTGGCCTTGTTGGCTCTGATGACTTCAGCGTGCATCCTTTGGGGATCCAAGGCCTTGAGGACCTTGGTTTGCTTTGGCTGTGGTCCTGTGGGCTAGCTGCTCCCTCTGCAGTAACAGAGGATGAGGTTGAGGTGGTCACAGGCAAAGGGCACTCGGAGGGAGTGGACAGTCTCTGAGATTCCGGAGTGGATGACCCAAGGGTATCCAGCTGCTGGTCCTCCTCCCTATGGGTGGCCGATGGCCCCCGGCTGACTCCTTGAGGAGAAGGGGAAGCTGGAGTGAGATCGAACTGCTCCACAGCCCTCTTGCGTTTCACTGCTGAAGGCCAACTATGGTGTCAACAATGGAGTTCAGTCCGTGCAGCAGTGCAGAACCAATGTCCTGGACCAAGGTCTTGCTGGTCTTCGCCCAGCATGGGGGTAGAAGGCTTCACGGTGGGCCTTCACTCTGCTCAGTAGGCACCTGAGAAAGGCGTTGCTAAATTTGGGGGCAGCATGTTTCCTGCCTTTGACAGTCCTGACTTTCCAGCAGCTTTCGATCCCTTAGAGAGTGCAGGGGTGCCCTTTAAATGTGGTGCCCAGATTATTGAAGGCCTGAGGTGACAGCAGGGCAGGTGAATCAGAGGCCGACACACCAGTGATCCAGAGTGTTTCCCATGCATGCATTATTCATGAGGTGGGGCGTGCCAGGAAGGAGTTGATATGGCGTGAAAACCCGCTGTTGCTGCTGACGGGTAGAAGAACTCTTTCACATCCGCGACTGCACTTAGTGCAAATCTGGGACAATTCCTCCCATAGTTTCATGTTTCTAACCTTCCTGGAATGAATAAGTTCAAGTTACCAAGAGAAACAGATGCAGAAATCCAGTGCTTCTACACTAATATTTCTGTTCTGCAATACTGACTGTACTTGATGAGATTAAGTGGTAGATTGGCTTGTATAAATCATATGCAAAACCTAACATTGAGCTGGTGGTTAAAAAAGAAAAACTTGCATTTATATAATACTTTTCATGACCGCCGTACGTCTCAACAGTGCTTTACAGCCAATGAAGAGCATTTATTACAGTTTAGATTTGGTGTTTATATTCGTGTATATTTTGGTACATTAGTACTGTTATTCCAAAATCAAGGTTGCTCATGCACCCCATATAAAACAATGATTTCCTTGTTATCCAAAAACGGTTGTATTTTGCTTTATTAAACCCTTGAATATCTGTAAAAGGAAATCTTTTTACTTAGTTCCAGGAAGTTTGTGCTTTGCGATCTGCCATTGATATCATTCATTGGCAATTACTGGGCAAAGTTCTCACAGGTGTTAGCTCTTTCAACAAATTTTCCAACAGTATTGGTGTTAATATTGTAATTCTAAGTTTGAGGCTGTTGCTGTTTTTTTCTCCTCTGCCAGTTTGTATTTGATGCTTGTTCTTCAGTTTAGTTACTTTTATATTGTTTTGGGTGCTTTTATCAGGCGTATTCTATGGATAAATATGGCTTGTTCATTTCAGAGCACAATACCTTTTTTTTGTACAGCTGCATTCGAGCTGTATCTTAGAAGGAAAAACCTTGTGGGCGGCCTGTACAATAACCTTCAGGTTGCTGCATGTATGTGGGCACGTGCAGCTTACAGGGAACATTGAGCTTGAGTCTATTAATGGAATGGAGTTCTAGACGATGAAGAGTCATACAGACTCGAAACGTTAACTGTATTCCTCTCCTCAGATGTTGTCAGACCTGCTGAGTTTTTCCAGCTATTTTTGTTTATGTTGTAAAATATTTTCATACTGTTTCTGTTTTATTTGAATTGAGGCTAGGCCTTGGCACAGGCAACTTTGAAATGGAAGCCATAATCTTATTTTTCTGATGAGATTTAAAAGAACAGTTTGAAGTATTGAACAGGTACTGCACCACTCTTCTCCAGATTTATTTTGCTTCTGTATAATTTTACTCATAAATTCAACTTTTAGCTTCAGTTTAAACTTTCAATCTATCAGCATGATGTTTTTGCATCTATTGAACAGGTACCCTGTAGGCATTATGTTTGGTGTATATCTCACCAGTACAGGGCAGATTGAAAATCCAATGAAAAACTGTATTAGGACAATTACTAAATGCATAAGGTGAAGCTTGAGTTTATTTGGTGAATGATCAGTAAAAATAAAACATGATGGGAAGCATCTTCCAATATTTGAGCCTCATTCTATGACAAGGGACCCAATTATGAATTAAAACCTGTTTGGAAGCTGAAGATGACTTAAGATAGTGATTCAAAATATTCTGCATACATTTTCCTCAATGTAGAATAGAGTAAGAAGCTTGTAGAGCTAAGTTAATTCCATGCCATAAATAAGCAATTGAATTTTGTGTCCCTCTGACTTAAAAAGAATCATAAATTTAGTGAGCTTCATTTCAGTTATTGATTAACAGAATTAAGAATTCTCCGTACACTTCAATTTTAAGTAGGGGTGTTTGGACTACTCCATAAGCACTGTATCTTAAAAGCAAATTGAGTATTTTCAAGTCGGGCATATGTATTCTATATTTCTTTTATTTTAAAAAACGTATTTAAAAAAATTAAGTAGCCTTTATTTTGTGATTCCTTTGTCATCTTTAAAATGAATTGTTTTTCTGCTAATAATTCTGAAGATGGTTTTCATATTTTGTATTCATTTCATCATAAAAGATGAAAACCGCAAATTAGACCACAAACCAGGAACTCATTGACCTTGAATTAAATAATCCACAAGGCTGCAAAATCCTCTGCAACATGCTCAAACTGGCAAAAGGCACGAAGTGATGTTCCATGGAAATCAGTGGCAGGGCATGCTATTCGCAATTCATATTAATGATTTGGGCTTGGGAATCAGAAGTGCAATTTAAAAATTTGAAGTTGGCACCAATTTGGGGGATAATTGAGAGGAAGAATGCAACAAAATACCAGAAGAATTTTTTAAAAATCTTACAGAATGGGCGTGTAATTGCCAAATTAATTTCAATATAGATAAGTATAAAGTGGTGCATTTTGGTGAGAAGAATATTGTTTGGATGTTAAGATCCTAAATGGGGTCGAGAAACAAAGGTGCACAAGTCATGAAACTTTTAAAAAATTCTTTCATGGGATGTGGGCATCGCTGGCTGTGCCAGCATTTATTGTCCATCCCTCATTGCCCATGAGAAGGTCGTGGTGAGCTGCCTTCTTGAACCGCTCCAGTCTCTGTGGTGCAGGTACACCTACTGTGCTATTAGGGAGGGAGTTCCAGGATTTTGACTCAGTGACAGTGAAGGAGTGGTGAGTGACTTGGAGACTAACTTCCAGGTGGTAGTGTTCCCGTGTATCTGTTGCCCTTGTCCTTCTAGGTGGTAGCAGTCATGGGCTTGGAAGGTGGTGTCTAAGGAGCCTTGGTGAGTTCTGATAGTGCATCTTGTAGATGGTGGTGGGAGGGAGTGAATGTTTGTGGATGGGGTGCCCACCAACTGGGCTGCTTTGTCCTGGATGGTGTCTAGCTTCTTGAGTGTTGTTGGAGCTGTACTTATCCAGGCAAGTGGAAAGTATTCCATCACATTCCTGACTTGTTCCTTGTAGATGGTGGACAGGCTTTGGGGAGTCAGGACGTCAGTTACTCGCCACTGTATTTATATGGGGGAGGCAGTGGCCTAGTGGTATTGTCACTGGACCAGTACTCCAGATACCCAGGCTCTCAGGGCCCGGGTTCAAATCCTACCAAGGCAGAGGGTGAAATTAGTATTCAATAAAAAATTGAAACCATTGTTGATTGTTGTAAAAACACATCTGGTTCACTAAAGGAATTTTAAAAATCCCCAGGATGTTGATAGCGATAGTAATGCCATTGAATGTTAAAGGGCAATGGTTAGATTCCCTCTTGTTGGAGGTGATTGTGTGGTGTGAATGTTACTTGCTGCATTTGGACATGGATTGCTTCAATATCTGAGGAGTCGTGAATGGTGCTGAACATTGTGCAACCATAAGTGATCATCCCCGCTTCCGACCTTATGATGGAAGGAATATCATTGATGAAGCAACTGAAGATGGTTAGGCCTCGGACATTACCCTGAGGAACTCCTGCAGTGATGTCTGGGAACTGAGATGATTGACCTTCAACAACCACAACTATCTTCCTTTTTTGCTAGGTATGACTCCAACCAGTAGAGAGTTTTCCCCCTGATTCCCATTGACTCAAGGGCAGTCACTGTCACCTCATTGCAGTGCAAGTTACTAAGGCTGTTATAAATAAAAAATTGAGTACTGGTGTTCATTTCTAGAGAGATAGAATTGAAGATCAGTGAAGTTATGTTAAACTTCTATAGACCCTTGTTTCAGCTACACTTGAAGCACTGTGCACCATTCTAGCCTTCACATTATGAAAGGCATCGCGGGGGGAGGGATGCAAAATGGTTCACATTGCTGAAACACAGAGCAGAAGGTTCTAACCATTCTCTAGAAAATAGAAGGATGCTTGACCTGATAGAAATCTTTATGATAATGAGAAGGCTTGATAGGATAGAAGTGGAGAAAATATTTCCAATTGTTTGGGCAATCTAAAAATTAAGCTGGTGATAACTCTACTCGGGAATTCAAATGAAAGTTCTTTAATCAAAGGCTGGTAAGAATGTGGAACTTGCTATCCCCCAAGGAATTGTTGTTGCAAGTATCATAGATGCATTTAAGGGAAGCTTGATAAGTGCATCAGGGAGAAAGTAATAGAAGGATAAAGTTAGATCGTGGTTTCCAAATTTTTAAGATCCCGTGAACCCTTTTCAGTAAAATGTCAAACCATGTGAACCCTCTTGTAAAAATAGTTTCCAGGGATTTTCTCCCTTAACTGAGAAACTATCAAAGCAGTGATCTTGGTAGCATAAAATTTATTTTTCTTAATGACACTTCATTGCACAAAAGTAATAATGACATTATTTATCATTACATTATTAATTTGATAACAATGAAAACACCAACATTATGAAAACAACACCACTCTTCCAAGACTTCACTTTCATAGCAGGTATCTCTTTGATTAAGCCTAAATTTGTAGTTAAACTGGAAGTTTCAATCAATGTGATAGATGTTGTTGCTTTGATCGGCTAAACAAAATAAGTGATAGCCATTTGCTAGCTCATCCCTCAAGGCAATGCCTTGAGCAATCAGAGTCAAGCTGCCTGGTTTAAATTTCAAACAGTGCTTGGCGGTTACCTGTCAGTCACCATTAACTGGTGCATCCTCCATGGCAACTCCTCTATCAATGAGAGTCCACTTGCCAATCAATCAGCACTCTCTTCTCATACAGCATAAAGTTGTTGCTTCCCCTGACATGGGTATTCTTGCAATTGTCCTGATGTGTGCAAGACAAAAAGCTTCGACAAAATATCTTTCTTCAGCAATACTCAAGTTCTGTACCACCAAACAACTATATGTTGAAAACTGTTATATTGAAGTCTTAAAGAGATAAATTTTGCTCATGGATCCTCAAGAAAATGTCTGCTAAATAAGCAAGAATGGAGTCAGACATGATTCCCCATGTAGCTGCTGAGATAGAACGGGTGGCACTTGAAAAATCTAGAATTTCTGCTCTAAGCTCAAAAAAAACATGCAGGATCTTTTCCCTGGGAGAGCCATCTAACTTCGGTAAGGGTCAGTAGGCAATTGTGCATACTACCATTTCTTCACGATGTGTCTAAAATATTCCAGAATTTGTTGGTCGTGATTTTATGAAATTCCTATTTGCACAGCACTTCGCTCAGCACCTCAGACATGCGTTTTGCCGTGAGATCCTGTATATGGATATTGCAGTGAGCCCAAGAGGTAGTTAATGCAAGCTTTTTTGTTCGAGCTACAAATCCAGAATACTTCCCCATCATTGATATTGCCCCATGAATGCAGATGCCTAGGCAACAAGACTAATCCGTCTAATTTTTTCCAAAATATTCATTAGTCATATTGAAGATATCTTCTCCAGTAGTACATTCTTTCAGTGGACGGCAAAACAGCAAGTTTTTTTCAACCGTAACTTCATGAACATAACGTATGAACACTAACAAGATAGCTAGATTAGCAACATCAGTTGATTCATCCAGCTGCATAGTGTAATATGGACTATTTTTCACTTTCTGTAGAATTGTAGTCTTAACATAACTTGCCGTGCATTAATTCTCTGCGACAGTGTATTATTGGACAAAGGAATCTTTCTTGCAGCCTTTTCTCCAAAGTTGCACTGACCTACATCTTGTATACGTGGACCAATCAAGCTCTTATCTATATAAAAACAAAAAAACTGCGGATGCTGGAAATCCAAAACAAAAACAGAATTACCTGGAAAAACTCAGCAGGTCTGGCAGCATCGGCGGAGAAGAAAAGAGTTGACGTTTCGAGTCCTCATGACCCTTCGACAGTCGAAGGGTCATGAGGACTCGAAACGTCAACTCTTTTCTTCTCCGCCGATGCTGCCAGACCTGCTGAGTTTTTCCAGGTAATTCTGTTTTTGTTAAGCTCTTATCTATGGTGTGGGCTCCTGGAGCTTTTGCTACTCTGTAGCTCACTCGATACAATGCTTCAAGTGCATTTTTATTCTCAGCATTGTTTTCATTATATAACTGGTAATGTCATTTTTCCATTCAGCTAATTTTCTTAGGAAAAAATTAACAGGCTTGTCAAGTTGTGTAGGGTGCCTAGTCCCTAAGTGGAGATGAAGTAAAGAATGTTTAAGGCTGCTGTTTGCTAGAACATCACCACAAATTGAACACTGTAGTTTTGAACAACAATGTATGCAAAGCCATATTTTATGTAATCGTCATCATATTTTCTTTTCTTAATAAGAGACTTTCCTGGACCATCTTGATCATTTGACTTCGATTTCTCACACTTCAACGAAATATTAGCAGATGTCAACTTTTTGTTTTCCCCTGTCCTTACAGTTCCTGTTTTCAGGCACTTGCTCGTTGCCAGTGTAAAACAGTTATTTTTTTTTAAAAAAAGCACACTAAGAATGCTATCAATGAACAAACTAGTAAATGAGAGGATTTACTCATGCCTCAGCAGAGTCACGGCCAGCTGTCCTATGGATATCCCCAACATGACTATTAAATAAACAAGAGAGTACAAATTCTCTTAACACCAATGTACAATATTGCTAATCTGATAGAAAACCATCCCATTAGCTATTTATAATATTGTGCACATGATAATGCTGCCTCATTAATGTGTTCTGTACATTGCACTGTACACAGTAGCAGTAAACTGTACAAACCCACCATAGCCCCCATTCTCAATCCCCCAACCCTTCACCTCACCACACGCCCCCACCTCCACACATACCCACCCGGTCGGTCACTTTACTCCCCCAATTCCGCAGTTCCACACACCACCCCCCACCCCCTCAACAAATGCCCCCATCCCTCCCTTAGTGTGCCTGCCTCCCTCCAACCCCTCAAACCCCAGTTTCCAAAAATCATTAAGGGACTTAATTGTCTTGCAAATAAGAAATCTTCAATCCAGCTGCATTCAATTGCTGTTTCGGACTCTTGAACTTTGTGGATTTTGGCGGGCTTTTTGAACCACGAGGTTGTCAGGGATCAGAGGCAACTCCAATAACTGAAAAGATTGAATTTTAAGAAATCGGCGCTCTAAAGCTTATCTTACCTTCAGGATTTCAGATGGGAGGTTGCAAGAGGAAGGCAAACAACTCCCAAGTACACCCGACCACCAACAATTCTCCAACTGCAAGTCCTGTCACCAGGTGCCACATAAGAAACATTCTACTGGCCAATGAATGCTGCTGTTCAGAACAGCAGTAATCATTGGCCAATTTGCCTGTCAGTCGGGATGGTCTTATAATCTACAGTGACAGGCTACTACTCCAACTGAGACATTTCCAGCTCGGCCATTACAGGATTTTTCCCATTAACCCCCTGAAACATTTTGCAAACCCCCAAGGTGTTCACATACCTCACTTTGAGAACCACTGAGGTAGATGAAGAGTGGTGAGAGGAGGCCCTCGTGGAGCATGAGTAACAGCAAAAACTATTTCGGTTGAATAGCCTGGTTCAATGCTGTGGACTCAATGTAACATCGTAAGTATATTTTTGCCCTTGGTTTTGTAATAAGATGTTCTGCTTTTCCTTTTTTAAAAATTCCATCCCATGGAAAGTTAGCAATGTTGAGTACTACCGCATAAATTGCCCCATAAATTTATATCAATTTGGATTTAAATTGAGACCGTTGCAATTTAGAAGGGCAAACAATTCTCAAAAGTAGTTTCTTTCCCCTCACCAGATATAACTAAAGGTACTATGCTGAACAACCTGCTTGACTTGTTTTCATTACTTGCCAGTTCTACCCCTGTGTGCTTCACTTCTGATTGGGCATGAAGGCAGCCTGCTGTGAAACCAAATCCAAAGTTCCCAATGGTGAAGCATGAGAAGGCAAGAGGAACGAACAGCCATGATATTGAAATTCAATTTTCTTCCCATCAGGAACTTGCCTTTAATAAAATATCTTGATGCTTCATTGGAGCATTATCAAGGAAGGAGACATTCGGAAGGGTGACCAAAAGCTTGGTCAAATGGCTTCAGGGAACGCCTTAAAGGAGGAAAGAGGCAGAGAATTTTTGGTAGGGAGTTCCAGTGTTTAGGGCCTAGACAGCTGCAAGCACACCTATTTTATTGGTGGAACAAAGAGGATTCTGTAGATTATCCAACATGGAGTGATAATTTCTGATGGTTGCCATCGGTGTTCAGGGCAGGTGAAGAATTGAGTGGAATAACGTATTTCTGATTCTTCCCCCTCTATGATGTCAATTGTCATTGCTTTACTAGCTCTTTGTTTCAGTCACAGTCTAACTTCCAATGTAATGTGATAATTGTATGTATTATCCCCCACTCCGGTCAATTGCGGGTCATGTGATATAATGTGGGGGCTTCAACCAGTGAGCTCTTGGCGCAGGCAATCCGGGGGTGGGGGCGGAATCTTTCAGACGAGGGATCGAATTTAGGTGCAAGCACTCCTAGATGTCTCCATATTGAAGTTTTACTGTTTTTTTTTACAAAACCTGTCTGCTCCATTGAGTCATCACAACTGACAAATTACCCTAAGTGGTCTGTACACATGTTCAACTGCCTTATTTTTGATTCAATAGGAGATTCTGGGTGTCCCATTTTTCCTTTATTAAAAACTTGACCTGTCAAATGCAGGCATAGCCATAGATATTCACTGGAGTATTTGGAATTGTGTGTGTTCTTCATGAACACAATTTAAATTAAATTGCAAAAGAGTCATGTCTTAAGTGAAAATAAAATTGGGTGCAAATTGGATGCAGCATTATTCATTAAAACTCAGGTAATTGTTAGTACAAATCATTTTACCTTTGCTAATGTTAGCAAATTGTTTGTGTGAGGGTAAAATGGCAGAACCACTTCATATTCTCACCATCAGTTAGTGAAGAGGAGAATATATTTAATTTTGTTATCATTTGTGCTTGGCTTCCTTGAAGAGGGACCATGTTTTGTTTTAAAGTAATGTCAAAAATTTCTTCTGTCCTGAGATGACTATAATTTATTGCAATATTTACTAAATTAGATTCGTAGCTGAAGCACTAGGTTGTTATAAAATAAATATTGATTTCAGTTTTTGGCTTGGAACCTTTGGGTTGCACCTAAGACATCAAGTGTTACAATAATTATAACCATTGTAGTTAATTCTGCACTGTAGTCTTCAGGAGTTGGCCAATGTTTCTTTATTACTTAGGATCATTTTAAGATTTTTTTTATGTTCTAAGGTAAGTAAGTGCATTAAAAAAACAATATTTTGCACTGAATGTCCGTATGTTCTTGGCAAAGATGTCTGGAAAGGCAATAGCAGCGACGGGCAGGACGATGTTTAGACTGTTGAATTACAATCAAACTTGCAACTGTTTTGATAAGATATTCAAGATGTGGACCAAGACTTCAGTCAGCTGTGGAAATAATGTCATTTTAAAAATCATCTTATTGAATTTGGAAATTCAGCTCCACCTTTTGGGAGTGCATTGACTGAGATTTCTAAAATGTGCTCTTGTCCAGAAGTAATTTGGCTCGGGACTGAGCATTTAGAAAAGTGTGGAAATTTATTTGCTTGGATCAGGAGGGAATGGGAAATAATTCTGTGCACTACATAGTTGGATTAGATATTTTTTGTCTTGCTGACTTAAAAAAAATGAGAAGCTGAGGTGAAAGACCAACCCTATGATTTGGTTCCATGCAACTGAAAAAAATTGCAAGACAACAAAAATCAGCAAGTAGTCATTTGGTGATGGCAGACTTGCCTTTTAAAGGTTTTTTAGATTATATAAAACTTGCATTTATATGGTGCCTTTTATGACTTCGGGTCAATGCAAAGCATTTCACAGCTAATTAAGTGTAGTCACTATTGCAATATAGGGAAATGCCAGAGCCAGTTTGTGCATATGATCCCACAAATAGCAATTTGCTAAATGACCAAGTAATCTGATTTTAGAGATTTTGAATGAGGGATATACATTGGCCAGTACACCAGGAAAATTCATCCACTCTTGAAGCAATGATGTAGGATTTTTCGCATCCACCTGGGAGGTTGCCTTATTTAATGGTTTAATGTCTCATTTGAAAAGAAAATTGACAGGGCAGAGCTCCCATATGTCATTGAAGTATCAGCCTAGTTTATGTGATCAAGTAGCTTGCTTAGAGCAGGAATGCTGAAGTGATTGAGATTTCTAAAATGTGCTCCAGTCTCCAGATGCAATTTGGTTAGGGGCTGAGCAATTTGAAAACTGACGAACATTTGAAGAGTTTAAGATGGAGGGAGGAATGCAAGGAGATCCATACTTATGTGCTTTCTTCAATGGATGTTTAGGTTAGTCCAGATTGTTTTAATTGTAAAAGGTGAGAATTAGGTCATTGATCCTAGGTAAACTTAAATCTATGAGTTCTTCAGAAAAATAAACTTGTAGATTGAAGATCAACCTCATGTTTTGTATGGACCACAGATATTGTACATTATTTTACTAAGGGTAAAGGCAGGTTTTATTCTATTCCTGTGGCCCATTAAATTTGAATTGTTTATTATTGATATTTGCTGTGTTCAAATTATAGATGGAAAGAAGGACTTTTTACACAGTGACATCACCTGTGTTGATGTCATAGTGGTCCCATATTTCAAACAATAGTAACTTATCACCATTGACTGCTTTAAAATATAAACACTGCATGTTGATATTTGTCATACCTCCTATCATGCTCAAACACATGGTGTTATGCATGCAATTAAAGTTGACATGGCACCAGGGCCGGATGAGATGCATCGAGGGATACTGAAGGAAGCAGGAGTAGAAGTTGCAATGGCATAGGCCATAATTTTTCAGTCTTCCTTTTACTCAAGGGTGGTGCCAGAGGACTGAAAAATTGCAAACATTACACTCATGTTCAAAAAAGGGGGTAAGGATAAGCCCAGCAACTACAAACCAATCACTTTAACTTTGGTAGTGGGGAAAATTCCGGAATCTATAATTTGGAACAGAATTAATAATCATATGGACAAATGTGGTTTAATCAAGGAGAGAGCCAACATGAATTTCTTAAGGAAAGATCATGTTTAACTAACTGGCTGGAGTTTTTCAAAGATGTGATAGAGAGGGTTGATGAGGGCAATGCTGTTGATGTGGTGTACATGGACTTCCAAAAGGTAATTGATACAGTGCTACACAACAGACTTGAGAAAAGTTATAGCTCATGAACTAAAACAACATGGTTACAAAATTGGCTGAGTGACAGGATACAGATAGTAATCATTAATGTATGTTTTTCAAGCTGGAGGAAGGTTTGTAGTGGAATTCCCCCTTGGGACCCTTGCTTTTCCTGAAATATATTAATGATCTAGACCTTGGTGTACAGGGAACAGTTTCAAAATTTGCATAAGATACAAAACTTGGAAGCATTGTAAACTGTGAGGAGTGCAGTGTAGAACTTCAAAAGGGCATAGACAAGTTGGTGAAATGGGTGGATAGATGGCAGATGACGTTCAGTGTGGAGAAACGTGAGATGATCCATGTTTTTCTTATCAAAATGTAAGGACAGTATAAAATAAAGTGTACAACTCTAAAGGAGGTGCAGAAACAGAGGGACCTGGGTGTATATGTGCATAAGTTATTAAAGGTGGCAGAGCAAATTGAGAGCGGTTAACAAAGCTTGCAATATCGTAGGCTTTAATAATAGGGGCATAGGTACAAGAGCAAGGAGGTTATGTTGACCTTGTTTAAGATGCTAGTTAGATTTCACTTGGAGTGCTGTGTATAGTTCTGGGTACCGCATTTTAGGAAGAATGTGAAGGTATTGGAGAGAGTGCAGAAGGGATTTATGAGAATGATTCCAGGGATGAGAAACTTCAGTTATGAAGATAGATTTTTCATTTAACTAACATTTTTTTTCATTATATTATTGTAGTTTTTTGTAAAGTAGGTTAATGGGTATGAGTGTGGATGGGTCTGTCTGTATGATTTAAATGAATTAGAGTGAGATAGACCACAAGCTTGAAAGTATCAAAAGAAGTAAAGGGAAAAAGGCATTTGAAATCCTAATGCGTAAACATGGATGAGGGCTTAGAATGTAGGGGTGTGAAGGAAATCAGCATTTTTAGATAAGTGAAGAAGTTGTTTAGGTTTCGAAGGGATGATAGGATGTTTATGACTAACAAGATAAGCAAGGCCAAGCAGTGTGTTTATTTCTTCCAAAGGTACTGACCGTATTGGCAACATGAAAGATTTTTATATTATGGGAAAAGTAAATTTCCAAAGACATATAGAACAATGGAATTTACAGATTAAAGAGAGAGAAACATACATCAAGAGGAATGGAAGGCTATGTTAGATAGCCATATAAGATCTAAGGGGACCATGTAAACAACGTTGGGGAAGCTTCCAGCCACTTTTGCAGAAGTCAGCTGTGTCCAGTAACCAAGGGTGGAGGAAAGCCTTTGGAATTCCACTGTTGAGTGAGTGCTGTGGTAAACATGCTGGCTTGCTAAATATATTTAACATCTATTTTGGACTGTTGTCTTAAAGGGGGGGGTGTAGTTGGGAGTCAGGTTAATTAGGAATTTTGGGATTTGTAATAGCATTAAATAACTGCAACCTGATGCATGTGCTTGAAATTTTTTTTTGTTAATATATGTTTTAATTTAGTTTTTAAAATCTCTAAAGGTGTTGGTGGACTCATTACTTTTCAGTGCACAAATCTTTTCATAATAAATACAAATTGCAAAACTGTTGTGATAACATGACCAAGTTTCCCTTGTGGATTTGGTCTGCCTGGCACCTGCCATGTCGTGACAGATTGGAGAAGCTGGGACCCTTTTCCTTTGAGAAAAGAAGGCTGAGAGGAGACTTGATAGAAATTTTCAAAATCATGAGGGGCTTGGACAAGGTAGATAGGGAGAAACTGTTCCCATTCTCAGAAGAATGGAGAACCAGAAAGGACACAAGTTTAAAGTACAGGTCAAGTATCCTTTGTCCGTAAAACCGAACACATCCAAAAACCACACTTTCTTTTGATCCCCATCGACCTTTAGCACAGGAAGCCTAGTTATTTGTCTGCACTGCTTACATTGCGATTTTTGTGGTAAATGTGTCAAAAGTAAACTTATTACAGGTACCCTGTATTTATTATTCAGTGATACATCTTACTTTTCTAGTCATATTATTTACTTTGCTATAGCCTAATGTAAATTTATATGCGGTATCTGAAAACCTACGTTACCCGAAATCCGAAATGCAATCAGCCCTGAGGAAGGATTCTTGCCCTGTCATTAGTGAAAGAAGCAAAAGAATTTTTTTTTCACATATTTAGTGGCTAGCATCTGGAATGCACTTCCTGGGTGTGTGGTGGAGGTAGGTTGAATTGAGGCATTCAAGAGGGAATTCGATGATTATTTGACAAGAAACAATGTGTACGGTTACAGGGAGAAGGCAGGAGAATGGCATTAAGTGAAATGCTCATTCAGAGAGTCAGTGCAGCCTCCTGCGCTGTAACAATTCTGTGAATCTATGATATTTGCTGAATTTGCAATGTACTTTGAAGACTTTTGAAGCTGTTTTGGAAATGTGCTTTGAAATATAGGTATAATTAAATGTTTGCGTAATGCTCCAAAATAGATAAACTATACATTATGATTAGAGTTCCTTGATGGAGGACGTCGTAAGGAATTAGGAATAACATTTTTAATAGTATCTTTGTAATTGCATAGGCAATGATGGTTGCTAATGTGATTAAATGATTTCCAAAGTTGATCGTTGCTCATGAGCTGAGCCTGGAACTGAGAATGAATTTAAGCTGGGACTGAGAGTCAGGGTTTTTCCTTCCATTATTTTAAACTTACAAAACAAAACTCCTCTGGTAATAGAAGATTATTTGGATAGATTTGAAGGTCTTTTGTAGACTTAATATTGAAGTGCAAGGATTGTCATGCACTTCATGTGCCTGGCTGACAGTTCATGGTGTCTGTTCTTGAAACTCCAGTGTTGCTTAATCTTCTTTGGCAGTTGCCATTTTCAATTTATGGTACTTAGGGACATCCTTACAAATGTCACCAGCATCTGTTATAACCTAGCTAGAGGTTTTTGTTTCAACAATAGTCCAACAATGTGTTTATACTCCAGGTTTAGCAATGGGGGCAAGTGATTTCTGTTTTGTACCAATGCTAAGCTTAAAATTAAAACTCTGTGTCCGGGTGCAACCTGCCACCAGAACAAAGTCAAATTAAACTGCCTGGAGTTGAAGGCCTGGATGCGGGCCTTCCAAAATATCATGTGAGACCTGGATCGGGAGGTCTCACGCCTATTTCCAACAGATCCCATTTTCGCCGAGGGGTTGTGGATAGAGGGAACAGGGGAATGGCGTGACTCACAGATGTGAGAAACCCAAACTCAGCAGGGCCATTTGAACTCAGTGCTGAGTTCAAACAGACCCCAGTTTCGCTGTAGCAAGGTGCTTAATCCACAGAGTGGGAGTTACAAATATTTACAGTAGACATAAATGCTCTTGAAGAGCGGAAAAAGTCTGTAGAACTGTCACGCCGCAAAGTTATTTAAATCACCAGCCCTTTAAAAATTAAAAAAAGACAGCCTGCCTGTATCAGAAAGAGGTTAAAAAAAAACTGACCTAGCACTTATAATAGCTATTTGTTAACACTACCCTAAGGGCTATGATTATGTCATTATTAATGCTTTCCACAACCTATAATTATCCCAGTGGATGTCCTAAGTCCACAGTTTGATTGACAGCTCAGAGATGCATTATTAGATGTCTTTGATGTGAGGTTATGAATGCGAGTCTGTTCCAAGGTGGTGTGGAGCCAAAAGCTTGAGTAAAGATTTGAATTGTAAGGAGAGCCTTAGAGGGGTTAGCGAGTGGTGAAGGGTTATTGGGATTCAAGAAGGAAATTGCAGAATAATAAAATCAAAGGTTAGAATTCAATATAGCCAAAAATTAGCTATGCACACTGTTAATTTAGCTCATTCGATGGTAGAGAAAAATGTAGGTTCTAATCTTATTCTAGAATTCGCACGTACAGAACTGAGGGAACGTTGCATCGTCAGAGATGCTGAGCTGATGGGATATCAAACTGATGCCCAATCTGCCTGTTCAAGTGGATGTTAAAAATGACAAAAGTATGGAATTTTCCTTATATTCTCTCCTCAACAAAAAGCAACCATGAAAAACAAAATAATTTGGTCAGTCATCATGGGCTGGATTTTATGGTTCCCCCACCAGTGTGTTTGAGGGTGGGGGGGGGGGTACTCATAAAATCCAGCCCACCATCCTCCCACCCGTCCTTGACCTGCCTCCCATTTTACAGGGAGCAGTGGAGGCACAGACGGTCAGCCTGCTCTTGGGCCTATTGGCCAATTAAGTCCCTCAACCCACTTCTGCTGCTATTTTACCCATGGCAGGGGGAGGCCCACACCAGGTAGGTAGCCCAGCAGCTTTTACAGAGTGAGCTGGTGTCGGACAAGAGTGGGGAGTGCATTTGCAGATACTGTGCCCATCGGAGGCACCAGGAAGGTCATTACTTCCTCACCACCCCCCCCTCCCCCCCAAAATCCCCTGGCCCCTCAAAGTCAGCCCCACCACTCACAACCCCATCCCCGCCTTGCTGGGATTTGCCAGTCAGGCAGGCCCCGCCAATACCCTAACCTTTTGTACTGCAATGATTCTATCTATAATTCTATAATCAGACTGAAATATCTTCACTGAGGTGTAAGTCTTAACCAGGAAAGTAAAACAAGAAATAAAAATTAGATTTAAATCATGGACAGGAAGCAAAATAAAAATTGGATTAAGGGAGCGAGATTTTTCAGGGGTAGAGAGGTTGTCCAGTAGCAATTACCAATGAATATGCCATTAAAAATGTATATACTCTTGAATGTAATTAGCCCTAACTTTTTTGGCCATCTTTAAACAGAATTAGTGGGCAAGTACCTCAATGATTTTGATGCTGACCCTATCAGCAAGGGTTGCACAGTGTACACCCAGTGGAGGAGCAGAGTGCCTCCAACAGCAACTTCTGGATTTCTAACGCGCGTGTACAGGTATTATCAAATTTACCTTGTAATAATGGCAAGCGTCAGTAACCTTTATTACAGCAAAGCTTGGGTTATTTTCTATCAGTTATTACAGTAGAATATAACCTCTCCTCCTTGGGCTTCTACTAATTGCTTTTACATTGCTCTTAGTGGGGGGGCTGCTGCAGTCAGTTCTTAAAACATGGTTCTTGTGTAGCTGCCAAAGTAAACTTGCCAGATTCAGTAAGGTCAGATGCTAGGGAAGACCATTGTTTCTTTAAAAAAAAATCAAATCCATGACGTTTATTGGGAAGTTGTTGATTGTTACCAGCTGCACAAACCTTAGCACCTGATTAAACCCAATTTAAAGATGACCTTAGACTCTCTTGAATGGAACCTCAAAAGTCTATTTTGTGGGTCTCATTCTGTTTAGTTCTTGATGATTTTCTGGGCCCTTATAATGAAAACGTCAAGTGCATTTTTAATCAATGTAAAGTAGCAAAGGCATATAGTGAAAAAACTGCAGTTGTGGCTTTGTTTGATCCTGCCATGTAGATTTAAAAACCAAACCAGATGATGGATTAGAGCAAGTGAGTTCTATACTAAGAACCATCAACCACTAGCTAGGAAACGCTAATGTGTACAATGACAGAGAATGTAGTCAGGCAAATGCAATATCCTTATGAACAGCATGTTAACGAGAAAAGCAATCATGGAAAATTAGAAGAGATGTAGTGTAAAGAAGTGGAATAAATTGGACACGGTTGTAAGAATGTTGGAAGAACAGGTAAAATTGGATTGACGGGATTAACTCTGAAAATCCAAGGCTGTGAATATACAATTATGTGGTTATTCATAAAGGTATTCATACAGGCATCCCTTTCTAGGCTAGACCTAAAAAGAATTTGTTAATGTGTTCAAGTATGTTATTCAAGTTAAATATGGTTGGCAACCAGTGATTCTGTAACCTGAAAATAATTATAAAATTAAACAGATTCATTAAATTACGCTGAGTAAATCGTACAGAAATTAATAAGAAGTACTTTCTGTCTTTTTAAAATTGTCTAATAATTGGATTAAGTGGCAGTCTTTAAAGGTGAAAGTAGCTAGTATAAATGTGTTTAAATGTGTATCTTTAATTCTTCCTTATATGCTGTAGGCTTTGAATCTGACAACCTATCTCTGTTTCCATGTCTTTTGGTGACTAGTGAATAATTTTGCCAGTTGAAGTAATTATATGAAATACGGGCTTGAATTATGTTGTCCACTGTTCAATCCACTCCACTTCATGCCATCTTCAGTGCATTGATAGGCCAGATGAAGAGAAACTGTTTCCTCCGTTGGGATGTCCAGGACAAGGGGGCACAGCGTTAAAAATAGAGCTAGACTGTTCAGAGGTAATGTTGCTAAGCAATTCTTTCCTTTAAAAAGGGTGGGGAAAGCTGGGAGTCTCTCCCAAAAAACTACTGAGGTAAGGTCAATTGAAAGCTTCAAAGCTAAAATTTACAGGTTTTTGCTAGTCAAGCAATTTGAGGTGCATGTGACCAAGACAAGTAAATAGACTTAGGATACCCCTGGCTGCTTTTCCACGTTCCAACCACTCCATTATAAATTTTCACTTTCAACAAGGAGTGGGTTAGTAACTTTTATGTCTACAAACTGCAACTTCATCACACCAAAGGTTTTGGGTGATCACTCAAGGACTGCAGCCTAATTTTATGGACCAGCTCCATTTGGCTCATGCCTCTTGCCTAAACATGTAATAATATCATCATATATTCTCTGTCACCAAGATCCCTTACTTCCACTTTCATAAAAATGCCCATCTCCATCCTCTTTTGCTGCTGAAGCCCTTATTCATGCCTTTGTTGCTTCCAAACTCACCGGATCCAAAGTTCTCCAAAAGGGCCTTCCACTCTCCATTTACCACTCTCCATAAACTCAAACTGATCCAAAGCTCTGCTGCCTGTATCCTAATTCATACCAAATTCTATTCTAGGAATTACTACACCTACTTAATAACTTGTTTGAAAAGGAACAGTGCCAGGGATAGCTGATGGATAGCTAAAGTAATTCCTATATTTAAAAAGGGGTCAGAACATGCCCAGGAAATTATAGACCAGCCAGCTTAATGTCAGTGGCAGGAAATATAATGGAATCCGTACAAAAGAAGAGAATAGAAGAACATCGAGAAATGAGAAATAAAATAATGAAGAGTCAACATGGATTTTAAAGATAAAATCTTGCTTGATCAACCTTATTAAAGTTTTTGAGGAGGTAATAGAGAGAGTAGACAATGGTAATGCAGTAGGTGTGGTTTATCTGGATTTTCAGAAAAGCCTTCAATAAGGTGTCCCATAATAGACAAATGAATAAGGTCAGACAATATAGTGTCAGGGGATAAGTGGCAGAATGGATTGCTCATTGGTTTCACCTTCTCGAGGGTAGTTAGGGATGGAAACCAAAGACGCCCATATCCCGCAAAAGAATAAAAATAACTTCTACCCTATAACCCTCTGAACGCTGTGTTCCTTCGATTCTAGCCTCTTGTGCATACCCGATTTTCATTACCCCAGCACTGGCAGCCATACAATCTGCTGTCTAAGACCTGGCCTTTGGAATTGTACCTCATTACCTATCTCTCCTACTTTGAGTCACTCCTTAAAATCTACCTTTTGACCAAGCTTTTGACCACCCATCTTAATATCTCTCTACATTACATGGTGTCAAATTATGCCTAATTACATTCCTGTGAAGTGCTTTGTGAAGTTTGTTATTTTAAAAGTATAAATAAAAGTTTCTGTTTAAGCACAAACAAAAAGGGCAGAATAAAGAACTTGTGTTTATATAGTGCCTTTCACAATCTCGGGATATCATAAAGGGCCTCACAGCCTATGAGAGTGTATTTTGAAGTGGAGTCAATGTTGCAATGTAGGAAAATGTGGCGATAAATTTGTGCACAGCAAGGTCCCACAAACAGCAATGACATAAATGACCAGATATTTTAGTGATATTGGTTGAGGGAGAAACGTTGGCCAGGCAAAGATCTGGGCCGCACTACCTGCAAGCGTGGCGGAATGTGATTCCATATTAACCTTCTCAAGGCAATTGTCCATGTACTTGAAGAAGACTAATTTGAAGGGTTATGGAGAAAAACTGAGATATTGGGCAAAGTTGGGCAGCTCGTTCAAAGAGCTGGAACAGGCGCATCGGGCTGAATGGCCTTTCTCTGTAATTTGTGTTGTCAGCTTCTATGATTTCAGGACACTATCTTCCATTCTTTCAATACTGTGATGGGATCATTTACGAATATCTGAGAGGACAGACGGGATCTCAGTCTAAGGTTGCTTCCAAAAGTTGGCACTTTCGACTGTACTGAAACACGAGTTAGATTATTTGCTCTGGAATAGCCATGACCCATTGACTCAAGAGGTGAGAGTGCCACCACAGAGAGGAAGCTGACATCCAGTTCACTGACGTTGTTTAGTTTATGATCTGAAGTTTATTTTTATGTAACTTGACAATGTTCAAAGAAAGCAGCCTGTTCATTACCAGAGTGTTTCTGTGAAATTGAAAGTGACCTTTGCTGTATAATATTTAACAGGTGTTGGTTAATTCCTGCTAATGATATACTCAAAATATAGGAATGTTGACAAGGATATAGAAATTGGGAGAATTATCACAAAGTTATCTGCATTAGGGTATGACCTCTTTCTCTAATCTTGCATTCTTCTATTTCATGAATATTGTCAAGCAAATCCTTGCATGTCAAACAGTTTTAACAAATGTTCTTGTTTTGCAAACGTTTTGCACATGGAAGCATATGGGTTCAGTGAAGAGATAAGAATGTTTACAATGCCATATAAGCTTAATGTTTCTTGGCATCAACCATTGTGTAACCCTGTTGCTGTGCCACATTAGGCTGAGAATGTTGCTAAATGTTTGTTTAATTTCATAGTTTTGCATTGTGGCACATTTTCTGTTAACTGTATTATAAATCCCTAATTTGATTTATATTAAAAACTCAATTATTGGTTAAGATTATTGTGGACATTTTTATATATATATATATATTTTTACATATTGTTATGGTACAATGGATGGTAAATGGTGAGCTGTTCAAATACCAGACGGAAACTTGAAACAACTGCCAAAACTATTTTATAATTTGTATTTATTTCCAGATGCGTGCCTTGAATTCAGTAGTAATAAGCCTACCGATTCTTATAGGTTTCTTTCAAAGCTAAATTCAACCTTCATTAAATAAAAACAAATGATTTTAAGCACATATATAGGTTTACCAAATTACTACTATAATAACTTCCAATCTGACTTCCAGTTTTACTTCCATTAAGGCAACAGTAAAACCTACGGATTTAAACAGACCCAGGCAAAGCACGCACCCTGGACAGGTGAATTTAAAGTAATCTTTTCTCAGCTTCGGTTTCTTGCAGACAGCAGCTTGAGGCTTTTCACACTTATTAGACCTTAGAATGTCTTCCCTTGCACACAGCCTTCTCTCCTTTATACATATTTTCCCCTTTGAATGCAATTTTCCATTATTTCACTATGCCTTTGGACTTTACCTCTCTGATAATAAAAATCTATCATAGTAGTAATTTTACCAGTAATCTTTGAGAAAACTAAACACCCTGCTTCTAACTACTTCTAGCTAGGTGTAACATTTCACCCCCTCTTGTGAATTCAAGCTACTCTGGTTTATATAAAAATGCAAATTTTCCCTTTACACCTCACATTCTAAACCTTCACTCATGTTTACCAATTTAGCATTTCAAACCTAGCTTATCTTCTGATACATCAAAGCCTTCAGACCAGCTGCCTTTAATTCAATTAAGACCCCCCCCCCCAACACACATGTGCACACACACACACACGCTATTCCTACTTTACAATAAATTCCAGTAACATTATACCTTCCTGACAATATTTACTAGTAATTCAGTGTTTCTGAATCGAGGCTTGGAAAACAAATCAAAGGGTTTTTTTGATGCTGTGATGGACAGGCATAGATTGATTCAAATTAGTATGTTGGCTACTGATTTTTAAAGCTCAGCAAAACTATGTCCTGATCTATGTCCATCCACCTGGTAAAAGCAAGTTTTAAAGGAAAACTGCCGTGATGTGTACTGCCACTGATTTCACCAACATCAGCAGTTTAATATCATTAAAATTGCATTCAAGTTCTTGTTTTCCCACAGAGTTCCACAACGCCCTGGAGTGCAGTTTGAAATATTTAAAAAGCCATCACCTTTAATTTAATTTCCTCATGAGTGAAATTACCTGTCTGGTTTATGCATGCTTGAATTTTCTGCTGCAAGCCTGTCATTAAGCAATTAACTTATTCCGCATTTGTGTGTCTGAATTGATGGTTTCACTTTTTAAAATGTTTTGATATATGGTAATGCAGTGTTGTCTCGCAGTCCTCTTGACCTCAGCCTTCCCATCAGGGCGATGCACCCAATGGGCATTGGGTAGAACTTTCAACCTCAGTGGAAGTACAAAATGAGCAGGAACAGATTAGCTGAATGTTATGGAACTTGCCAGATTTTCCTTCTAATTGAAATTGGCTGTGCAAAAAATTGCAACACTGACTGCTGATCTGATATTGTCTGTCGTATGCCCCTGCCAAAAGTTTGAAGTTCTGGGCAGTTTCTAACTACCAGTTCATGTTACCCTTTGTGTAAAAGAGGGGGAAAGTCCTTGTGGCTGATGTCATGGATGTTTTGTTTTGTTCTGGTGATTGAAGAAAATTTAAGAACAAAAATGGAAGAGGTAGCTGCAGATCAAGGAATGACAGCTAGCATTAATCTCAAAGAAATCAGAACAGCAATGAAAGGAAGGAAAAACGGTAAAACAGTAAGACTGGATGAGATACCAATGGGGAAATGGAACTGCCTAGGTGAATAAAGGGTTCAGGTCCCAAACAACCTACTCAATTGTATTATAATAAGAGAGAAAATACTAAGAGCATGGAGGAAAACATTTTGGTTCAAATATTCAAAGTGAAGGGAGACATTCAAGATTACAAGATCTACCGAGGAATTAAACTCACACCACAAATGTTTTTTATTCATTCACGGGATGTGGGCTTCGCTGGCTGGACCAGCATGTATTGCCCATCCCTGGTTGCCCTTGAGAAGGTGATGGTGAACTGCCTTCTTGAACTGTTGCAGTCCATGTGGTGTAGGTACACCTACAGTGCTGTTAGGAAGGGAGATCTAGGATTTTGACCCAGTGACAGTGAAGGAATGACGATATATTTCCAAGCCAGGATGGTGAGTGACTTGGAGGGGAACTTCCAAGTGGTGGTGTTCCCACCTATCTGCTGCCTTTGTCCTTCTAGATGGTAGTGGTCATGGGTTTGGAAGGTGGTGCCTAAGGAGCCTTGGTGAATTCCTGCAATACATCTTGTAGATGGTACACACTGCTGCACAGTAGCGTTGGTGGTGAATGTTTGGGGATGTACCAATCAAGCGGACTGCTTTATCTTGGACGGTGTCCAGCTTCTTCAGTGTTTTTGGAGCTGCACTCACCCAGGCAAGTGGGGAGCATTCCATCACACTCCTGACTTGTGCCTCATAGGTGGTGGACAGACTTTGGGGAGTCAGGAGGCAAGTTATTCATTGCACAATTCCTAGCCTCTGACTTGCTCTTGTAGCCATAGTATTTATATGGCTAGTCCAGTTCAGTTTCTGGTCATTGGTAACCCCGAGGATGTTGATACTGGGGGATTCAGTGATGGTAATGCCACTGAACATCAGGGGGCGAAATATCTTCAAGATATAGGAGAGAGTCATGAGTCGAGACTGAGAACAGTAGTGGAAATCCATGAAGATCAGTTCGGGTCCATTTTTATTTTCAGATATCGGGAAGCCCAAAGCAAAATGAAGATTATATTAATTGATCTAGAGAAGGCTTATGACTGAGTGGCTAGTGAGGAATTCATGGAATCCTTGAGAAGTGTGTTTGACTATTACAGGACATGTGCAAAGAGTGCCACTCAAGAGTAAGAAGCAGTGTGGCGGAGGATGAGAATTTCAAAGCCAATGTTGGATTGCACCGAGGATCAGCATTGAGCCGTTTCCTCTCCCTGATTGCTGCTGGATTTTCTAGCTGAGCAAGTCAGACAGGAAGTGCCATGATCAATGATGCACTTGACATTGATCTATATGGTGGAGATGATGAGACCATGAGTGAGTATCTGGAGAAACTGAGAAAAGCACTGGAAGACAGGGTATGAAGATCAGTTGACGAAGGCCTCTCACAGGACTGGATCAGAGGATCAGAGTGAAGGTGTAAAAATTATGGGTGAAGACTTGAAGAAAGTGAGTAGTTTCAAGTAGGGTGGTGGTAGAATGTGGAAGTATCAAGATGCAAATTAAGCAATGGATTAGCTCCAGTTGGAATAGTTGGAAGAAGTTCAAAGGGGTATTATGTGATAGAGAAAAGTATCGCTGAAACTGAAAGGAAGAATCGACAAGATGGTTGTGAGAACGGCCTTTTATATATAATACAGAAACTTGGGCAGCATCCTAGAGAGGAACAACAACTGGGTACTAATGAGATACGGAAGCTGAGGTGGATGTGTAGATTGATGAGAAAGATCAGGGGCCAGTACATCAGAGGGTTGGTATGTTAAGATTGTGGAAGCATCAAAGAAAGTAGCCGAGATGAGGTTGAATTAGTATGGTCATCTATTGCAGAGAGAGAGAAGGTGTGATGAGGCAAGTGATGGATTGCCAGATAGGAGGAGAAGAGCAAGGCCTAAGACCAGATGGAAGGATGCAGTGCTGAGAGACTGAAATGCAGTGGTATGGGAAGAAGAATGGGTGTCTTACCGAGGAGGAGATGGAGATGGGTAATCAACCACCATTGTGGTAATCCCAAGTAAAACGGGAGAAACTGAGAAGAAGAAGAAGAAGAAGAATGTTTTCTAATTAGCTGGATATCTGATGTGCAGAAACAGGTCAGCATACTTCTTTAGTCTTCAAATGAAGCAACTGAGCACAAATTCTGGTTGTGTTTCTATGTGGCTGCAATAGAATGCACATTTGCCTCTGAATGAACATACCCGCTTTGCCTAATTGCAGAGAGCTGACATTGGAGGCTGTCAACAGCCAAAGGCTAGAGATCTCATAAAAGTGTTCCTGCTTGTTTAATCGCCTAAAATCACTCAGTCTACTCAGCTGCTTGTGCACCACGAGCATCATGCCTAGAATGACATGGAAGTCCCAACACAAACAGGTCATTTGGCCTGGTGGTTATCTTCCACGTGACCCGTTAGTTCTCCTATTATCTGTTCACGGGATATGGGCATCGCTGAAAGGCTTTTCCTAATTGCCCCCTAGAAGGTGGTGGTGAGACGTCTTCTTGAGCTGCTGTAGCCCGTATGGGGTAGATGTTCCCATACTGCTGTTACAGAGGGAGGTTTTGACCCAGCAACAGTGAAGAAAAGGTGCTATATTTCCAAATCAGGATGGTGTGTGACTTGCAGGTCATGCTTTTCCAATGTGTCTGCTGGCTAGGTTGTAAGGTAAGTTTGGTAGACAGGAAGAACAGGAGAACAGTTTTTTTTAAATGGAGGGAGATTGCAGAGCTCTGAGGTACATTGGGATCTGTGTCCTGGTATATGAATCACAAAAAATTAGTATGCAAACACAGCACGTGATTTGGAAGGCAAATGGAGTACTGTCAGTTATTGAAAAGTGAATGTAATGTAAAGATAAGGATGTTTTTCTGCAGTTGTACAGGTGTTGATGAGACCACACCTGAAGTACTTTGTACAGTTCTGGTATCTTTATTTAAGAAGGGATACAAATGTGTTAGAAGCAGTTTGGAGAAGATTCACTTGACTGACACCTGGGATGTGGGGACGGGGTTATCTTATGAGGAAAGGTTGGACAGGCTGGGCCTGTATCTATTGAAGCTGAGAAGAATGAGGAGCAATCTTATTGAAACATATAAAATCCTGAGGGGGCTTGCTAAGGTGAATGCTAAAAGGGTGTTTCCTTTGGTGGAAGAGACTGGAACTAGGGGACAGAGTTTAAAAATAAGGGATCTCCCAATTAAGACCGAGGTGAGGAGAAATTTTTGCTTTGAGGGTCGTGAGTCTTTGGAACCCTCTTCCCCAAAAAACAGAAGAGGCAGAGTCACTGAATATTTTTAAGGTAGAGGTAGATAGAATCTTGACAAATAAGGGAGTCAAAGGATATTTGGTGTTGGTGGGAATGTGGAGCTGAGGCCACACACAATCAGATCAGCCATGACCTTATTGAATGGCAGAGCAGGCTCGAGGGGCTGAATGGCCTACTGCTCCGAAATCGTTTGTTCATATTTATCACATTCCAGGCTCATGCCTGGTAGATGGTCGACTGTCTTTGGAGAGTCAGGGAGTGAGCTTCTCACCACAGAATAGCCAGCCTTTGAGCTGCTTTTGTAGCCACAACACTTAGATGGCTAGTTCAGTTAAGTACCTGACCAGTGCTAACTGTCAGGATGATGATGGTGAAGGATTTAGCATTGGTAATGTCATTGAATGTCACTGGTGGTAGTTAAACTCTCTCTCTGTCGGAGATGCCAACTGCCTGCCCCTTGTGTGGCATGGAAGTTACTAGACACTTAGCACTCCAAGTCTGAATGTTGTCCAAGTCTTGCTGCATATGGTACAGACTGCTTCATTATCTGTGAAGTTGCAAATGAACTGACTACAGAGGAATTGTCAGAAAATATCCTCACTTCGGACCCTGTGAAAGAGGGAATGCCATTGATGAAGCAGCTAAGGAAGGTTATGCCTAGGAAACTGCCTTGAGGAACTCCTGCAGTGATGCCCAAGCCTGAAATGATTAGCTTCCAACAACCAAAACCTTCTCCCTTTGCATGAGATATGAATCTAGTCTGTGGAGAGTTTTCCCCTTCATACCACACTCAAATCAAGTATTGCCTTGATATCAAGGGCAGTCACTCTCACCTCTGGAATTCAGCCCTTTTTGTCCGTGTTTGGACCAAGGTTGCAATGTGATCAGGAGTCAAGTGATCCTGGCAGTACCCAAACTTGACAGCACTGTTGAAAAGACTTTCCATCACTTCGCTGATGTTTGAGAGTAGACTGATGGGGCAGTAATTGGCCAGTTTGGATTTTTCCTGCTTTTTGTGGGCATGACATAGCTGGGCAATTTTCCACTTTTTCAGGTGGATGCAAGTATTGCAGCAGTACTGGAACAGCTTGGCTAGTGGTGAGGCTTGTTCTGGAGCACAAGTCTTCACTGCTACAGGGGGATGTTATTGGGGGCAATAGACTTTGCAGCATCCAGTGCACTCAGCTGATTTTTGAAATCATGTGGTGTAATTTGAATTGGTTGAAGGCTGCCATGTATAGTGATGGTTCCCTGGAGGAGGCCGAGATGGATCATCCACTTGGCACTTTCTGGCTGAAGATGTTTGAAGACACTTCAGCCTTGCCTTTTGCTCCCAACTGTTGGACTCCACCCTCATTTGAAGATGGAGTAGTTGATGGAGCAGCCTCCTCCTGTTAGTTGTGAAGGATAATGTACAAATGAAATGACTCAATGTGGCAGAACTGCAGAGCTATGATCTGATCTGTTGGTTGTGGGTTCGCATAGCTGTGTCTGTCGCATGCTACTTCTGCTGTTTAGTATGAAAGTGGTCTTGTGTTGTATCGTCACCAGGTTGACATCTTGTTTTTAAAAGATATGCCAAGAGCAGGTGTGCTGCTGACTGCAAGCAAAAATAAGAAAAAAACATAACATGCAAAGTAAAGGAAACAAAAGGGGACAGAGATTATGGTCTGGAATTATAAACTCAATGACCATTCTATATCAGCTTCCCTAAAGATTGAGTTTCAAGGTTGTCTTGGTACCTCTTGCTATTTTATTATTCCTGGATGCTTATCATAATGCACTCACATTAGAGCCACCTTATTATCAGCAGCTTGCCTCTGGCGTGTGGAGTTTTTCTTTTTACTACACAGTGCTTGATCTTTTTAACCAAACAGAAAGCAGAAGCATAGAATAGAAATACAACCAATTAAAATGTTATACTAGCCATATACTCAAATATTTGTTACTCAGGTAGGAATGAACAAATTTAACCTTTTTATTTAAAAACAAAATGTCAAAACACTTTGCGGAAGTAACTTAGTGTAAAATCATAATTTGTAAAATTTCCAAAATAGTTTTCACCTCACCTAAATTAATTCAACAGGCAATGATGGAAAGATGATTGATTTCTATCCTCTATAGTCTGTACTTGTGAGCTAAGGCTATGACTGGCATTTTGCTCCTGTACAATTCTGACTGCCTTGCTGACATGGCTTCAGAACATTGCCCACAGGAGTCTGCTCTTTCCTTTGTGGAGCATCTCTGTGCTCTGGGAAGAGTGTTCAATTTTGTTTGCCCACAAACATTAAAAACAAGGAAAGGCAAGTTAAGTGACATCACTAAAAATGACATGATTTCTCTGGCTAGTACTAGGTGGTGCTTATCTTAAGTGAATATTGCAAAACCTAGGGGCTGTATATATGTATAGGAGAGATGCTAATAAAACCAATAAATAATTCAGGAGAAACTTCTTTACCCAGAGAGTGATTAGAATGTGGAACCAACAGCTCCATCTTCAATGACAGTGGAGTCCAACAGTTGAGAGCAAAAGATAAGGCTAAAGCGTTCTCAACCATCTTCAGCCAGATGAATCATCTCGGCGTCCTCCAGGGGACCATCACCACAGATGGCAGCCTTCAACTAATTCAAATTGCACTACATGATTGAGGTGAATAGCACAGATACATTAAAGGAGATGCTGGATAGATACATGTTGGGTAAAGGAATGGCAGAATGTGGAGAGAGACTCCAAAAAAGTGCAGCACAGAGGGATCTGGGTGTTCTTCTGCATGAGTTTTTTTTCAATCTATTAAAGTAATTCATTGCTTAATACAGAGGTAGGAGCTAAAAAATAAAGTATAGAGTAGTACTGTACAAGTATAATTAGTCAAGAAACAAGGTTCCGAGCTAACATAAATAAGGCCCCGAGCTAGCATTTTTTTAAAGGGAGTAACTAGCTTAATCGAGATGAAAATCACGGTAGGAGAACTCAGACCCATGACATGCTCCTCCTGCAGGATGTGGGAAATAGCGTCCCTGGTGACCATGTGTGCAGAATGTGTGTCCAAATGCAGGTTCTAGCTAACCAGATTTCGGAGTTGGAGCTGTGGGTGGACTCATTGTGGAGCATCCGTGACGCTGAGCAAGTCGTGGCTAGCGCATTTGGGCTGGCATGGACAAGATGGGCTGAATGATGGCTTCCTGTGCTGTAACTTTTCTATGGTTCTAAACACAAAAGGTTAGCATGCAGGTGCAGCAAGTAATTAAGAAGGCACATTGAATTCTGGCCTGCATTGCTTGGGGGTTGGAGTTTAAAAATAGGGATGTCTTGTTACAACTGTACAGGGTGTTGCTGAGGCTGCACCAGGAGTACTATGTACAGTTTTGGCCTCTGTATTTAAGAAAGGATATACAGTCATTAGAGGCTGTTCAGAAGAGATTCACTAGGCTGATTCCTGGGTTGAAGGGGTTGACTTATCAAGAATGGCTAAACAGGTTAGGCCTTTATTCATTAGAGTTTAGAAGAATGAGGGGTGGCCTCATTGAAATGTACATGATTCCGAGGGAGCTTGACAGGGTAGATGTTGAGAAGATGTTTCTACTAGTAGGGCAATCTCGAACCAGGGGACATAGTTACAGAATAAGGGGACACTCATTTAAAACTGAGATGCGAAGGAAATTCTTCTCTGAGGGTAGTGAATGTCTGGAATTTTCTACCCCAGAGTGTTGTGAAGGCTAGATCACTGAAAGTATTTAAAGAGAAGATAGATAGATTTTTAAAATATCGGGGAGTTGAGGGCTATGAGGAGCTGACACTAAAGAGGAGTTGAGGCCTGGGGCGGATTAGCCATGATCTTATTGAATGGCGGGGCAGGTTTGAGGGGCCAAATGTTCTACTCTGCCCCTATTTCTTATGTTCTTATGAATATGCTGACAGGGTCAGAGGAGGCTCATGTGGAGCACAGACCAGTTTGTTTGTATAGCCTGTTTCTAAGCTGTATTGTAATTGATTTGCGCTACGGTCTTTTTTTTTAAATGAAGGAAATGTTCCCTCCCTGATTTCCATCTCTCACCCTATCAGTGCTGCAGTCACCCTTCTTTCCGTGAGGTGCTGCATTACCCAATCCTTGGGTTTCTCCATGATATGTTTTCTCCTTCTTAAAGCAGGTTGTAGGCTACATAAAGGAAAGAGACATAGAGCAAAAAATGTGCTTTTTTTGGAAGAAGAAGAACAAGATGCTGCACTGACCATTGAGGATTGTTTTGGTACCATTGAGGCCTGCTCTCTGAATGGCAGCACAAATAATCCTGGTGGACAATGTGTTCATTGCCTAAATTGACTACTTGGATAATGAGGCCTTTGGTAATAATTTATTTGTTTTGAGGAACCAGCTCGGTGCTGAGGGCGTCATGATTACCTCACCTGTTCAACAAGTATTGCGAAATTGCTGGTGGATGAAATGTATCATACTCTAGCCAGCCTGTGAATTAAAATTGAGCTTAGTAATTAATACTTTTGACTGCTAAGTTTTAGTGCTAACTCCAAGGCAAGTCAATGGCTTTTATTCATGGAGATTTCCCTCCAAACATTTGAATCACTTTCAGGAATCAACTTTTTGATTTGAGCCTCTGGCTATAATGAAAGGTGACATGGATGGAAGCCTATGAGCAAGCATGTCTTTGCAGCAGAATTGTATTTCTAGGCACACCTATTCTAAAGTAAAAGGGATAAATTTGACAAAAGAATGTCCTGTAGCTGCCTTGGATCCCTTGTGCCAAGTTTCTATACTAGAGCATATCCCAATGACCCCATCGCCCAGGTCTTCACTTGACTCGCATCATTCTTCAGATTGAAAGTTTTTTTCCCTGTGCTTAAATTCTTTCATGGCTTCACACCACCTTATTTCTATATTCGCCTTTATTACTCTCTGCCTGAATTCTTTGTTCCACTAATCTGACCCCCATTTTTTTTTTTGTCTTAATATTGCTAGTTGTGCCTTCAGCTCTGGAATTCCTATCATAATTCCTTCTAGCGCACATCTCTCTCTCCTCCTCCTTTAAGATCTTAAAACCCACCACCATTGTCATGCTTTCTAATCCCTCCTCATAGCCCTCCTTTGTGCCTCAGGGTCTTTGGGACAATTTTCTGTATTAACGGTGCCTTTTAAATGTATTACGTTGTTGTTGTTGTAGTGATAGTGATGTGAAGCATGCTGGTAAGTGTTATAGATGTTTCCTGTTATGACATTGTGACTATAGGGAAAGTACTTCCTGAGAATAGAGGGAGAAAGATTTGACAAAAGTTGTTGAGGTAATAATTTTGAAAGACAAAAGCTATCTAATCTAAGACAGACCATCCATTGCAGCAAATGCAATGCATGAGTGATCAAAACAATATGCTAAATTTAATCAGTTCGTACTACTGAAGGATTTATAAAATTAAAGTAACGATTAGTCATAAATCCTTCTGGCCAAACATGCTGGTAACAATTGATTTTCAAACCACTTACTGATTTTTTTTTTTAGTGTGACAGTCACTCTCCATCACCAGATGCACTGCAGTGCACTTAAGGTTCAAGCACTGCATTGATTGAATTAAATTTTAAGGGGAGGGGTAAGAAAAACCTGTCATTAGAAAAGTGGGCCCAAGGTTACATGATGGATTATATTGAAGCTGGTTGGTTACTTCTATTTTGGATCATGTACTACAGTTAGTTGGACTCATTTCAATAACTTTTCTGGGCTCAGTTTTAAAAAGCAAAGCGGGTAAATTTTCCCCCCTTCTCTTGTTTCCTACGGGTGTGGACACTTAGTGAGGTTCAGTTCAACCTCTGCCATCTCACCCAAATTGCTATTTTTGAATTGAGTCTATAGAGTGATGTGGATTGTGAAGGGAGTCGCTAGCTTCACCTAACATCCACAAGGTTGATGTTCACTGGGTACTTTGAAAAATGAGAACCCTGGAATCCATTATCCCTGCTCCCAACTTGAAGCCATTTGACCTGCCATAATAATGGTCGTAACTATGTGTCATCCATGACTCCATAGTATTATTTTGCCCATGAACCAGAGGTTGTGGGTTCAAGGGCCACTTCAGAAATCTGAGCGCAAAATCCTCACTGACACTCTGGGTGTGGTTAACTGAGGGTGTGTTGCACTGTTAAGTGCCATACTTTGGGTGAAACATTAAACAGGCTCCTTCTGCCCCCTCACCTGGACATAAATGATCCTGCTGTGCAAATTTGAAGGTGAGCAGCTACATTCTGCCCAGTGTGCTGCCTAATATTTATCCTTCAATCACAGATTATCTGATAATTATCACATTGCCATTTGTGGGAACCTGCTATATGTAAATTGGCTGCTATGTTGCTGCCGCTGCAGCAGTGATTAAATTTCAAAAGCACTTCTTTCTCTATAAGGAGCTTTGGAATATCCTAAGGTCATAAAAGGCACAATATAAACACAAGTCTTCCTTTCCTGCCTTTCAATCACTGTCCTGAGATCTAGCTCAACATATGAAATCTTGGGCAGTGCATATACCACCAAGAGTACTCAAAATCTTATTTTAAATGCAAGATAATTGAGCAGATGAAAGTAAATTAAAGTGATTTGTGACATGTCATACATTATATAATGACTTTTCTGGCAGAATGAAGTTGAAATGAAGAGAATGTTAACATTTCTGTTAAAGAAATCATGATGCAGAAATTAACCTTGGCTGATTACAATAAATTGTCCAAATTTTCTCTCTAAGGAGCTTCTGCTACTAATGGAGGAATTGAACTGAGATTTTCCAAGCTTGGCATATCAAAGAAAGTAGCCAAGCACAGTTTTTTTTTGACCTTCGCATCATCTGTTCAATTATGGATTAATATTGAATCTTAAGAAGGGACAAATGTACGTCCTAATATTTGCCTTGGCAACTCAAGCAACCATAGATGCCCAGAGGATTAGGTATTATCCTATCAATTGTTATCAGACAGCAAGGCTTAAAATAGAAAATGTAATGAATTTTGCCAGCTCACAGCCAAGTTAATATCATTGTTAAATTGCATTTAACCCACATTCAACCTTCATTTGGATTATTTTTTTTTCTTCTGTTTTCTCTCAAGCTCTAAATGCAAACAATTATTTTAGAATGAGAAGTCATCTTCAATGTGTTCTACAGCTGAACATGTTTTTCTTTCAAAGTCACCTTGTTGTGGGTGTGCAATAGATGATAAACTCATCCTGGAATTGCTGTCATGTTTCAGTTGTGTGCAATTCATATTTGGTATTGCAAGGGAGAAAAATTTTCTTCAAATGGATTTGAAGGAAAAATTGAATTCTGTAAGCCTTTCTTTATAGCTTAGAGATTCTAAAGTCTAGAATGAGCCTTGGTTTTCCTCAGCATCCTCTTCATCATGCCATCAAGATGCCCTACATGAAATGTAGTAATCCATATTTGCCTGTGGCGATACGTTATACAGAGATAAACTCATACAATTAATAAAGCAGAACCCTTCAATTTTGAACAACTCTGTGACATCCACTCAACTTTTCTGATGGGGTTAAGAGCCACAGTTCTGCTAGTCCTCTTCAGAACTGAAGCCTCCCATCCTTGGAATCACCTTATTCATGGAATTATAAACTACAGCATTGATAGAATAGTACAGCCTAAAAGGAGGCCATTTGGCCTATTGAGCCTGTTTCAGTTCCTTTGAGGAGTAATTTAGTTAGTCTCAACCTTGACTCTTTTCCCACATCCCTGTAATTTTTGATACTGTTTTGTACGTTCTCTGTGTATTAGACATTTTTATTATGTGTAATTTTAGCATTACTTCTTTGCTTTTGAACTCCATATATCTATTTCTAAAAACTAGGGTCCTATATGCATTTTTTACACTTCCCTGACTTGCCTCCCCACTTCTTAAGATTTTCCCATCTGGGTCTCTAATGTCTTAATATTTGGTGTTTATTTATTTCCTTTCCTTATTTTTGCAGCCAACTTATGTTAGCTCACGTTTTCCACATTGCATTTCATTCTAATATTTTTTTTAAAGTTTATTCTTTTACAGGATGTGGATGCTGCTGGCTGATCCAGCATATGTTGGCCATCCCTAATTGTCCTTGAGCTACTTTTTTGAACTGCTGTTAGGGAGGAAATTCTAGGATTTTGACCCAGTGACAATGAAGGAATGGCGATATAGTTCCAAGTCAGGATGGTGTGTGGCTTGGAGATGGACTTGCAGCTGCTGGTGTCCCCATGCATCTGCTGCTCTTGTCCTTCCAGGCAGTAAAGTTCGTGGGTTTGGATGGTGCTGTCTAAGGAGCCTTAATGAGATGCTGTAGTGCATCTTGTAGATGGTAGACACTGCTGCCATTGTGTATTCTGCAAAGCTGCCTGTGTTCTCCTGAAGTCACTTATTGTCCTTTTCATGGCTAATCACACTCAAAGCAATGGCCCTAAACCTGCCTGATTTGGGACAGCAGTGTTCCCTTCAGCCTAGTGCAGAATGCATGCCTTAATCGCTATATTTTTTGCCCTATGGCCATGTTCCTTTCCATATGGCCACATTAGGCTTAATACTAATAGATAATAGTTTTGTCAACATTTGATGTCACATCTTATCAAATTATTTCTGAAAACACGTGTAGAATATACCCTGAATTTTCATTATCAATGCACTATTATTTCCTCAAAGAACTCTATTAAATTTGTCATTCATTGTTCGCCTTTTACAAATCTGTGCTGGCTACCCTACTAATCCATGTATTTCCTAGTGAATATTAATTTTGTCCCACAAGCTTTCTCACTGTTATTTGGCTTTTGGTGGAAATTCTAACTTATTTTAGTTTTCACCAAAAAAACTTCTTCAGCCATGCCTTAATTATCTTTATTCCTGTCCCAGCATTGTTTCATTTGCTATTCAATGCCCACCTCCCTATTTTGTGAATGAGAGCAACTACTTGCATTTATTTATTTTTTATTCATTCAAGGGATGTGGGCATCATTGCCTCGGCAGGCATTTATTGCTCTTCCCTATTCGCCCTTGAGAAGGAAATGGTGAGCTGTCTTCTTGAAATGTTGCTGTCCATGAGTGTAGGTACATCCACAATGCAGTTAGGGATGGAGTTCCAGGATTTTGATCCAGCAGCAGTGAAGGGCCGGCGTTATATTTCCAGGTCAAGAAGATGGATGACTTCGAGGGGAACTTCCAGGTGGCAGTGTTCCCATGTGTCTGCTGCCCTTGTCCTTCTAGATGATAATGGCCATGGGTTTGGAAGGTGCTGTCTAAGGAGCCTTGGTAGATTTCTGCAGTGCATCTTGTAGATGGGACACACTGCTGCCACCGTGCGTCGGTAGGGAAGGGAGTGAATGTTTGTGGAAGAGGCACCAATCAAATGGGTTGCTTTGTCCTGGATGGTGTCTAGCTTCTTGAGTGTTGTTGGAGCTGCACTCATCCAGGCAATTGGGGATTATTCCATCACACTCCTGACTTGTGCCTTGTAGATATTGGACAGGCTTTGGGGAGTCAGGAGGTGAGTTTCACGCTGCAGGATTCCTAGCCTGTGACCTGGTCTTGTAGCCAAAATATTTATATGGCTAGCCCAGTTCAGTTTCTGGTCAATGGTAACCCCAGGATGTTGATAGTGGGGGATTCAGCAATGGTAATACCATTTTATGTCAAGGAGCAATAGTTAAACTCTCTCTTGTTGGAGATGACTCTTGTGCGGCGTGCATGTTACTTGCCGCTCATCAGCCCAAGCCTGGATATTATCCAGATCTTGCTGCATTTGCATATGGACTGCTTCAGTATCTGAGAAGTTACAAATGTTGCTGAATCAGCAAACTTCCCCACTTCTGACTTTATGATGGAAGTAAGGTCATTGCTGAAGCAGCTGAAGATGGTTGGGCCTAGGACACTACACTGAGGAACTCCTGCAGTGATGTCTGGAGCTGAGATGGCTGACCTCCAACAACCACAATCACCTTCCTTTGTGCTAGATATGACTCCAACCAGCAACGAGTTTTCCCCCTGATTCCCATTGACCCTAGTCTTGCAAGGGTTTTGTGATGCCACACACGGTCAAATGTAGCCTTGATGTCAAGGGCAGTCACTCTCACCTCTGGAGTTCAGCTCTTTTGTCCATTACCAAGGCTGTAATGAGGTCAGGAGCTGAGTGGCCCTGGTGGAATCCAAACTGGCTTAAAACATCCAAATGCGCCTCATAGGAGCATTGTCAGTCAATATTGGATGTTTCATAAAACGAGGTATCACCGTTACAAAGATATATTTACAAGATGACCAAGTTTGGGAACTAAATATTCCAGGATGCACTACATTTTGAAAAGACAGACAGAATGGAAAAGGAAAAGAAGTAACCTTGATAGTAAAGGATAAATAAGGACATGAGTGAGAAAGAATCTTGGGTCAGAAGAGCAGGAAGTAGAATTAGTAAGGGTAGAGATTAGGAATAGCAAGGGTCAGAAAAGATTAGTGAGAGTAGTTTATAGGCCTCCTAACAGAAGGCCTATCATAGGACAGAGCGTGAAGCGAGAGATTATTGGAGTTTGTAACAAAGGCAATGTAGTAATTGTGGGGAACTTTAATCTTGTTATAGACTGAACCAATCAAATTGGCAAAGATAGTCTGGAAGATGAGCTTGTAGAATGCTTTCATGGCAAGTTTCCTGGAACAATATGGTATGGAACCAACTAGGGAGAAAGCTATATTGGATCTACTATTGTGAAAGGTTTAATTTGTGATCTCATTGTAAAAGATCCATCAGGCAAAAGCGATCATAATACAATTGATTTCTCAATATTCTAATTCTCAATACAAATGACATACTTCAATCGCAAACATGAATCTTAAACTTGTTTAAAGCCAATTACATAGATAGGAGAGTGCTGGTTAAGAGCTGGTAAATAGACACAAAAGTATGGTGGTAAATAAACAGTGGGAAATACTTAAAGAAGTAATAATTAAAGAAATAATGTTGGTGATGGTAATTGAAGGGCATTCTTTGCCCTTGTCACCTTCAGTGGTCCCGCCAAGTAGTATTCAACATGGAGGAGCACTGAATCATCAGCTGAAGGGGGACAGTAGGTGGTAACCAGCAGAGGATTTCCTTGGCCATGTCTGACCTGATGCCATGAGACTCCATGGGGTCCAGAGTCGATGCTGAGGACTCCCACAGCCACTCCCCCGTGACTGTATACCATTGTGCCGCCACCTCTGATGGTCATAGTGTCTGCGACATTGTAAGGTATGACTAGCCTATGGGACAGCTCTCCAATTTTGGCACTAGTCCCCAGATGTGAGAATGGAAGGTTTTGCAGGGTTGACGGGGCTAAGTGTGCCATTGGCATTTCTGGTGCCTAGGCCAATGCCGGGTGGTCCGTCCAGTTTCATTCCTTTTAGATTTTGTAGAAGTTTGATACAATTGAGTGGCTTGCTGGGCCATTTCAGGGAGCATTTAAGAGTGAACCACATTGCTGTGGACCTGGAGTAACATGTAGGCCAGACCAGGTAAAGATGGCAAATTTTCTTTCCTAAAGGACATTAGTGAACCAGATGGGCATTTTTCGACAATTGTTTCGTGGTCACCATGCTTTTAATTCCAGATTTATTAATAGAATATAAATTCAATCATGGTGGGATTTGACCTCGTGTCCCCAGAGCATTAGCTTGAGCCCCTGGATTACAAGTCCATTACCACTATGCCACTGCCTCCCCTGCTTAAAATTGCACAAGAGGCCAGAATTGGAGAAACACGAGTTCTCAAAGGTTTGTAGAGTCAGAGAAGGCTACAGTAATAAGGAAGATGAGGCAATGAAAGAATTTCAAGGTAAGAATGAGTAGTTTAAAATTGTGACTTTGCAGAACTGAGAGTCGGTGTATGCCAATGAGCACGGACGGGAGTTAGGTTGCGGCAGCAGAGTTTTGAATGAACTCAAGTCTATGTGAGGGGTGATATGTAAATGAAAACTGAGATGGAGCTGAATGTTGATCTTCTCAAACTTAAACAATTTAAAATAAATCTTCAAAAGGAATGCTTGTTATCGGATAGTAAAAGCTTTGCCACGTGTTTCCTCAAAAGCAAAAGTATTTGTACATGTGTCTGAAAATATCAAATCGTCAACTAAATACCTCAGTTGTATCACTATATCTAATTGAACCCAATGAGTTGCGTCTGGTGGTGGCTTTTCAAAGAAATATTACATGTCCAAAATTGCAGCAGAAATTCAGGAACGGAAGCCCTCAACTGTAAGCTGCGATAGGTCTCATTCAGTTTCATGATATTCTTGCTTGTTGGGCATAGGAGGAAATCTCATAGTTATGGAATCAGTGAACTGAACTGATCCAGTTGGACCTCAGATATCCATCTTTTAGGACATTGTACTATTTACCTTAGAATGACATTTCTACCTGTGTGTGTGTGTTCTTTAAAAAAAAATACTGGATTTTTTGAATGTCAGCATCTATTACACAAAAAGAACAGCTGTGGACCCCTCTTCTTGGTAAGAATCCCAGGCCCTGGCTGTTACTATTTTTTTTTGTTAGCTGTTTATTCAACAATAACTTTGCCACCTGAAAGATCAAGATGGAGAAATAGCTGAAGAAAATTAACAGCAGATGATAATTTACAGCTAAAAACGAAGAAAACAAAAAACTCCCTTTATGCAGTGTTGTTCCCCCTGTTTGTTCAATTGTACCTAATTGCATGAGTTTCTTTATGTGGGCTTTTAGAGTGGACACTGCTGAGTAAGAAATCAATTATTGGTAGGGGGAGCTTGGTTATTGCTTTCCTTCGGTCTTTCTGCTTTTCAAGATCTCAGATAGAAGTATTATCCAAATGAAATGTTTGATATATGAATTAAAGTTTAAAGCTGTCACTGTAAAGCATTGTGCAAACTCAAGTGTATGGTTCAAGAGTGCAGACCTGTATACTCCAGCATGATATGTATCAAAGCAGGCTTTCTGCTTGGTGAGTAGAACAATGCCTAGCCATTTCCTAGTATGGTGCTATTTTCAGATTTGTTTACATTAGTTAATAGCTTTGTTAATATACTGATTTATAGTCCATTGTTTGTGCTGCCCATTGAATGAATGAATGGGGAGGCTAATGCATTTTGAGTGAGAACCACATTGTCTCACAGGCAAAGCTTGAAATTACTTCCCTCAAACATAGGCCTTATTGTTTTTCAAAAAAACCTGAATGCTTCAGCTGTATGCCGGGGGCTGTCAGATGCTGTGGTAACTTTTTTATTCTTTTTGTCTTTGGGATAGCATGACACCAGATCTGCTTCTGGTCGATTCTTAATTGCTCTCTGAAGTGGCCCTACGAGCCACTCAGTTACATCACGTCACTATAAAAATGTCTATTAAGGATAAGAAAGGTAATAAGAATACAACTGGATGGATCACCTGGCCTGACCTATCCACCAGACAAAACAAAGTTATAAAAACAAAAAACTGCGGATGCTGGAAATCCAAAACAAAAACAGAATTACCTGGAAAAACTCAGCAGGTCTGGCAGCATCGGTGGAAATGAAAAGAGTTGACGTTTTGAGTCCTCATGACCCTTCAACAGAACAAAGTTATACCCTGCACAGCCAACCCGGTGAAGTCCTTCTCGCTATCATTTGTGACTTGTGCTAAAATTGGGAGAGCTGGCAACAGCCTGGCAAAGTCATACTCTCAAAAATCACATCTTTCAACCAACATCCCACACTCTTCCATCACCTTCCCTGGTATTTCCTATCCCACCAGCAGGGCAGGCCCACTGGAATTTGTGGAGCAGTAATGTACAGTCAAGAGGGCGTGGTGCTGGGAGTCATCAACATTCGGTCTGGACCCCATGGAATCTCATGGCATCAGGTCAAATATTAAGAAAATCCCCTGCTGATTCCGCACTGTCCTCCCTCAGCTGATGAATCTGTACTCCTCCACATTGAAAACCAGTTGGCAGAATCAATGAAGGTAGCATCAGGGCTCTGGGTGGAGGGTTGGGGTGGTGGGATGGGGTAAGGGGAGGTTCAGTGTACATCATCAAGAATGGCTTGAAAGCACCACTATTGACCAAGCTGTCAAGTCCTGAAGGACACAGAAGGTGAGGGAACCAACACCAGGGAAAAATCTACTTGAACTTGTCCTCACCAAACTACCTGTCACAGATGTATCTATCCATGGCAGCATTGGTAGGTGTGATTACCTAGTGGAGATGAAGTCCCGTCTTCACAATAAGGACACCTCTTTCGTGTTGTGTGGCACTATCACCAAGCTAAATTGGATAGAGACAGAATACACCTAAAAACTAAAAATTGTGCACCCATGAGGCACAGCAGAAGAATTGTATTCCACCATAGCCATGGTCTGTCATATCCCTCATTCTTTGAACATCATCAAGCTTTCTTCGATGAAAAGTGCAGAAGAGCATGCCAGCAGCAACGCCAGGCACATCTCACCATCCACCACAGTCTACACCTGCACTGTGCTGGGACCACCAGTATTCTTGCAAACCGCATAACTAGGGAAGTAGAGAGGGTTTAAAACTAAATAGTGGGGACAAGGGATTAAATGTGGAAAGAGGTGGTATATCAAAGAATAGAGACAAGGTCAGAGAGGAAAATAATAATATGGGAAATGAAGTTTGGAGAATGGCAGGAAGGGGCAGAGAAAAAACCTAAGAATGCACAAAGAATCAAGACTAGATATTACAAAGATAACAAAAAGACAAAACTAAAGGCTCTGTATCTGAGTGCGCATAGCATTCATAACAAAGTAAATGAATTGATAGCACACATTGAAATAAATAAATGGCGTTGATCTGATAGCCATTACGGAGACATGGCTGAGATGACTAGGACTGAGTCCTGAATATTGAAGGGTATCTGGCCTTCAAGAAAAATGGGAAGCTAGGTAAAGGTGGAGGGGTAGCACGGTTAATCAAGGATGACATTTGTGCAATAGTTAGAGATGACCTTGGTTCAGGAGATCAGGATGTAGAATTGGTTTGGGTGGAGATAAGAAATAGTAGGGGAAAGAAGTCACTAGTGGGAGTGGTCTATAGGTCCCTAACAGTAACCACAAAGTTGAACAAAGTATGCAAGAAGAAACGTTGGGTACTTGTGCTAAAGGGACAGCAAGAATCATGGGTGATTTTAATCTACAGATAAACAGGAAGAATCAGATTGGCAGTAGTAGCCTGGGTGCATACTTTATAGAATGCTTTTGAGGTAGTTTGTTAAAGCAACACATTCTGGAACCTACCAGAGAGCAGGTTATATTAGACTTGGTATTATGCAATATGTCAGGATTAATTAGTGACCTCAGGATAAAGGCATCCCTAGGTAGCAATGACCGTGGTATGATTGAATTTTATATCTAGTATGAAAGGGAGAAAAGTGGGGCCAAGACTAGTACTTTAAACATTAATAAAGGCAACTATGTAGGCATGAAAGCTGAGCTAGCTGAAGTGAGCTGAGATACTAGGCTAGGGAATAGATCAATAGGGAAGCAGTGGCAGATATTTATGGAGATGTTTCAGAATACACAGAATAAGTATATTCCTACTATAAAGAAAAATTCTAAAGGGAGGACCCACCATCTGTAACTAAAGAAGTTAGTGAAAGCATCAGACTTAAGGAAAAAGCAAATGACCGTGCAAAGTTGAATGGCAGGTCAGATGATTGGTCAGAATATAAAGATCAGCAGAGAATGACTAAAAGGCTAATCAGGAGAAAGAAATTAGGGCATGAGAGGAAGCTAGCTAGAAATGTAAACACGGACAGCAATAGTTTCTACAGGTATTTAAACTGGAAAATAGTAGATAAAGTGAGTGTTGGCCCTCTAGAGAATGACAGTGGGGAGTTTATCGTAGATAATAAGGAAATGTTGGATGAAATGAACAAATACTTTGCTTCTGTCTTTGTATGAGGATATGAAAAACATTCCAGAAATAACTATAAATCAGGAGGTGGAGGGGAGAGAGTAACTTGGTAAAATTACAATCACTAGGGAAGCAGTACTGAGCAAACTAATGGAGCTACAGGCTGACAAGTCCTCAGGTCCTGATGGACTTCATCCTAGTGTCTTAAAAGAAAAGAAGTGGCTACTCAGGTAGTCGATGCATTGGTGTTAATTTTCTGAAATACCCTGGATTCTGGCAAGGTTCCATCAGGCTGGAAAATAGCAAATAAAACCTCTCTATTCAAGAATGGGGGATGAGGAGGTAGAAAATGGGAAACTATAGGCCAGTTAGCTTGATGTCTGTTGTGGGGAAGGTGTTAGAATTGATCATTAAGGTGTCTATAGCTGGGTACTTAGAGAAGCTCAAGGTAATCTGAAAGAGACAGCATAGTTTTGTGGAAGGGAAATCATGTTTAACCAATTTATTAGAGTATTTTGAAGGAGTAACGCGTGCTGTGGATAAAGGGGAACCTGTAGCTGCACTGTACTTGGATTTCAAGGAGACATTTGATAAGGTGTAACATCAAAGGTTATTGCGGAAAATAAAAGCTCATGGTGTAGGGGGTAAAATATTAGCCTGCATAGACGTTTGGATGGCTGGTAGAAAACAGAATATGCATAAATGAGTCTTTTTCTGATTGGCACGATGTGACTAGTGGAGTCCCGGAAGGAACTGTGCTGGACCTCAACTTTTTACAATTTACATCAATAAACTCAGATGAGGGGAGTGAAGGCATGATAGCTAAATTTTCAGACAAAGATGGGTAGGAAGGTATGTTGTGAAGAAGACATGAGGCATTTGCAGACAGATATAGATGATTTGAGTGAGTGGGCAAATATCTGGCAGACAGAATATGATGTGGGAAAATGTGAAGTTGTTCACTTTAACAGGAAGAATAAAAAAGTAGAGTATTACTTAAACAGAGAATGACTGCAGAATTCCAAGGTGCAGAGGGATCTAGGTTTCTCTTGTATAAGTCACAAAAAAGTTAGTATGCAGGTACAGCAGGTAATCAAGAAGGCTAATGGAATGCTGTCCTTTATTACAAGGAGAATTGAACATAAAAATAAGGATGCTTCAGGTATACAGCGCATTAGTGAGACTGCATCACAAAATCTGTGTGCAGTTTTGGGTGGTCAACAATTTTAGATCATAATGCCTGCCCCAATGTTGTTTCATTTTCTGTGCAGGTTTTGTTCTTACTATTGGTTTTCTCTTGCTTTCAGGAGGCAGCGTTTCATCATTCTGCCATTCGCAACTCAATCCTCAGGACATATCTTTTGTGTCTTTTCATTTAATCTCTTCTGTTTTCCACTCTATCACAGACCTTCCATCTTGCTTTTTCTCACCTTCCCCCTTTCACTTGCTTAAATCTATTACATCTGTAACTTTACCCAGTTCTGATGAAAGGCCATCAACCTGATACGGAAACTCTGTTACTCTTTCCACAAATCTTTCCTGACCTGCTGAGTATTTCCAGTGTTTTCTATTTCTATTCCTGTCAGCAGTTCCTTTACCCCCTTGTGTGCTACCTGGCTTCACCTGTCCGGAGTGAACAGAACTGCTGCACACCTCTAGCCACTCTGAGACACTGTCTCTAATTCTACTGTTTTCTCCTTTGTAGCCATATTTAATCTAATTTAATTTCATGCCCTTTAAATTTCTCAAGTAATTGGTCCCCCCTGTGTGATACCTTGTCAAAAGCTTTCCTAAAATCCATGTATACCACATCATTGAATTTGCCCCATCCACCATATCTTTTAACTCATCAAAGAACTCTAGTCACAATTTGTCAAGCACAATATTCCTTCTGAAATCCATGTTGGCTGAAGCTATTTTTTTCTCTTCATCTTGACATTTAATAATTGCATCTTTAATTAAAGAGTCCAATATTTTCCCTACCACAGATATTAAATTAACTGGCCTGAAATAATCAAGATTAGCTTTGTGTCGTTTTGAAACTAGGCGCCTCCAGTACTCCACATATCCACTCGGTAGAATCTTCAAAAAAAAAATCCTAGGGCTTCCATTATTTCTTCCCCAATCTCTCTCAGGATCTTTGCATGTATCCTGGCACTTTTATCTCCTTTATTTTTCATTTTTGTAATAGCTCTCTTCTCACTTTTAACCTGTTCAGATTTACTTCATCCCTAATATGCCCCTTGGTCAATACTGATGCAAAATACTTGGTTAGTGTCCTTGTCAATTCCTGCTTATCTTCTTCTAATTAACTTTCTTCTCCAGAGGCCCATCTCATATTTAACAATGCTCTTTCTACTAATATATTTGTCACATGCTTTTTTAAAAAAAAGTAACAGTTTTCATCATAGTCATTACTTCCCTTATCATTCTTTGTTTTTCCTTATTTTCTGATATTCTCTCTGATTTTGTCATCCTGACAAGCTACCGCTACCTATACCCTCATCTCTAGACAACAGATTTCTTTTTTGATTTCCTTCCAGCAATTGTTCATTCATTTAATTCTATTTTAGAGAGATATGAGCAAGGAAAGCACTTGAGGGTTTCGGCAGCAGAAGGAAGAGGTCAAAGTGGGGATATTGTGGAGGCAAATGGAGACTAATCCATCACACTCTGGACTTGTGCTTTGTAGATAGTGGACAGGTTTTGGGGAGTCAGGAGTTGAGTAGCATATGCTGCAGAATTCCCAGCCATGTGACCTGTTCTTGTAACCATACTATTTATATGGCCAGCCCAGCTAAATTTCTGGTCAATGGTAACTCCAAGAACTTTGCTGCTGATGGGGGAATTTGGTGATGTTCATGCATTTGGAACATCAAAAGGAGATGGTTAGATTCTCTCTTGTTGGAGATGGTCATTGTCTGAATGTTACCTCCCACTTAAAGCACTGAAACCTGAATGTTGTCCAGATATTGCTGCATGTGAGCACAGACTGCTTTAGTATCTGAGGAGTTGCAAACAGCACTGACAGGAGAATCCAGGCCATAATATCAGCAATTTAAAAGTCAACTTTCATTGTTCAAAATTGTAACCTATACTGTGAATCTAGTTGCCCTGTCTTCATGTGAGCAGCTCTATTTGATGATGACAGGGGTCAAAGTGGGTAGCCTGCGATGTATGCCTAAGATTCATTCTGTGACAGCCTCTGGGAATGAAACAAAACAGGAGAAAATATATCCTGTATTAAAGTTTTGCTCTCTCTTTTTCTATATGATTTTCATACTTGCAAAAGTTATACACTGGTAATGCACGTTGAGGAGTTAAATTTCAAGGTTGCAGAGTAAAATGCCTAATATGCAACCTTAATACACTACCAAATTCTTGGCTTTGATATTTAATTTCTCATTTGTTGTTTTGAGTTTTCAGCTGAGTAGCTCATTGTGTTACTTCAGTACCATTTGTTAGATCGCTCTTCTCAAGGAAGGAGCAAACCAACAAGACCAGTTCCCCTGTAAGGAAATACATCATTTCCTGTTGGCTAAACATGGCTTGAGCATGTTACTGCTGTGTAGTTACCTTTGAGGAAATAACACTGACTGGAGATGGCATCGAAGGAAAACAGTTTTAAGTCTTTCCATCTTGACTGTGTTGTAATTTTTATTTTTCGACAGAATAATCATTTAAGTTATAACTGAAGGAGGAATGTTTCCACTATGAGGAGAGTAAACGTCTTCAAATATTTCACTTTGTTTTTTTAATTATCTTTTGGAGACTATGCATTCCAGTTCATTAGCTTTTATGTTTTGATTTAGCTGGTATTGCAAAACTTGCATAGCCAGTAAACATCAGCACCATCAGTAAATACTATTATTTACAGCCGATTGCTTTTTGATCTATCACTGTTTTAACCTTGCAGTAAATGACAAAGAATTAGCTTTTATAACGTAAGAGATGGAGGTATTTTCAGGATTTTAGCCAGTTTTAATTTATCACTAAATATTCTAAGGACATTTGGTGCAGTACTTTTTAAATATATTGATAACTAGAGCAAAGCATTTTGTGTCTCTTCAGCTTTAGTGATTCCTTGAGTAGCAGATGATTTAGACAATACAGAAGCATGTAGAAGAACAAATCTGCAGAGAAATTACAGAGAAATCCAAGCATTGTAGAGTAGTTATAGTGGGTGATTTTAATTACCCAAATGTAAACTGGGACAGTGGTAGTATAAAGGGCGGAGAAGGGCAAAAGTACCTAGATTGTATTCAGAAGAATTTGCTACAACAGCGTGTGTCCAATCCAACAAGAAAAGACGTACTGTTGGACCTGTTTCTTGGCAATGAGGTGTGCCAAGTAGATCAAGTATCAGTGGGGGAATATTTAGGAGATAGCGGTCATTGTATTGTATGTTTTAGGATGATAATAGAAAAGGATGATAGGCAATCCAGAGTGAGAATAATTAACTAGACAAAAGGCAACTTCAATGGGGCTAGAATGGAGCTGGGCCAGAAAGACTGGAACGAAAGATTGGCAGGAAAAACTATAGCTGAGCAATGGGCTACCTTCAAAAAAAGAATTGGTTCCTGCACAGTCAAGATATATTCCATTGAAAGGGAAAGGAAGGGCAAACAAATCTAGAGCTCCTTGGATGAAAAAGGAGATAGAAATTAAGATAAAGAAGAAAAAGTGCACTTATGACAGGTGTCAGTTAGAAAATACAATTGAGAACCAAGAGGAATACAGAAGGTTCAGAGGGAAGTGAAAAAGCATATTAGAGAAGCAAAGAGGGATTATGAGAAAAGACTAGCAGCCAACATAAATGTGAATCCCAAAGTCTTCTATAGGCATATAAATAGTTAAAGGGTGGTAAAAGAAATAGTAGGACCAATTAGGGACGCAAAAGGGTATTTACACATGGACGAATACTTTGCAATCGTCTTTGCCAAGAAGGTAGATGTTACCCAGGCCATGGTGACAGATGAGGAAACTCTGTCACTAGAAGGGTTCAAAATTTGTAAGGAGGAAGTGTTGAATAGACTGTCAGTACTTAAAAATTGACAAGCCACCGCGACCAGAAGAGATTCTTCCAAGGATATTGAAGGAAGTGAGAGTAGAAATTGCAGGGGCACTGGCCATAACCTTTCAGTCTTCCCTAGACTCAGGAGTGGTGCCAGAGGACTTGAGAATTGCAAACATTTTGCCTTTGTTCAAAAAAGGTTGTAAGGATAAGCCCAGCAATTACAGACCAGTCAGTTTAACTTCAGTGATGGGCAAGATTCTAGAAACAATTATTTGGGATAGAATTGGTAATCACATGGAATGCATGGATTTCTAAAGGGGAAAGTATGTTTAACTAACTTGCTGGAGTTTTTTGAAGAGGTAGTAGAAAAGATCAATGAGGGTAATGCTGTTGATGCAGTGTACTTGGACTTTCAAAAGGCATTTCATACAGTGCCACACAATAGACCTGTGAGAAAAGTTATTGTTCATGTAATAAAAGGTACAGTAGCAATGTGGATAAAAAAATTGGCTGAAAAATAGGAAGCAGAGAGTAATGGGCAATAGATATTTTTCAGGCTGGAGTAAAGTCTGTAGTGGAGTCAGTATTGGGACCCTTGCTTTTCCTGATATATGTTAATGATCAAGATCTTGGTGTGCAGGGGTCAATTTCAAAGTTTGCAGCTGATACAAATCTTGGGAGTGTTGTGAACTACAAGGAGGATGGTGTGGAACTTCAAGAGGACACAGACAAATTGGGAAAATAGGTGGCAGATGAAGTTCATTATGGAGAAGTGTGAGGTGAAGTATTTTGGTAGGAAGAACATGGACAGGCAATATAAAATAAGGGGGGCTTGGCCTAAATAGCCAAGTGGTTATGGTACTGGATTTGTAACCCCAAGATCAAGAGTTCAAATCTCATTAAGGCTTGGCCTAAATAGTCAAGTGGTTATGGTACTGGGTTTGTAACCCCAAGATCAAGAGTTCAAATCTCACAATGGCAAACTATGAAACAATGTAACTTCATCTGAAACAGTTGGAAATGGGCTTGTACTCAAAAGAGTTACAGCAGACACACCGGGCTTGGCCTAAATAGCCAAGTGGTTATGGTATAAAATAAGGGGCGAAAGTTTGAAGGGTGTGCAGGAGCGTGTATATGCACATAGATCATTGAAGGAGGCAGGACAGGTGGAGGGAGCAGTTAATAAAGCATATAGTATCCTGGGCTTTAGTAATAGGGGCATAGGGTACAACAGCAGGGAGGTTATGCTGAATTTATATAAGACACTTGTTAAACCTCTGCTGGAGTATTGTGTGCAGTTCTGGGCGCCACATTATTAGGACGGATGTGAACACATTGGAAAGAGTGTAGAAGAGTTTTACAAGAATGGCTGCAGGGATGAGAAACTTCAGCTGTAAGGATAGATTGGAGAGGTTGGGACTGTTCTCCTTGGAGAGAAGGCTAAGAGGAGATTTGATAGAGATGTTCAAAATCATGAGGGGGCTGGACAGCAGTAGATAGGGAGAAGCTGTTCCTGCTCGTAAAAGGATCGAGAACGAGTGGGCACAGATTTAAAGTGATTTGCAAAAGAAGCAAATGTGACGTGAGAAAAAACTTTTTCACACAATGAGTGGTACAGGCGTTGAATGCACTGCCTGGAAATTTGGTGAAGGCAGATTCAATCGAGGCATTCAAGAGAGTATTAGATGATTATTTGAATAGAAACAATGTGCATGGGTATGGGGAAAAGGCAGGACGATGGCTCTAGATCATAATGCTCATTTGGAGAGCCGGTGCAAACACAATGGGCTGAATGGCCGCCTCCTGTGTCATTAAAATTCTGTGATTCTATGAATATGGACTGCACCCTAAATGGCGATACATTCATTCCATTCATTTCAGTATCTCCTTATTTGCTGTAAAGGTTTGTTGTCTGTCTGAGAACCAGATGGCAGATAGAGATTCTTTTTAATGCAGTGAGTTGTCATTTGGAATGCACTGCATGAGAGGGCGGTGGAAGCAGATTCAGCAGTAACTTTGAAAAGGGAATTGGATAAATTCTTAAAGAGAAGCAAATTGCAGGGCAATAGGAAATAAGCAGCGGCATTGGGCTAATTGGATAACCCAGTCAAAGAACCAGCCAAGCATGATGAACCCAATGGCTTTCCTCTATGCTCTACAAGTCAATGATTCTTTGATCTTCCTCTGTAGTCAAAGTGGCATCTGCTTGTTTCAGCAGTTTTTATAGGGGTGAGATCTGAGCTCAAGCTGCCAGTTCCTACAAGTTTGAGTGTTGTACAAATCACATGTAAAGATGCTGGGATTTGCAATTGCCAGTGCTCTGTGAGACCTGCAAAAAATGTGCAATGTGAAAAGCAACACTCAGCTCTCCAAGTTAACTTTTACTTCTGTACTTTACAGGCCTGGTGGCACTGCCATTTCTGAGCTGAGGGTACAAGCAAGTAATCTGTGCCCAGGCTCTGCCACTGCTCCCTGGTAGCTGACCACTAGGTGTTTTTCTGCATTCTCTATGGGTTAGTTTCTCATGAGCTTGTAGCATCCCTGAAAACCTGGTCAATATTGAGAATGTGCCAGATGAATGATTCCAGTTGGTTGGTCCATTGGAACACAAGCTGCCTAAGTGCTCCAAACTATTAGCAGAGTTTAAATAAAAAATGTATTATACCTCTTGGGAAAATTTAGTTTTAAATTGGTGAAGGTTTCAAAGACTACAATAGCTCATTTTTAACAGTTCCTGGAATCTAATAACATTGCACCTTGTTCCCTGTGTTAATTGAACTGAAATACGGTTTGTAGCTGTTCTTTGGTGTATTATTGAGAATCACTTCAATAGGATTGCAGTTTTTAGCAGAATGAAACAGTTTCTCCAAAACAAATTCTAAGGGCCCAAAATAAAAAGCTGTCAGAAAGTTACAGCCAATAAGATTTTAGGTTGTCAATGCTGATGGACTGATTAAATTAGACTGAAAATGGGCTGAAAATATTGTGTGGTCTGATGACACTCAAAGTGGTTTGTAAGCATCAAGTGTCAGTTTATTCCTGGTTGGGAGCAGGTCATTGCTTGAGCATTAGCTGGATTGCAACTTCAGTGTAGTTCTTAGGGAGTGCTACGTCATTGCAGTGTCTGCCTTGCAGATGAAATGTTAACTCAGAGTCTGGTCTGTATGCTGAGGTGATGCCATAATACTACTTGAAGAAGAACCTCGCCAATATTCCTATCCTCCCAACACCACCAAAAATTAATCTTTTCATCTTTCACCTTCAATGCTGTACTTGGACATTATGTTCAACTGATTTCAGTATTTATCTACATAATAATAGTCATCGCACTTCAGAAGCATCTCATTGGTTGTAAGCCGATTTAGGATGGTGCTAAAGAAATGCAAGCTCTCTATCTTTATCTACTCATGTAGAATTTTGTGCAGAATGTGTTCTCCTTCTCTTGATACTACATATCTTTATCTTGGTGTTTTCCTTTTCTGTGTTACTCCAACTCTGGCTTCTTGTGCACTCCTCAATCACTTCACCCCATAATTCGACGCCACCTAGATCCTAAGCTCTGACATTCCTTCCCAAAAACTCTTCACCATGCCACTTCTCCTCCTTTGACCTTCCTCAAAAACCTACCTCTTTACCCAAACTTTTGCTCATCTAATCTGCTACCTCCTTATGTGGCTGTGCCAAATTTTGTTTGGTAAACTTCCTGTGAAGTATTCTGGAATGTTTTGTTATGTTCAAGGCACTATATAAATGCATGTTGCTGTTGTGAAATATACACAAGTTTTCTTACTGTTTTTATCAAGCTTATATTTGGAGGGATTGAACCCACGGCATCAAACAACTACATAGGGACCCTTGGGTATGAGCAGCTGTTTTGTCCAGTGTCTGGGTAGAGCCATATAAGGCAGCAGTTGGTAAACTGTATCACTGGAGAATGTTGGCAGGCAGAATCTTCACGCTGTCCATTGACAGGGAATAAATAACAACATCTGCTTCTGGAGCCACGTTGCTGAAGATTTCCAGCCCTAGAGGCCTTGGCAAAGTCAACCCTTTTAGGTGGATTTTGGCACTTCAGTTAACAGCAGCTCTGCTTCATTTACACTGCCAGTTTGGAGCTGAAGTCAATGTTAGCGCTGCAAGGTAAAATGGGCATGAATTTTTCATAATTGTGCTAAGTATTTGGATCAATAGATACTTCTATTTCAGAGCTTATGAAATTCAGTGCATCTGTAAATTGGAACTTATGACAGATTGGGGAGTAGCAGCCCCCTCCCTAAAGGAGATTAAATAAATCAGCTGGTGCAGACGGTAACCCATTCAGCAGTAGCAATTCAGCAGCATTAAGAGAGCAGTTGTAAAACTACCCTGCAGATAGACCACTAAAATTTAATTTCGTTTTTATATCCGTTTTGCTGGTCCAGTAACTCTCAAAATACCGAGGCATGCAGGCATTGACTATGACTTCTAAAATGCCATTATACCTGAAAAGACATGAACCACAGAACCATGCCAGTGTCAGCATCATAGGAGGCCACTTCGCCCATAAGTATTTGACCAGTGCTCAATCCATATCAAAGCTATTTTTGTAATTACATTCCCTTGTTCTTTCTATCTACAGATGCAACCAGAAATAGTTGCTTATTGTGTAAACTGGCAGTTCTTTTTGATTTAGCTAAAATTCTAATCTTAATTATCTCAATTCAGAAAACGAGTTTGGAATTCTGCATACATTCTTAATCAAGTGTGGTTCACTTCCAGTTTTTCATCTCTTATGTGTGTATTTTTGTGCTCGTCAGTTTGAGATGTACGCCAGTGAATATCGAAAAGATCATTTTTCTTCTTTTGCACACATCATCATGTAGTACTGCTTCAATTCAAGATCATGAATAACACCTCAGGAAAACACAACAAAGCCTTTGATCACCTATCCTGATAGCACATTGTGTAACTCAAATTTGTTGTGACTGGTTCTATGGATCACTTTGGGATATTTCACTATGTTAAAGGCACTACATAAATGCAAATTGTTGTATGCTGGGCATTTCCACCTATGTTCTCCTAATTTATAAAAAAACTGAACTGTCTGGAAGTGGAATACTTTGTGTTCAGTTTGAAATTTACATTTTGTGGTATTTGAGTGAGACAACAATTTTAGGGTCTAACAGTGTTAGATTATGGGAAGTTTTTATATTGTGGATCTAGACTGACACTTCCATTGTGTCGATCTGGGCTTTATTTGAACCAAAATCCCAGTACTGAAAGAGCATTGCTTTAACCCATAGCCCCACCATGTCCCCAGTGTGATTTATTTCCAGTGTTCTCTGACTGAGCTAATTTATTCGTCTGCCCTCTTCCTCTTTATATTCATTGCAGCATTGCCTTTATAGTAATGATGGGAGAGACGGGTGGTATAAGACCACCTCTCATTCTTGCTGTTCGTTTTGGTTGTATTATGATACAGGCTTCATGTGAAGTCATGTTTTGAAGTCCTCAGATCATTTTCGCATTTGGACAGGTCTTCTAATTCTGGCCTCTTAAGCACCCTGATTTTCATCACTTACCATTGGTGGCCATGCTTTTTGTTGCTCACATCCTAAACTCTGGGATTCCCTTAAATTTATTTGCCTCTCTATCTCTCCTCCATTACAATGCTCCTTAAAACCTACCATTTTGACAAAGCCTTTGATCACATATCCATATTGTGTAACTCAAATTTGTTTTGACAGTGATTCTGTGAATCACATTGGGACATTTCATTATGTTAAAGGCACTACATAAATACAAGTTGCTGTTGTATGCTGGGCATTCCTGCCTGTACTCTCCTAATATAAGAATGAATGAACTGGCTGGAAGTGGAAGTTCCAACAGATGTATGTTAAACTGTATGTAGTGAGAAGAGTGCAATACACATTAAGGTACAGTTAGCAATGTAACTTTAATCTGCAAATTGTATTCTGCAGATTTGAGCTTGGTCTCACAAGTATATTCCCATTTTTTGTGGCCCGGCAGTTTTGAAATAAAAATTCCAAATACACTCCAGCACTTATTCTCAAGGGTAATTAGGGATGGGCAACAAATGCTGGCCTAGCCAGCGATGTCCAGATCCCATGAAAGAATTTTAAAAAGCTTCTGCTGCAAGTCAGGTTGCTCCTTGTGCTCTTCAAATTACTAACGTTTTTGATCTGCACAGTGCTTTTTAACTACACCGTTAAAAACATTTTTTCAGGTATAGTTCAGACTGAATTTATGAAATACCAATGTGCAGTAAATTCTCTGTGAAGTTATAACTGTTCCTCATTGTTTATAAATGGAAATAAGGATGTTTTTAGAAATTTGTGTACTGAACAGGGTGACGAGCACTCTTTTGTTCAAATAAAAAAGACTTGCACCTATTTAGCGCTTTCCTCAACCACCGCGCATCTCAAAGTACTTTACAGCCAATTAAGTACTTCTTGAAATGCAGTCACTATTGGAATGTAGGAAATGTAATCGCAAATTTGAGCACAGCAAACCCTCACGAACAGCAATGTAATAAAGACCAGAGAATCTGTTTTTGATTATGTTGAATGAGGGATAAATATTGGCCAGGACATGGGGTATAACTCCCCCGCTCTTCTTCAAAATAGTGCCATTGAATCTTTTGCATCCACAGGAGCAGGCAGATGGGTTCCGATATAATGCCTCAGACAGTGCAGCACTCCCTCAGTACTGCATTAGATTGACAACCTTGATTTTTGTTTTTGTGTGCTAATGCCCAGGGGTGGGACTTGAACTCAGAATCTTGTGGAAGGTAAAGGAAGGTAGTGTTTTTTTTAATGATTTGTATTTAAAAATTTTTTTGAGAGTTCAAGATTTCCACTTTGGTCAGCTTTATAAGCATGAAAATAGTGACATGACTGCTCGGACTGAAGCTTCATCTGAGTTCCCACATTAGCACTAACCTTTATGTCAATCTATGAAACACTGTCAGCAACATAGTTTGTGTCAGCACATAAATATTTAAGTATCATGACAAACGCATTATCAAAGTATGTCTGGCACGAATGACTGACTCGCTAGCAGGCAGACTTAACTTTCAGACACTGAGTGAAGATATTTGTCTAAAACACTGATTTTTAACCATGAGTGCAGTGAAGGACTGTGATTATTTTTGTAATATTTGTTAGAAAAACCTAGATAATGTTCACATCAGTGTTTTATTTAGGCCATTTTGTTTCAAATTTACATTTGTGCACCTTAAAAGATGCTGCTTGACCTCCAAAAATTCCAAATAGCTTGATTCTTTATGCTTGACAGATGGAATAGAAATGAATGCTGGTATTCATGAAAGAAAATATCATCACCCTGAAGTAATAGTGCTGTTTTTTTCTTCTTTTTTCCATTCACTGTCCTGATGTGTAACACTGAAGGAAAAATGGTAGCTGTTTGGTTCAGAGCCAGAATACAGACATATAGTCAAGGTTTTGTGCTTAGAGGTTCTCAGACGACATTTGCTTTAGAATTTATAGCCAGCTTATGCTTAGCCTTAATATCCTCTCAATTATTAAATACACTGTCTGTTGATGTGTGCCAAGCTCATAGGCCTCCGCTTTTCATCATTGTGCTGACTGATGCCCAAGCCCTTGGGTAACGCTGAATTTTAAGCTCTGCTGATCTACTCTAAAATTTGCTGAAAGATATTGCATTTCAGTTTTTAAAAGAATTCTGAGAAAGGCATTTATGAAAAATCCAGGATAGCATAAACTTATTTAGAGAACTGAATGATTCCTATAAAATATAAAACCAGAATGCAGATATGAAATGTTGAAATTGCAACTTTGAAATTATAATTTGATCTTCCATCCTTCTCGTCACCAAGGCGGTATTCACCAGCCCATCTTGGAAGTTACCTTCAGGTGTAGAAAGTCCTGGAATGCTGACATCTTTGTGATCACTGTCCACAACTACTTGATGGTCAGTTGACCATTTACACACTTGTACAGTTTGTTTGCAGGTTTTCTATCCATTTCACCCCCTTTTAAAGGCTGTGATGCTAGCATGGTCCTGTATTTGGTAGCCTAGTGCTGCTCCCGAGCAATGTAGGATAGGGGTAAGTGCCCAAAAATTGTAGCTTTATGTTAAAACTCTCGTGTTTTTTTTCATTAACTTAAGAGCAGTTGCTACAGCCATTTGGTGTACATTTTCTAGTGTGATACTTCGTGACGGAGAACTATCAAATTTTAGTTCTTTTAAGGAATAATTCATACAAACGTGTCACACTGCCTCGGACTGGTCAGTTATCCAATGATTAAATTGATAGAATTGTTCCAGTTTGTCTTGAAATGTTCATCCTAAAGATTTTCAGAAAGATATGGCAGTGCTACAGAGGGAATTTATTTAGTTGATGCAATCTATTTCATTGTTTAAATGTCTACCCAGAGGTTCATGTTGCTATTATTAAAGTTGTACTGAAAAAGCAGCTGTGGACAAAAAAACGAATGGAGGGATTATGAGTTAACAATGGTCTTTTATATTGAACTTAATGGTTAGATACTAGCAGAAAGGCATCCCAGTTTCTAGTCAGAACCTTGCTCATTTTAGCGTTATATTCATTATACTGAAATCTTGTTTTTTTTGGCAATATTAACAATAAAATGTTAAGTTTCCTATTTCTAGTAGTGTGTCACTACACTTGACAAGATGTTATCAGAGATTTACATAAATAGAAATAATCATTGCAGTATGAGTTTTAAAATGCAAAGAAAATAATAGTACAATTCCTATATCAGGGCAGAAGTGGAGATGCTGTAAATTGTGTGTAATGTAGCGTTATATGGGAAGCAAAGTGGTGATCTCTCTCATGCAGTAAACCCTGAAATGTGTTACCTGAGTATAGTGTACAGTGTAGTTGTGATTAGAATTGTATTTTGTGACTGGAATTTTTTTGCCGTCTTGTAGGAGGATGATGGAACAGAAGAGGAGAGCAACAGGATCGAGCCAGTTGGACGTGCTGATTCCTGCCTTGAGCATGGACAGAATTTTTCGCTCGGGTACGCTTGCATCAGTAACATATTAATTATCGCACGCTGTTTTTGGATATAGGCAGACCACAAAGGATCAGCTTGTAACGGCTATTGTATTGGGCAATGGAACCCGCTGAAGAGAAACCGCTAAAGTGGCAGGAAAATCATTCCCTTTTCTGCAAAATCATACTTATTAAATACTGTTGGAAACAGCGGGGAAATAATTGGTGGCTGAAGTAAGAGTTCCTATTGGAATGACTGTTAATTGGTGGGTACTGTACTTCCCAAGCTTCTATAATGAATTGAGTACTGCTCAAATAAAACTTAAAAGAAAGAACTCCAAAAAAAAATGCAAAAGCCCTAGAAAAGACACAACATGTCTGTCAGCATCATGAATTTTTCAGATGGAGGCGCTTCATCAGAACAATAATTCTCCCCTCCTTTTCTGATACTGACAGATCCACTGCATTGAGTTGAAGTTTGTTAATAACCGCATCTTAACAAACAATGATTTACTGATCAGACCACCACCTATTCAACATTCTTCAATGCTGTTTCCCCAATAAAAATGTAATATTTAGTAGCCATACCTGAATAAACATTGGACATATTTAAAAGATGATTCAATGTGTAACTTGTTGATCCATCTTCTTTGTGTTTATCTATTAACAGAGAGGCTTATTATTGACCAATTATATAGTGATGCTTTTTTTCTGATCAGTTTTAATGCAACAAGGAAATGTAATCACAAGGGATTGTCTGAGTAGTTTGCATTAGGTTAGTGCTGTTAGATAATGTGCACTTCTGGTTGTTTTATTAACTTGCTTTTATTATTCTTGTTGACTGGCCTTTTTTCATGCTTCCAGGCTAATATTCAGGTATACTACACACAAGTTGCAATACTTAATGTTCCAGATATTATAAAATTTTGTTATTTTTGGTAGTTTACTTCACATTTTTATGTTATTCCTATTCATCATTGTCTCACAGTGATGTGCTGAAGCTGGTTGAAGTCTCTAACGATGGAGGGCCTTTGGGAATCCATGTAGTGCCTTTCAGTTCCACAGTGGGAAGGTAAACTAACTTGTTCTGGACATTTGGTTTTCTTTTTGTAAACTTATTTTCATATTAACTAAATCTGCAGTGTTTAGCAAATAGTAGATTTTAAAATGAAGCATTTGGAAAGCTCTGTGCTCATAGTCCAGAAATTGTACTTCTTTAGTGCAGTGCTTTATTGCAATTATGAAATTTTCTTTTTGGGGAAGTTTGATGCTCTAGTAGAGGTTTTTAAACTGATCAGGAATATAGGATAAAATGAACAGGAATGATGCAGTTTCCACTTATAGTAAGGTGATAGTCCCTTACTCTGTTTCTAGACAATGCCTTTAAAAAAAATGGCAAAGCACTGCAACTTTAAATTTGGTGCCTTTGTGAATTCAGAGTTTTATTTTTGCATATCCTCACTTTGTATTTAATTTTTTTGGCCATTTGCAGTATTGCAGTTCCAACCTGTCTGACAGACTGCAGCTGAACTTGTGTGAGAGCACAGATATTCCAAAAATGATTTTCCTCTTGATACACATGATTGCTTTTAAACAGCAGTCAGTGTTATCTTTGCCATCATAAGATAATCATTTATTAAAGCTGTATTTGATGTTGAAGGGTACATTTGATAAAATATCAAGTGTAAGAATGTAAGATTAGAAATATTGTCTACACAACTTAAGTAGGTGAAAGTAACGTCAAAAGTGATTGTAGAATGTCGTGTTAAGATGGATGGTGAAATTTATTAATAGGGCTTAATTGTGCCCACTGGCCTTTCCTGTTTCTTAACAATTCTGGTGCCAGGTCTTGATCATCAAACATAACTTCGATATCAAAATTGCAATCTGAGCAAACTTTTATCAACTCCTCAAAACATGTAAAATGTTGCAGAGCGCACTATTCCTTGGAATATCATTTTTATCATGTGTTTTCTTTTAACTTCCTGAAGATAATATTGAACAGCAAAAATCTCAATTTGAAATGGATTATATTCTAAGAAAAATGGTCAACCAATAAACCTTGAAATACTATATTCAGACAGCAAGTAAATCTCATCTGTTGTGCCAGGTTGACTTAGATGAAGTGGATTTGGTTGATGGGTTTTCCAATTTGTAAGAAATTGTCTCAGGTTGTTTCATAGTGTGACTGAGCAAAACTGGTTTAGCGAATGTACATTTTTAGTAGTAATAAAATAGATGTTATTTGCCTTCTAATAATGCGGACAGCTGCAAAATAAATCATTTCCAGTTGTGCGCAGGAGCTTGAGATATATGTTTAGTGCCCAAAGACCACAGCTTTGTTTCCAACTGAAGGCACGTGTGTTTTTCTACAAAAGCCTGAGCTGAATATAATACAAATATTGAATATTCAAAACTGGCTCTGTTACATCACTGATCTTGCAACTTAGAAAGGTCACGAAAGTTATTCAGTGCATTTTCACAAACAGCTGACAAAATACAGCAGACAACTTGCTGGGCCTGAGCAGACTAAAAGCTAAGATCACTTAAAAACCCATTTGTCTGTATGTAATTGCGTTGCTGCATGAAATTAAATAAAAAGCTGAGAAATAGGTTAGTCCTTATGAATTCTTTGACAATTGCAGTACAGCAAATTGTTGGCTGTTCTTCTGAGCTTCTGTTGAAATTACAAGCTGTGTGAATTTTTTTTTCACTCCAGAGGTTCACACTAAATGTCAATACTGCTCAATAGCAGAAATAGAGTGAATCAAAATGACTGTTAATAACAAAATAGCAATGACAGAATTATGTATTTGAACACCCTTTTCCCTTACTTAGTATAACCTTGACTACTCCATTAAATGGTGGCAGTTTTCCATGTGGTGAATGGAAGAGAAAAGGGTAGAGTGCCCTCTGATTCAAAAGTATTGCACACCAAAGTGTTTGAATGCATCTTGCTACTCTATCAAGTGCTTATCCCACTTTTTCGTCCTTGTTCAAGCCAATCAAATTCATTTCCAACTTATCTGCAACAACAATTCACCTTATTACTTGGCACCTTTACGGTAGCAAAGTGCCCCAAAATGCTTCAGAGAGGCATAAGGAAAAAAAGTGGATGGTGAGCCAAAGAATAAACTCTCAGGGGTAATCAAAAGCTTGGTCCAAGAGAATAGATATTAAAAAGGACCTTCAAGGAGATGGAAACCAAGCTATTGCAGGCATGGCTGTTAGCTCTAAGATCAAAGGGATAAATGAAGTAACATGCCATTGTCAGAATAATGGAGATGTTATAGGAGCTTACAGAGATGGGAAGAGAAAATTTGAAACTTGGGGAACTGGAAGCTGCCTTAGCTCAGTGAAGACAGGGATGACTAGTGAACAGGATTTGGTGTATCGGAGTTTGAATAAGATGCAGTTTATTGAAGATTCAATGCCAGCTAGCCAAGCCCTAAAATATTTGAGTCTGAAAGTAACAAAATAAGGGTCTCAACAGCAGATGGTCTGAGATCAGACTGGAGGTGTAACAGGGGTGGAAGTAAGCATCCTGTGTGATATTGGATCGGAATCTCAACTTGAGATTGAATAGAATCAGGCAACAGCCTGACATAGTCATACTAACGGAATCAAATCTTAGAGATAATGTTCCAGCCACCACTATCACCATTCCTGGATATGTCCTGTCCATTGGCAGGACAGACCGAGCAGAGATAGCAGCACAGTGGTATACAGTCAGGAGAGAATTGCCCTGGGAGTCCTCAACAACTCCGGACCCCATGAAGTTTTATGGCACCAGGTCAAACATGGAGGAGTACTAATCCTGCTGAATATCACGTATGATGAATCAGTGCTCCTCCATGTTGAACACAACTTGGAAGAATCACTGAGGGTGACAAGGGCGCAGAATGTACTCTTGGTGGGGGATTTCAATGTCCATCACCAAGAGTGGCTCGGTAGCACCACAACAGACCGAGCTGGCCGTGTCCTGAAGAACATAACTTCTAGTCTGGGTCTGCTGCAGGTGGTGAGGGAACCAACAAGAGGGAAAAAAATACTTTACCTCAACCTCACCAATCGCAGATGCATCTGTCCATGATGGTGTCGGTAGGAGTGACCACTGCACAGTCATTGTGGAGACAAAGTCCTGCCTTCACATTGAGGATACCCTCCGTCCTATTGTGTGGCATTACCACTGTGCTAAATGGGATAGATTTCGAACAGATCTAGCAACTTAAGACTGGGCAACTGTGAGGCGCTGTGGGCCATTAGCACCAGCAGCAGAATTGCATTCAACCACAATCTGTAACCTCATGGCTTGGCATATTCCCCACTCTACCATTACCATCAAGCCAGGGGATCAACCCTGGCTGAATGAAGAGTGCAGGAGGGCATGCCAGGAGCAGCATCATGCATACCTAAAAAAAGAGGTATGAACCAGTGAAGCTACAGCACAGGACTACTTGCATGCCAAGCAGCATAAGCAGCAAGTGATAGACAGAGCTAAACAATTTCACACCCGATGGATCAGATCCAAGCTCTGCAGTCCTACCACATTCAGTCGCGAATGGCGGTGGAAGATTAAAAAACTCACTGGGAAAGGAGGCTCCACAAATATCCCCATCCTCAAGGATGCGGGAGCCCTGCACATCAGTGCAAATGATAAAAGTTGAAGCATTTGCAAAAATCGTTAGCCTGAAGTGCCAAGTGAATGATCCATCTCTGCCTCCTCCAGAGGTCCCCAGTTTTCAGCTAATTCAGTTCGCTCCACATGATATCAAGAAACGACTGAAGGCAGCGGATAGTGCAGAGGCTATGGGCCCTGACGACATTCCGACAATAGCCCTGAAGATTTAGGCTTCTGAACTTGATGTTCCCCAAGGCAAGCAGTTCCAGTAGACATCTACCTGGCAATTTGGATAATTTGCCCAAGTGTGTCCTGAACACATCCAACCCAGCCAATTACCGTCCCAGTCTACTCTTGATCATCAATAAAGTGATGGAAGGGGTTATCAATAGTGTTAGCAATAATCTACTCACTGACACTCAGTTTGGGTTCCGCCAGGGCCACTCAGCTCCTGACCTCATTACAGCCTTGGTTCAAACATGGACAATAGAGCTGAACTCCTGAGGTGAGAGTGACTGCCCTTGACATCAAGGCAGCATTTGACCGAGTGTGGCATCAAGGAGCCCTAGCAAAACTGAGGTTAATGGGGGGAATCGGGGAAAGCTGTCCGCTGGTTGGAGGTACCTAGCACAAAGGAAGATGGGGTTGTAGTTTTTGGAGGTCAGTCATCTCAGTACCAGGACATTACTGCAGGAGTTCCTCACGGTAGTGTCCTAGGCCCAACAAGCTTCAGCAATCCATGTCCAAATGCAGCAAGATCTGGACAATATCTAGGCTTGGGTTTACAAGTGGCAGGTAACATTTGTGCCACATAAGTGCCAGGCAATGACAACCTCTAACTATAGAGAATTTAACCATCGCCCCTTGACACTCAGTGGCATTCCCATCACTGAACCTCCCACTATCAACATCCTGGGGTTTGCCATTGATCAGAAATTGAACTGGACTAGCCATATAAATACCGTAGCTACAAGAGCAGGTCAAAGGCTAGAAATCCTGCAGCCAGTATCTCACCACCTGACTCCACAAAGCCTGTGCCCTCTACAAGGCACAAGTCAGGAGTGTGATAGAATACTCTCCACCTGCTTGGATTAGAGCAGCTCCAACAATGCTCAAGAAGCTTGACACCATCCAGGACAAGGCAGCCCGCTTGATTGGCGCCCCATCCACAAACATTCACTCCCTCCACCACCGACACACAGTAGCAGCAATGTATACCATCTACAAGATGCACTGCAGGAGCACAGCAAGGTTCTTTGGACAGCACTTTCCAAACCCCCGACCATTACCATCTACAACAGGTTTGTCCAAACTTTTAGCTTGGAGGCCACATTTGCATTTTTTTCCCACACACGGTGCTGGTGAGCAAATTTTGGAAAGATAATGTTTAGCACAACAGTAAACTGATTTTCCAAAAAAATATTGTGGCACTAAGGAAAGAAACAATCCCTAAGCAAAAGTAAAGGTAAGTCATTACAAATTTTTATGTTAAAAAGTGGTAATCAAAATTACCAGAGTGTGAAAGGGTCATTGTGTGTGTGTATCTGACTCACTCCCAGGCTCAGGGTGCTCACTCATTCACTCTCACCCACTATGAATGGCTATGAATATGTGTATGTGTTGGTATTGGTGATGACAGTGAGTGAGAAACCTGAGATTGGGAGTAAGCCAGACACTCACTCATACACACACACTCACAGTCTCTCTCTCTCTCTCTCTCTCTCTCTCTCTCTCTCTCTCACTCCCTCTCCCTCTCCCCCTCCCTCTCTCACTCTCTCTCTCTCTCTCTCTCTCACTCTCTCTCTCTGTCATACACGCACACACACTCATTCTCTCACATGCTCTCTCTCACTCACTCACTGGCAGAATTTTTTGTCCTGCGGAAAGTCAGGAGTAAAATAGTGTGCAATGATGTCGGATGAGCATCCCAATGTCATCACGCGCCTTGCACGATATTTCGCTCGGTGGGCGCGCGTGGGTGTCGGAGCAGAGCCTGCCATTAATTAAAATGGCCAATCACAGTCCAATTGACTGTGATTTTTCCTTGCCTGTGCGATTTTTCTGCTCATCGCATGGGCAGGCGGTCAACCGACATTTTTGCAAACCTTGTCCAAGGGCAGGATAAAAGGGGACGAGCATCATTGCCAGTGTGAGTAGTGAGGAGTTTTGGAGATAGTTTGCAGCTGGTTGCTTATTGGTACTTGTCAGCTTCACCTCTGTGCATTCTTAGCATTTCTAGCTTAATTTCAGGACTTATTGATGTCTGCCAGGCGCCCGGAGGACTCGGACAGTGTGGACCCTTCCCTTGCTCTGGTAATGGGGATTGTGGTTTCCACTGGAGGCACCTCCTCTGAGGAGGAAGAGAGGGGCAGAAGGGAGAGGAAGCCGTTTGTCCCAATGCAGCTTCCAGGGGAGGGGCCTGAGGGAGGAGAGGAGGCTCCACCTCTCAATGGAGAGCGTGATCTCCATTTGCCAGATGATTGGGCTTGAGATCAACTCCGACTCTGTGGGTGGACACCCCATGCCAGTGGCTCTGAAGTTCACAGTGGCTCTCAACTTCTATGCCTCCGGTTCTTGCCAGGCCTCAGTGGGGGATCTGTGTGGAGTCTCCCAATCAGCTGTCCACAGTTGCATCAAGCCAGTGACAGATGCTCTATTCAGGCGGGTACTGACCTTTATTCTTTACTATACAAACAAGGCCAGCCAGGCTGAGCGAGCCAGAGGCTTTGCAGTGATTGTTGGGTTCCCCCTGCGTCGAGGGTACCATCAACTGCACACATGGCCATGAAGGTGCCAGCAGGTGAGCCAGGTGACTTTGTCAACAGGAAGGGCTTCCACTCCATGAGCGTGCGTGTGTGATCACAGGATGCAGATTTTGCAAATCTGTGCAAGGTACCCTGGCAGCTCCCGTGATGCTTACCTTCTCAGACACTCCCAGGTGGCAGGGGCTCTTCAGTGCTCCAGCCTAAGGGTTGGCTGCTGGTTGACAAGGGCTATCTGCTGAAAAGGTGGCTCAGGACACCTTTCCACCACCCAAGAACAGAGGCAGAGGAGTGTTACGATACGAGTCATGCCTCCACAAGGGCGTTGGTGGAGAGGACCATAGGCCTTCTCAAGATGCGTTTGTGATGCCTGGACCATTCGGGGATGCACTACAATACCCCCCAGAGCAGGGGTCACTGATTGTGGTTGCATGCTGCGCTCTCCACAATCTGGCACTGGCAAGGGGGGTCCCACTAGAGGAAGAGGATATTGAGGCACCTCCACAGGCCATAGATCACGAGTCCAGTAGTGAGTCCAAAGATGAGTATGGTGAGGAGAATGCTGAGGATGTGGAGGCAGACCTTGGTGGCCTGCAGGGAGGCAAGGCCACCAGGGACGCCTTAATTCAATGCTCTTTCAGCTGGGTTACCAAACTTCAGCTTCAAATGCATGCTAGGGTTGCCTCCTCCATCCTGGATGTCTGGAAGGACCCTTTCATCGAACACACAGAAAACACAGTTCCTGTGCAATAAAGTTCAGAGCCACCTACATCCAGTATTACATACTGGCGTAACCTGCACCAATGAAATAAAAAGGTGAAGCATACTCAGGCCATGAAGACAAAAACACAATTTATGTCATTCTGACAATTCAATAATCTTAATGGAAACATTTCTGGTATTCAGCATCGTGACCAGTATACATAAAGTAAACAAAAATGAACATAAAATCACCCGTGACCTGTCCCACTTGTGCTTATGGTGCCTTTACTTAGGTTTGCGAGTGCTCCGTCTAGATGCCCCCCCCCCCCCCCCTGCTGGCACTGGCATTGGAGACAGCTGCTGACTCTGCTGTCTTGTTGGCCTTGATGACTTGGCAGTTGTCCTCTGGCCAGTGAAGCCTGTGCTGGCCCCACCTGGGAGGGAGCGGTCAGTGCCACGGCTGGCATCTCCCCTGTCACCACAGCCTCATTGGGTGCAATGGAGTTGCTGCCCTGAGAGGAGCCCACAGAGATGACAAACAAACAAGCTCGTGTGCTGTGAGGTCTCTGTGGACCTCCCTGCACACAATTGATGAACGGGCAACCAGCTGGGATACCAGCTGCCTCATCCCACGTGAGGTCACTGCCTGTGTGAGGGTTTGCAGGTCTGAGGGCAACCCCAGGACCCTTGATTCTGCCCCTGGATCTGCCTCTGCATGTGAGTTGTCACTCTGTTAATGGAGGAGGCAGTGCGCTCAGCCATGAAAGTCAATGCAGTGCTCACGCTCCGCATGGACTCCTCTGTCACAGAGACCATAGCATGCATACCCCCATGGATCTCCGACAGATCCTCCCCCACATCTCGCTGGACATCCAGCATCTGCTGCCTAATGGACGACTCCAGAGGCTCATCATCAGCCTTCAACGTGGCATCGTCCTGGTCCCCATCAGTCCTTCGACTGCCATTGCCCTGGGCACTCTTTGCTTCCACCTGCACCTCAAGCGATTGTGAAGTGCTCTCACCAATGTGCACTACTACTAGCTGCTGCTCTAATGCCCACTGAGGTGCTGGTATCTGCGCTGGTGCCTGCTTCAGAGAGCAGGTGTGACACAGGTGCAAATGAAGTCCGGTGGTCCTCCAGTGTCAGGGGTGGCCCTTCAGGATCTGGAGATCAAATGACTGCTGGCGAGCCTAAAAGGGAGAAGAAGGACATGTCACTAGTTAAAGTTACCACCCTGTCAGCGTGCATGCCAGGCACCCTGGTGAGACAGCAGAGCTCTGCATCATGGTGCCCTCATCCCCCAATAATCAATGGGGACTCCAGGTTCGAGGCTCACATCAATGAAGAGGCTACACTAGAATAGTTGCACAAGCTGAAATTCTCACTACTGTGCACTGTGCTCTTACCTTCGTCTGGCACCCCTGCCTCTCCAAGCCTGGTTGCACGTGGAGTGTGCCAGCTCTCAAGCTCTTGGGCAACTTGCTCAAACTCCGAAAGGATTAGGAGGCTTGTGGGGCCTCCGCCATTCCACGACCTTTCTATTTCGTTGTAGGCCATCTTCTCCTGAAACAACAGAGGAGCATTGAAAGTACAGAGGAGCACACTGTACCTGCAGCGTCATTCCAGCCTGGCCAACCCCAGCTGTGGAGCACCTGTCATGGCACTCCTGAGTCGTGGCCCTCAAGCCACAAGGTTCTCAGTCCGAGCGGCCAGGGTTCAACCCCTTGGCCAGCTCTGGCATGACTGACAGTTGGCACTCAGACTGTAGCACCTCTGAGCTCCATGGTGGGGGAACGGCTAGAACCTAACACACCTGCACACTGACCCACACCAACACGGTATTCACTCTTCTTGAGCGCAGCAGCTCATTGAAGTGCTTCCAGCGTTGCACCCATGTGCGTTGCGCCACGTCACAGCTGCTAACCAGCACAGCAACCTCCTCCCATGCTCTCTTGGTGAGGTGCGGTGGCCACCACCTCCCACCCCTGGGGAAAAGGGTGTCCCTCCTGGTAGCACCGCCCTCCAGGAGGATGATGAGGCACTCATCAGAGAAGCAGGGGTGGTTGAGTGCCCACCCAGCCTGCCCTCCCTCCTGCCATGTCCACCTACGCTCGGGTCCATCGTCCCGGCTCAGGGAACATCCTCCGTGGCAGCCTTCCATGAGCTGCCTGGTCAGCCTTTAAACCATCCGCCATGTCACCATTGGATCTGGCGGCCAATAGGTCCTCGCCTGCACAGTCCTTCCCGGTCAGTGCGGAATGCGTTTCACGCTGGCTGGACCTTGGTTGGCCAACCGGTATGAAATCGCAGTTGGAGTCTGATCGCGGACGGCAGTCAGTTTCGCAGCTGCTCCGGGGCCTGCCCACTGTGCCTGACCAACGAAGGGAAAACCCTGCCCGCTGTCTCTCTCTCTCTCACTCACTCACACTCTCTCTCTCTCTCTCTCTCTCACACTTACTCACACTCTCTCACTCCCACATACATCACGGCGCTGTCTATTTCCCGTGGCCTGCTGCAATTTTGCCCTCCCAGGGCCCACCAAAACTTTGTGTTTTAGCTCCCCGGGCACCTACCTCGCCACACCTTTGCTTCCCTTGAGCCCAGCAGCCCTCAACACACTCATGCCCACTGGTGCCCGCTGCTCCTACAATCAGAGACTGTTTCTCTCCCTCATTTGCTGGAAAGGAATGGCCTGTGATTGGAGGAGCAACCGCTTGCAAAATCTTGAAATTCACAAAATTTTGAACTTAGAGGCCAGCCTTACCAACTTATGAACAGTGATTCCACGGGTCACATTGAGGTTGCGGCCTATAGGCCGCCAGTTGGACAAGCCTGATCTAGAAGGACAAAAGTAGCAGACACGTAGGAACACCACCACCTCAAAGTTCCCCCTTTAAGCCGCTCACCACCCTGACTTGCAAATATATCGCTGTTTCTTCACTCTTGCATGGTCAAAATCCTGGAACTCCATTTCTAACAGCACTGTGGGTACACCTACACCACATGGACTGCAGCAGTCCAAGGAGGCAGCACATTGCCACCTTCTCAAGGGCAATTAGGGATGGGCAATAAATGCTGGCCTAGCTAGTGATGCCCACATCCCGTAAACAAATAAAAGAAAGAATTCCATTGTTCAAACAGTTGAATTTTGCCCGAGGCAGTGGCGGGGGAATGAATGGAATTGGTGGGAGAGTAAGGAATTTGTGGCGGGGTCCCACAACAATGGCATCAGTCTTGCCAAAGTTAAACTGTTGAAAATTGCAGTTTACCTAAGTCTGTATATCAAACGAGCATCTGCAAGTAGCAAAATAAAAACAGAAAATTCTGGATGTGCTTAGCATGTCTGGCAGCACCTGTGGAGAGAGGAACAGAGTTAACATTTCAAGGCGATGATTCACCCTCAGAACTGGAAATATTGCCAATATAATAGATTTTATAGTAATAGGATATAATAGGAACAAAAGGGAATACCTGTGATTGGGTGGAAGGCAGGAGAGGTTTAATGACAAAAGAGTTCATGGTACAAGGGGGAATGGTAATGGGACAAGTAGACTGTGGTCATTTGGTTGCTGTGTTCTCAGTCCTTTATAACGGTGATTGCATTTCATAAGTAGTTAATTAGTTGTGAAATCTATAAAAATGCAAGATACTTTCATGTGCTGAGACAATGCACTATTACACAATTGCTTCTGTTTCAATATTTCAAAATATATATATATCTGACCAGTAATTAAATTTACACACTTGTTCTTAGTAGATGTACTCATGTGCTGCCATAAGACATCATGACCAGCACTTTGTAACAATGCCCTCCTTTTGCAGTCAGAGGTGAAGGAACGGCACTTGCTCCTGACCTTGAGAAAAGCTGCCCACAAAATTTTTTGCAAACTCTAGAGCAGATTTCCTCTTTTCTGATGTTAGCTTGAATTTGCCACCTTCTGTGGGAGATCTGTGACATTCAGGAATTGGGAAGGCAGCATGGAGGCTAATTAGCCAGTTAGACTGCGGGATTCCCATTGAAATCAGAGAATATGAGTCACAGTTAAAGCATTGTACAGACAACAAATATAGTTTATAGGATTGAAGGAGAAACTTTAACAACAAAACACAAACTATTTTGAAAAAAAGTTTTCATTTGTTTAAAAATCTGCAACATTTTCTGCTGAAGTTCCATACTTTGAATACCATGTGACAGTTGAGTTGATGACCATAAGATGTTAACATGGTTTAAGCTGGTAGTGACATGTGCACATTCTGTATTATGTCCAGCTATGATGAGCAACTCAAATGTTGCTTCAATCTCAGTTCATCTCAATACTGTTATCACATTTCCCTTTTGTCATCATTTATGAAGAGGGATAGGAAACATTTTACTTTGGAAGCAGCTAATTTACTTATTTCTTGCACTCTTAAGGTCCAGCTTAAACCATCAAATGCTTTATAAAAAATCATTTCTGTTTCCCTGATGCTAAATCCCACCAGTAGGGATAATTTCTGAGTTGTTAAAAGTAACTTGGTGATGTTTACACTAATTATGTTGTAACAGTAAATGTTCCTTGATACCAGTTTAAAACAATTTTACATCAGATAAATGATTATCTGCATTGAGGGTCCAGGTCTCTCACCTTCACTGAAAGATGTTCAGTAGTCTCCCTACAATTACACTTAATAGATTGGCTGAAATAAATATTTAATTATTCAAAAGTAAAGTTTTACTTGCTTTCTGCATTCTTTTATTCACACTCCATGCTCTCTTTTCCCAGGTTCACAATCAATTATCATCTTGTCATGCATTTTCTGCCAGAAATGGGTCAGGTTGAATAGATCTTGGGGGCAGAAATATTACTGTAAAAATACCACTTTAACTCAATAAGACCTTCACTTTGAACTTTTGTTTGGTTTTCTGTCTAAACTTGAGGAGGGGGAGGGGCATATTTTAAATGAGGATGCACAGATGTCTGAACTCAGCAAGTAAGAAGTAATAATGGCAAAAGCATTTATTGCAAGAGAAAGTTTATTTCTACATTACCTTATCATATCTTCAGAATACCTCCCAAGTGCTTCATAACCAGTGAATGACTCTTGAAGTGCAGTCATACAGCAAATGAAATGCACATCAAGTTGATGTGTTTTTAATGGTGGTGTAGGAAGGAATGTTGTTCATAAACTAAGAGAAGTCCTGATCTTCAACCAGTGCTATAGGAATATTTTGTGCCCACCTGAATAGGTAGCTAGGGCCTCAGCTTAATTAATATCTCTTCCTAAAGAAAGCACCTCCGACAACACTCCTTAAATACTGTAATGAGTTGAGATTGTGTGCTCAAGTCCTGGAGTGCGATTTCAGTTATTAACTTTTTAAAAACATTGTTTGTGGGACGAGGATTTCCTTGGCAAGGCCGGCATTTATTGTCTATCCCTAATTGCCCTTGAAAATTCCATTAGCTGGTTATGAAAGTATTCTTCACATACGGAAAAAGCTGGAAATTCCATTTTCCTGTGTTTTAGGTTTAGATTCGTACAATAGGAAGGAGTGATTTTTTTTGACAGCTTGGGATGAAACCCAAATTTTCCAAATGCTGTTTTCACAAAAGCCGTAGAATTGTGATGATTATCTGAAGCTTTTAACACACAAACGAGTTGGAATATGTTAAATTCAACATTAGGCGCGGTATAAGCATAAACGATAATATTGTCACTTCGGTGAAACATTGAAATCTTAAAATACTTGAAAAATGTAGATTTCTTTCATAATACTTGGTGGGGAAGTAGTAATTCCAGTAGTAATGTTATCTTACAGTGAGAAGGTTTGAGCCACACTGGAGTGTACTAACTCCTTTTAAATCTAATGAGATTTTCTAAAGGCAAGTGTAATGTAAATGTAATCACATTGCAGTAATAGTTGAAGGGGAGAGTATTTTGCATTTCATAATGTTTTATACACTGTATTTTAAAGTGCAAAATGAAGAGCCGTGATCATTTTTTTTTGTAGGACCCTGGGGTTACTGGTGAAGCGCCTGGAAAAAGGTGGTAAAGCTGAACGGGAAAAACTGTTTAATGAGAATGATTGTATCGTCAAAATAAATGGTGGTGATTTGCGAAATACACGATTTGAACAGTATGTATCTTGTCTACATGGTGCACATTTAAGTATAAATCCTACAGTAAGATATACCATACCTTCTGTATATTTCACAAAAAGCATATGAATCAGTTGTTCTCCATTTGCAATATAATTGCTTGTTGAAATGTAATTCATTTTGCAGTTTTGTTTCATGCGTTCACATTGACAGGTGCGTAACTGTTAATCGCGCAGCCCACATGAGTAATAAGTGTTAGTTGCTGATGTAATTAATACTTTTCTATCCAGTTAATATTTATGCAGTTGCTGCATTTGCATAAAAAAACCCTTCCATGCAATGTAATTAATGATGGTAATTATGTTAATAATCTCTGTTAAGACTGGCAGCCTTAATTTGTTAATTTCCCATCCTTCCTAAATCTAGAGCACAACATATGTTTCGCCAAGCCATGCGTTCACACATTATTTGGTTCCACGTGGTCCCTGCAGCGAATAAAGAGCAATACGAACAAGTCTCTTTTGCCGAAAAAAATACCTATTATTCCAATCGAATCAACACAGATACTCAGCCCATTGATCGAAAGAGTGCTATAAATGCAAGCTTTGATGAAACACCACAGAGGTTATCAAGAACAAGCACTGAGACCGATCACACTGCTTCCTACTCTCATCTACCTCACAATCAGAACTCGGTGTCAAAACCTCCGACAGGACAGAATCTAACTCCCCAAAGATTGAGTTCTACACCCACCACAGGATTCAGCACCAAAAAAGTAGGGAAGAAACTCAACATCCAGTTGAAAAAAGGTAAGAAAATAATATGTGCTGTATTTTACCGCTGCTGATCACCAAAGTATTGAAAACATTCTGCTTTTATTGAATTCATTGGAAGGTTTTAAGGAATTTTGTGCAACTGAAAGCATTCAAATTCCAAGCTTAATAAAGCTGGCAAGAATCAATCCAAGTGGTCACATTAAAGCCATGACTGTTCAGCAATTTTTCTTCATTTCCATTTTAAAACCTGAGAATATCATAGTTGGACAGGGATATTTTCAATTCTTGTATGCAATTAATATTTGAGGCAAAAAAACACTAAATTAAGTAACCCTTCTATTCTTGTACTGCTTGCATTGTATTACTTCCATGTGGTGTGATGTACAGTTTATATCTAGCCCTGATACAGTGAATGATAGTGATAAATCATGCCAGAAAACCACACAACAATAACTCACTTTTGCATAGCACCTTTAATGTGCTGAAACATCCTAAAGTGTTTCACCAAGTAGACTCCGATACTGAGTACTGAAACACCTTAAGTGATAACTTGGAAGGAACTTTTGAAAATTGAAAGCAATAGCAAGGTGGGATTTGAAACCCAGTCAGTGGGACTGGGATCACTGGGGAAGGGTATTATTCATGAACCAGTTGAATTTTTGTATAAACCCAGCAGCACACAAAATACCAGGTTTATTGAATTAACTTTTGCAATTTAGTGGGATTTGAATTTACAATTTTGGGTTGCCAGTCCAATATTTTAACCAGTATGCTGTTTATTTCTGGGATGGATTTTGCTGTCTCATTGTTCAGTTGGGTGAAGTTGGGATATGTAATCAACATGGTAGGTTGATGGGCTGTCAATACAAAGATGACTGTATAGTTGAGGGTGATGGTGGAGAGGTAGAGCAGTATGTTATGAAAATTGACCATTTCCTGTGCATAATGCTGCCAAGGGCCAAAATGTAAATGGGGAGGAAGGAAAGACTAGCATTTATATAGTGCCTTTCAAGACTGTTTGACGTCTGAGTGCTTTACTTTTGAAACGTGGTCACAGTTGTCTTGTAGTAAATGTGGCAGCCAATTTTCACATCGCAAGCTCCCACAAACAGCAATTTGATAATGACCAGATAATTTTGTTTTTGTGATGTTGATTGAGGGGTAAATATTGGCCAGGGCACCAATAATAACTCCCCTCTCTTCTGTTTGAAATAGTGTTCTATGATCTTTTATGAGCATCTGAGAGGGCAGATGGGTCCTCATTTTAATATTGCATCTGATAGCAGATGGCATGTCAGATAATGCAGCACTTCCTCAGTACTGTACTGGAGTGCTAAACTTGATTTTTGTACTCAAGTCCTGAATTGGGACTTGAAACTACCACCTTCTGGCTCAAGCAAAGTGCTACCAAACAAGGAATTGTAGAAGAGCTGAGCATGGAGCTGAGTAGTTTCAATACATTCAGGATCTTGCAGAGCAAATGGGGGTTAGCTATATGGTAGCTAGATGAAGGTCCAAGGTTAAATGCCTGGTTCTTGCTAAGTTAGCTCAGATTGGCTACAGTGGCAATTTGAGGGCAGTACTACAGTTGCCCTCAGCATGATTGGGCTATGGAGAAGAAAAATAGTTGAGATTTTAACCCTTTCTCCAGTGACCCTTCACATACTGCAGAGGTATTGGATATTGGGTAAGGACAGGAAGTGGCTCAGTTGTAATAAGATTAAATATGATGTTGACATTTGCTTTAGACACATCAAATAAGCATCTATTTGGGCAAATTCATGGTGGGTATTACCAGCATTTACATAACCATACCTTGGCAGGAACTGATGCTTTTAGAAGGAGAAAAAGTTGATCAAACAAAGTCATTAAAATGAATTAATGAATTTGTGCATTAAAGTCATAGCGAAAATTGTATTTGAGTACAAAGAATAGCTGCAAAACAAGTTTTTAACATGTAAAAAAAAAATTGAGATTTACAGAAGTTCATCTTTCCCTTCAAATGAAAAACTTCAACTCCTTAAAGAAGTATGAATGTTCCATACTTCAGTGAGGTTTACAGGTCATTGCAGAAATTTTTGGTTGATCCCATCCTCGTGTTTTTGTCCCTGATCTCACTTCATTTCTGCCCAGTTAAGTAACTGGTAAAAACTATTCAGTGGTGTGGTAATCAAATAAGCCACCTAAACGTCAGTGCCCAGTATTATGAATGCACAAGCTACCAATACTTCTTCTGGTTGGAGCCATTTGCAAGCTCAGTTGACATCATTTCCCCTCAGACAATGATCTCCCAAACACTAATGTTGTGACTTCCTTTCATTACCCCCAAATACAAATAGCTTCTTAATAAATGGATAATACAGAAAGTTGCAAAGTTATACAGTAGGTTGAGGATCTTTAACTTCTAACACTTCAGTTTGAGTTAATTCCAAACAAATCGGATAAAACATCTCCTCTACTTTACAAGCGGTCAATGACGTTTGTGAAATTGATATGGTTAACCTCAGTCTAATTTTGTGTGGGCACAAATGCACAGTGTTAAACTATTCTTAGAGGCAATGGCAGTAACCAGTGTGGCAAAAGTGTGATAGAAAACATAAGCTTGTGGTAAAGCTGTTGTTTGGGGAAGCGATGGCATAGTGGTATTGTCGCTGGACAAGTTATCCAGAGACTCGGTAATGCTCTGAGGACCCAGGTTCCACCACGGCAGATGATGGAATTTGAATTCAATAAAAATCTGGAATTAAAAGTCTAATGATGACGATGAAACCATTGTCAATTATTGTAAAAAGCCATCTGGTTCACTAACGCCCTTTAGGGAAAGAAATCTGTCGTCCTTACCTTGTAAGGCCTACACATGACTCCAGACCCACAGCAATGTGGTTGACACTTAAATGCCCTCTGAAATGACCTAGCAAGCCACTCGGTTGTATCAAATGGCTACAAAATCACAAAAAGGAATGAAGCCAAACCGACCACCCGGTATCGACCTGGGCAACCGAAATGACAACGGCAATCTCAGCCCTGTCCACCCTGCAAAGTCCCCCTTACTAACATCTGGGGGCTAGTGCTAAAATTGGGAGAGCTGCCTCAAAGACTGGTCAAGCCTAACGTAGTCATCCTCACGGAATCATACATTGCAGGTAATGTCCCAGACACCCATCATCACCATCCATGGGTATGTCCTATCCCACCGGCAGGAAAGACCCAGCAGAGGTGGTGGCACAGTGGTATACAGTCGGGAGGGAGTTGCCCTGGAGCCCTCAACATCAACTCTGGACCCCATGAAGTTTCATGGCATCAGGTCAAACATGGGCAAGGATTACCACGTACCATCCTCCCTCAGCTGATGAATCAGTGCTCCTCCATGTTGAACATCACTTGCAGGAAGCACTAAGGGTGGCAGGGGTGCAGAATTTGCTCTGGGTGGGGGACTTCAATGTCCAGCACCAAGAGTGACTCAGTAGCACCACTACTGACTGAACTGGCTGAGTCCTAAATGACATAGCTGCTAGACTGGGTCTACGGCAGGTGGTGAGGGAACCAACAAGAGGGAAAAATATACTTGACCTCATCCTCACCAACCTACCTGCCGCAGATGCATCTGTCCATGACAGAATCAGTAGGAGTGACCACCTCACAGTCGTTGTGGAGACGAAGTCCCAGCTTCACATTGAGGATACTGTCCATCGTGTTGTGTGGCACTATCACCGTGCTAAATGGGATAAGTTTTGAACAGATCTAGCAATTCAAGACTGGGCATACATGAGGCACTGTGGGCCATCAGCAGCAGCAGAACTGTACTCGAATACAATTTGTAACCTTATGGCCTGGTATATCCCCACTCTACCATTACCATTAAGCCAGGGGATCAACTCTGGTTCAATGAAGAGTGCGAGAGGGCATTCCAGGAGCAGCACCAGACATACCTAAAAATGAGGTACCAACCTGGTGAAGCAAGAGCACAGGGCCACTTGTGTGCCAAACAGCATAAGCAGCAAGTGATAGATAGGGCTAAACGATCCCACAACCAACGGATCAGATCTAAGCTCTGCATTCCTGCCACATCCAGTCGTGAATGGTGATGGACAATTAAGCAACTCATTGGAGGAGGAGGCTCCACAAATATCCCCATCCTCAATGATGGAGGAGCCCAGCACATCAGTGGAAAAGATAAGGCTGAAGCATTTGCTGTAATCTTCAGCCAGAAGTGCCATGTGGATGATCAATTTCGGCTTCCTCCGGAGGTCTCCAGCATCACAGATGCCAGTCTTCAGCCAATTCGATTCACTCCACGTGATATCAAGAAACAGTTGAAGGCACTGAATACTGCAAAGGCTAAGGGCCCTGACAATATTCCGGCAGTAGTACTTGTGCTCCAGAACTTGCCGTGCCCTTAGCCTAGCTGTTTCAGTACAGATATGACACTGGCATCTACCCGGCTATGTGGAAAATTGCTCTGGTATGTCCTGTACACAAAAAGCAGGACAAATCTAACCTGGCCAATTACCGCCCTATCAGTCTACTCTCGATCATCAGAAAATAATGGAAGGAGTCATCACAGTGCTTGGGCTGACAAGTGGCAAGTAATGTTTGCGCCACACAAGTGTCAGGCAATGACCATCTCCAACAAGGGAGAATTCAACCATTGCCCCTTGATGTTCAAAGGTATTTTCCTCACTGAATCTCCTACCATCAACATCCTGGGAGGTTACCATTGACCAGAAACTAAACTGGACTAGCCATATAAATATTTTGGCAAAAGAGCAGGTCAGAGGTTCGGAATAGTGCAACAAGTAACCCACCTCCTGACTCCCCAAAACTTGTCCACCACCTACAAGGCACAAGTCAGGAGTGTGATAGAATACTCCCCACTTGCCTGGATGAGTGCAGCTCCCACAATACTCCCAAGAAGCTTGACACCATCCAGGACAAAGCAGCCCGCTTAATTGGCACCACATCCACAAAGATTTACTCCCTCCACCTCCGACGCTCAGTAGCAGCCGTGTGTACCATCTACAGGATGCACTGCAGGAATTCACCAAGGTTCCTTCGACAGCACCTGCCAAATCCATGATCACTAACATCCAGAAGGGGAGCAAATAGATGGGAACACCACCACCTGGAATTTCCCCTTCAAGTCACTCACCATCCTGACCTGCAAATATATTACCGTTCCTTCACTGTTGCTGGGTTAAAATCCTGGAACTTCCTTCCTTACAGCACTGTGGTATACCTACACCACATGGACTGTAGAGGTTCAAGAAGACAGCTCACCACCACCTTCTCAAGGGCAACTACAGTTGGGCAATAAATGCTGGCCCAGCCAGTGAAGCTCACATCCCATGAATGAATAAAAAAAAAGGACTGGAGGAGGTGCACTGAGAGCTCTACTAAGGTTTATTACTCGGAGCACTGCTGTTTGCTGAGCAACATTATGCAGGTTCTCAAAGGTCTAGTCAAAGAGCTGGGCTTTACAGAAAGGAGCTGAGGGAGTTGAAGAAATGGAGGTGTTTTGAGAGGGAGATTGTGGGGATTAAGCTATTGAAGGCATGGCTAATTGTTTTGATGGTGTGAAGGGAATTGATGCAGAAGGAGGCTGGAGACAGAGAAATGGAGAGTTGCAGGAAGTTACAGATATAAGGATGGATAAGTCATGAAAGGATTTCAACATAAAATAAGAATTTATGTTTGGAACTTTGGGGAGACAAGGAGCTAACCTGGTCCTACGTCAATGACAGAGGCGATCAGTAAGCAGGCTAGGATATGACCCCTTTTGCGCCGTGTGTCAGTATTTCTAAAATTATGGAAGGTGACGTCAACTCTCAAATTATCTGTTAGGTCTAGGGTTGGCCTAATTTATGATCTCTATTTTGGTTTTGGCATGGTAATTCTTTATGATTATGGTGCCTCTGGTCCTAAACACTTTATTGCATCATCTATAATTGCCATGGATACTTTCGAAGTAGAGGACGAAATGTGCACCTTTAATTATTCTATTAATCCTGTTTAAAGGATATGACTCCTTTAACATTAACTCGGGTTCCCAGGGTTTGCTGTTCTCTCCCATTCTGTTTCCTTCTTTGTATAACTGACCTACTGATAATACAACTCTATCCATTTTTTCTTGATTCGTCCGCTCTACATTGATCTATTTTCTTTCGATTACATTACATCAGTGTACGCAGCCTAAAATCCTCCTGCATGCAATAGCTGAATTGTTACATCTTGATCTTTATTCCTTTGGCAGTGAAAAGCTTCTTTCAATTATCCAAAGGCACAACTTCATTTCTCTCACAAATCTAACCACCAACTGTAATGCTTCCACCTTTAGACCTCCTTCATTATAAGGAATTTTATATATAGCAATGCTTTTATACAGTTCCTTATATCAGAATGTCTCAGTGCTTCACAGTGTGAGGCAACTTTATTTTGAACTGAGTGATCGTTGTTTTTTAGGTAACTATCTCCCCTGACAAATAGAATCTCCATATTTCTTTAAACCTAAGGCTGCTTCCAAGAAACTTGGCCTCCTCCTGTGCTCTTTCTCCTTGCTAAATTATGCAGTGCTGGAAATCAAGACTCATTGGACTGTATCCTATGTTAAAGTATTCTTTCCTGGAGACTCCGATTAGAGGAAATCCTTACCTCCACTTTCTTTCTTCCTAGAATCTTTAAGCTTCTAAATCTAAGCTTGGTGTCATTGGATTGCTATTTACTGTTTTGCTTTGTCATCGCTCATGTTGTTTTGAACCTGTCTTATGAAGAATGGCTGGAGAGACTGGGCTTGTTTCCACTGGAGTTTAGAAGAGTGAGTGGTGATTTGACTGAAGTATATGAGGTCCTGAACAGCCTTGACAAGGTGGACCTAGAAGCACTGTTTCCTCTTGTGGGTGAGTCCAGGACTAAGGGGCACTGTTTTAAAATTAGGAGTTGCCCTTTTAGGACAGTGATGAGGAGAAATTTTTTCTCTCAGTAGGTTGTGCGACTTTGGAACTCTCTGCCTCAGAGGGTGGTGGAGGTGGAGTCATTGAATATTTTTAAGGCAGAGGTAGATAGATTCTTGTTAGACAAGGAATCAAAGGTTATCATGGGTAGATGGACGGAGCAGGCTCAAGGGGCCGAATACTCTACTCCTGTCCCTATTTCTTATATTCTAATGTTGTTTGTGGTGTCTGCACTCTGGATTCACCCACCACCTTGTTGTTTTCCTCTCAAAAAAGAACTGTTTTGTATATGACTTGGGAATGCTTGAGTTTAGCTAGTGAAATGTGATTAAAAAGTTTCATTTCTCAGCACTGACATCGCTTGCTGTAATGAGCACAAAAAAAGGGTTTGCTTTTGCTAATTTTGTTCCTTTTCTAGTCCCTCTTTCCACTAGTTAGGGAGTCTAGGATTATGGGGGCACAGATTAAATATTAGAGCCAATCTTTCAGAAGTGAAATTAAATGCTTCTACACCTAAAAGGTGGTAGAAACTTGGAATTCTGTTCCACAAATAACTAGTTATTGCTAGATCAATTGTAAATTTTAAATCTGCAATTAATAGATTTTTGTTATACAGAGATATGAGCTAGGTTGCAGATCAGCCCCAGCCATAATTTCATTGAGTGGCAGAATAAGCTCGCAGGAGCTAAATGGCCATCGTGTTCCTCGATTCTTCCCAATTTGTCCACATCAGGAACATAAAATACTGATACTGTCAGAACATGGAGAGTTTGAACGTTTTAATGTTATTCTTAGTATGCGTAAAAACGTAATGAAACAATATTTTCTCTTCTATTTGACGGCAAAAAAAATCCCAAAGTCTTCACCCAGATAACAGTTAGAATGTGGAACTTGCTATCACTTGGAGTTATTGAGGTAAACAGCATAGAGTAGCTTCTTAAAGGAAAGCTAAGATAAGCATGTGAGGGAGAAAGGAGTAGAAGGTAATGCTTGATAGGGTTAGATGAAATAGGTTGGGAAGGAGAAATTTTATGGAGAACATGGGCACTGGTATAGATCAGTAGCCTATCACTGTGTTGTAAATATTAGGGGAATCAAATCAGATTGTCTCCCTGGTTCGCTGAGCTTCAGTTTACATGGAGGTAGTGTAACCTGCTACCTGAGGAGAGGATGCAGAACTGTATGAAACTCAAAGATGCAGGCGATACTGGCACAGGAAAGAATAATAGCAAAAAAAAGCTTTGCAAAATTTGCAAAAACAAAGAATCAAAAGTTGTAAGACATTTGCTGAGATCAGCAAGCAAACATGGAAAGCATGACTGGGTAATTAAAGGGGTTGGTGAAATATGTTATACAATTGGATAGAAGTAAATTTTACATGTATTTAGCAATAAATAAAAATGAACACAGATTGCTTCATACTCCAAACTTTGTTCCCTTGCTGCCAACTCGATGCCAGTCCCTGGCAGCAGTCTGAGCCTAAACCAGTCTGTTTGCAATGTTGATGTCACAATGATCCCAGAATGAGCTTCTGACCATGTATTTGCACCAGCACTAAACATTGCTCATCTGCTGAAACTCTCATACATGTCTTTGTTACCTCTACATTTGACTATTTCAACACACCTCTAGTTAGTCTCCCACATTCTACCCTACATAAACTTGAGGTCATCCAAACCCCTGCTGCCTCTGTCTTCACTCACACCAAGTCCTATTCACCCATTACCCCTGTGTTTGCTGAACTATATGGACACAGGTCAAGCAATGAATTGATGCTAAAATTTTCATCCTTGATTTCAAATTCCTTTGAGGCCTCAAGAACAAGAAATAGGAACAGGAGTCGACCATATGGCCCATCGAGGTGCTCCACCATTCAATACATTGATGGCTGATCATGGGCTTCAGCTCCATTTTCCCGCCCACTCTCCATATCCCTTAATTCTCTGGGAGACCAAAAATCTGTTTATCCCAGCCTTAAATGTATTCAATGATGGAACATCCAAAACCCTCTGGGGTAGAGAATTCCAAAGATTCACAACCGTCGGAGTGAAATAATTTCTCCTCATCTCCGTCCTAAATGATCAGCCCCTTCTCCTGAGTCTGTGCCCCTGTGTTTTAGATTCCCTGACCAGCAAAAACAATCTCGCAGCATCCACCCTAACAAGCCCCTTCAGAATTTTGTAGGTTTCAATGAGATCGCCTCTCTCTCTTCTAAACTCCAGAGAATATATGCCCAATTTACACAGCCTCTCATCATAGCACAACCCCCCTCAACCCAGGGCCCAATGTAGTGAACCTTCACTGTATGCCTCCAATGGAAGTATATCCTTTCTTTATTTGTGGAATACAGCACACAGTATTCCAGGTGCCTTGCCGTTGCCGTTTTCTATAATCACCTCCAGCCCCACAGCCCTCTGAAATATCCACACTCATCTAATTCTTACCTTCTGAGCATCCCCAATTTTAATTGCTGCACCATCAGTGTCCATGTATTCAGGTGCCTCGGCCCCAAGTTCTAGAATTCCCTGCCTCTCTACATCACTTTCTTTCTTTAAAGCAATTGTTAAAACCAAGCTTTGGGTCGTCTGGCCCATGTGACACAGTTTGTTTTAGAATGATCCTGTGAAGTGTCTTCTGTTATTATTATGTTAATAGTGATATAAGTTGTTGTTGGTATACTTCCTGAATTCAAATGTTACATTTATTAGGCCTAAATGCTAAACACCTTACTGATGCATAATTGCAGAGCTGAAATATAGCATCTATGCATATAAGGTATACATTTGAGCTGCCCCAGCTCTGTGCATGCAAAGGTGTTATTTTTTGACACTTGCACCCCAACTCTAGCTGCCTCTTATTGTTTTGCAACATAAGGAACAGTTGATATTGTTAAATTGAGGATGGACATAAAAGAATCCATAGCACTATTTTGAAGGAGAGCTGGAGAGCTCTCCTTCGTGTCCTGGCTAGGATTTATTCCTCAATCAATATCACTAAAAAGAGATCATCTGACCATTTATCCCATTGCTATTTGTGGGATGTTGCTGTGCATAAAGTGGCTGACCCAATTTCTTCCATTCCAAAAACGTCTACTCTTCAAAAGTACTTCATTGGCTATGAAGTTCCTTGGGCTGATCTGGCGTCACAAAGTGCATATATAAATACAAGTTCTTTTATTTCTTTCTCACTCACTTTAGCCCTGAATCCAAGTGTCATCAGGCATTCTGAATGACCAGCACTGACAAATGCAAAGCAAAACTCATGCTATGAATTACAAAAAAACTCCACAGAAACAGGCCTTTAAACCCAAACAGTCCATGTTGCTGTTTATTCTTCTTCAGCGGTAGTCAAAATCTCCATTTTTTCCTATTTCCTACTCTACCTACTTTTTCCCCATTATTCTACAAACCTGTTCTTAAATATTGGTGTGTTCTCTTTATAATCACAAGTTCTAGTAATGCATTACACGGCTCTACAATCCTGTGGCAAAAATTTCTTATGATTAATTTTATGTCTATGCCTCATGTTCTGTATCCATAAACCACTAGAAATGGTCGGTTTCTAGCTGCTCTTTCTTGATCATTTTAAATGCCCTCTTTCAAGTAACCCTATAATCTCATATTTCAGGGGAAAAAAAATCCATGGTTTTAATAAGCGTTCCTTTATTTGTATTTCTTCATAGTGGGCCACTTCTGGCGAATCTGCATTGCATACTCGATTGCTTGAACTACTGTCCCATTGGGTGAAACTGCAGACAGTACTCTAATTGTCACCTTAATAAACTTTTATATAAATTCACAATTACATATCAACATTTATATTCTACTACTTTTCACAAAACTGAACATCCCTTAGCTTTTTCATGGTATATCCCACCCAAGGTGCTTGAACATGAACCTCAACTGCCTCTGTTCTTCCACATCATTGATCCAGCCTTAATTTCAAGTTTAATATTTTTATTTGCAAAATGCATCAGCTCACACTTGAGTTTCATTATATTGAATTTCATCTGTCAATTTTTAGTCACCATTTTACCTACTTCCCCTTTGGTGCTCAGAATTATTTACTATGCCTACTATTTGAATAACATCTTCAATTTTGGACATAGAAATGTTACACCACAGAAGGAGGGATGTTTTTTAAAATTCATTCATTGGATGTGGGTGTCACTAACTAAGTCAGCATTTATTGCCCATCCGTAATTACCCTTGAAAAGGTGTTGGTGAGCTGTCACCTTGAACCCCTGCAGTCCACGTGGTGTAGGTACACACACAGTGCTGTTCAAGAGGGGGTTCCAGAATTTTGACCCAAGGACCATGAACAGCGATATATTTCCAAGTATGGGAGGTGTGTGGCTTGGAGGAGAACTTCCAGCTGATGGTGTCTCCATGTGTCTGCCGGCCTTGTCCTTCTAGATGGTAGCTCTTGGTCTTGGGTTTGAAAGCCTTGCTGAGTTCCTGCAATGCACCTTGTAGATGTTATATACTGCTGCCTTTGTGCATCAGGAGTGGAGGGAGTGAATGTTTGCAGATGTGGTGCCAATTAAGCAGGCTGCTTTGTACTGGATGGTGTTGAGCTTCTTGACTGTTGTTGGACCTGCATTCATTCAGGCAAGTGGAGAGTATTCCATCACACTCCTGACTTGTGCCTTGTACATGGTGGACAGGCTTTGGGAAATCAGGAGGTGAGTTGCTCACCGCAGGATTCCTAGCCTCTGACCAGCTCTTGTAGCCACAGTACTTATATGTCTAGCCTAGTTCAGTTTCTGATCAGTGGTAGCCCCCAGGATGTTGATAGTGGAGGTTTCACTGATGGTAATGCCACTGAATGTCAAGGGGCGATGGTTAGATTCTCTCTTGTTGAAGATGTCATGGCCTGGCACTTGTGTAGCATGAATATTTTTGCCACTTTTTGTCCCAAGCTTAGATATTGACATGGTCTTGCTGCATTTGGACATGGACTGCTTCAGTGCCTGAGGACTCCTGAATGGTGCTGAACATTGTACAACCATCAGCAAACATCCCCACTTCTGACCTTATGATAGAAGGGAGGTCATTGATGAAGCAGCTGATGAAGCTTAGGCCTAGGACACAGCCCTCAGGACGTCCTGCAGTGATGTCCTGGAACTGAGATGATTGACCTTGAACAACCACAACCATTTTCCTTTATGCTAGGTATGACTCCAACCAGCGGAGTGTTTTCCCCTAATTCCCATTGATTCCAGTTTTGCTCGGGTTCCTTGATGCTATACTCAGTCAAATACTGCCTTGATGTCAAGGGCAGCCACACTCGCCTCACCGCTGGAGTTCAGCTCTTTTGTCCATGTTTAAACCAAGGCTGTAATGAGGCCAGGAACTGAGTGATCCTGGTGGAACCCAAACAAAGCGTTAGTGAGCAGGTTATTGCTAAGTAAGTGTCGCTTGATAGTACTGTAGATGACCCCTTCCATCACTTTACTGATGATCAAGAGTAGGCTGATGGGGTGATAATTGGCTGGGTTGGATTTGTCCTGCTTTTTGTGGATGGGTCATACCGAGGCAATTTTCCACGTTGCTGAGTAGATGCCAGTGTTGTAGCTGAACAGTTGGCTAGGGGTGCGGCAAGTCCTGAAACATAAGTCTTCAGTACTATTTCTGGAATATTGTCAGGGCCCATAGCCTTTGCAGTATCCAGTGCCTTCAGTTGTTTCTTGATATCACATTCCGTGAATCAAATTGGCTGAAGATTGGCATCTATGATGCTGGAGACCTCTGGAGGAGCTGAGATTGATCATCCACTCAGTCCTTCTGGCTGAAGATTGTTGCAAATGCTTCAGCCTTATCTTTTGCATTGATCATTGAGGATGGGGATATTTGTGGAGCCTTCTCCTCCAGTAAGTTGTTTAATTGTCCACCACCATTCATGAGTGGATGTGGCAGGACTGCAGAGCTTAGAGCTTTGGTTGTGTGATCACTTAGCTAGGTCTGTTGTGTGCTGCTTACATTGTTTGGCATGCAGGTATCCCTGAGTTGTAACTTGACCTGGCTGACCCCACATTTTAGGAATGTCTCACATTCATTCCTACACTCTTCATTGAACCAGAGTTGATCCCTGGCTTGGTAGAAATGGTAAATGGTAGAGTGGCGGATATGTCAGGCCATGAGGTTATAAATTGTTGTTGAGTATAATTTTGCTGCTGATGATGGCCCACAGCACTTCATGGATACCCAGTCTTGAGCTGCGAGATCTGTTCAAATGATGGTAGTGTCACATTCCATCCTGTTGTGTACCATCAAGGACAGTGTGGTGTTCACTCCAACCATTACTGTCATGGCCAGATGCATCTGTTGGTGAGGATGAGACCAAGTATGTTTTTCCCTTTTGTTGGTTCCCTCACCACCTGCAGACCCAGTCTAGCAGGTATGTCCTTTGGGATTCGGCCAACTTGGTACTACTGAGCCACTCTTGGTGATGGACATTGATGCCCCCCCACCCAGAGTACATTCTGCACCCATCTCCAAGTGATATTCAACATGATTCATCAGCTGAGGGGAAGGACAGGGGCTGGTATGTGGAAATCAGAACGAGGTTTCCTTGCCCATATTTGACCTGATGCCACAAGACTTTCTGGGGTCTGGAGTCGATGCTGACGATTCCCAGGGCAGCTCCCTGCCAACTTTATACCACTGGGCCACCAGCTCTGCTGGATCTGTGCTGTCAGTGGGACAGGCGATGCTGATGGCGGTGTCTGGGACGTTATCTGTGAGCTATGATTCCATGAGTATGAATATGTCAGGTTGTTGCTTGACTAGTCTATGGGACAGCTGTCCCAATTTTGGCACACTCTCGGCCAATTTTGATGTTGATGTTTGCAAGGTCGACAGGTCTGAGTTTGCTGTTATTGTTTCCGGTGCCTAAGTCAATGCCATGTGGTCCGTCCGGTTTCATTCAACCGTTTGATACAACTGAGTGGCTTTCCAGGCCTTTTAAGAGTCAACCACATTTCTATATGTAGGCCAGACCAGTTAAGGACAGCCATGGTTTCATGGTCATTATGAGACTCTTAATTCCAGTTTTTTATTGAATTCAAATTCCACCATCTGCCTTGGTGGGATTTGAACCCAGGTCCCCAGAGCATTTACCCCAGGTTTCTGGATTGCTAGTCCACTGATGACACCACTACACCGCCATCTCCCTCAGGTCAGTCACAGCATTGAGACCATTGTTTCTGTGCTGGCTCTCTGCAAGAGCCACTCACCAAATCCTACTCCCTTGTCCTTTCCCTGTGGCACTGTAAAAAAAATTTTCTCTTCAGATAATTATCTAGTTTCCTTTTGAAAGCCATGAGTGAATCTGCCTCCACAACATTTTCGGCAGTGCATTCTAGATCCTGCGTAATTTTTTTTTCATGTTGCTGTTGCTTCTTTTTCACAGCACCTTAAATTGGTGCCCTCTGGTGCTGGACCCTTCCACCAATGGGAACAGCTTTTTACTGTCTTCCCTATCTTGCCCTATCATGATTTTGAACACCTCTATCAAATCTCCTCTCAACCTTCTCTTCTCTAAGGAGAACAACCCCAACTCTTCCAGTCTATCTTCATCCCTGGAACCATTCTCATAAATCTTTTCCCTACCCTTTCTGAAGCCTTCACATCCTTCCTAAAGTGCGGTCCCAGAATTGGGCATAATACTCCAGTGTTATATGTGAACTATTACTATGTCAGCCTTAACCACTGAGTTTGATATAGTGGGTTCAAATCTCTCATCATTGGCTTGAGTGCATCATTTCTAGGCAGGCATTTACATACAGGACTGAGGGAGTGCTGCGCAGGGTGCTGCCTTTTGTATGAGAGGTTAAACCGAGATCCTGTCTGGCCCCTCTGGTAGCTGAAGAAGAGCCACTACACTGTTCAGGGAAGAGTTAGGAGTGTTCTCCCGACTTCCTGGCTAATCATTTAAACTCAGCTAGCATCTAAAACAGATGACGTGGCCATTTATTTTGTTGCTGTTTTTGGGAACTTATGTGCAAGTGGACTGCCACCACATCCATTGGATTTGGCGCATCTACTGTATCTATCACCACTTCAAATATAACGAGATTTGTCAAGCAAGGTCTTTCTTTCTGAAATCTATGTTGGATCTTCTATTTGCATTTTCTCCATCTAGACATTTAGGTCTATGGCTCTGTGGAAAAGCAGGTGAGTGGAATTAATTGGACAACTTTATTCAAGAGCTGGCATTGATGAAATGGACCAAATGGCCTCCTGTATTATATCTACAATATTTAGTCATTGCATTTTTAATTAAAGGTACCAGCATTTTGACTGCTCTATGTACTTAATTAACTGTCCTGTAATTATCTGGGTTACTTTCATTTCTGTTTTCGAAAAAGGGCATTACATTGCTCACCCTTCCATCCTCCAGCATATGGGCACACTCAGTACAAGCTTGAAATATCATTTTTAGGGCTTCTATTATTTATTACCAGTTTCCCTTTGGGGAATCACCTTGGGACATGTTATTACACTAAAGGTGCTATATAAATACCAGCTCTAAGTTGTAGTAATAGGATCTTTAGTTATGTCCCACTTTGCCTTGCTTTGCCTTAACTAGCTTCTGTCATATTTTCCTGTTATTTATTATAATTGCTCACCTCTCATGCTTATCCATCCTCTTTTGTACATTAAAGAAGCTACGAAGTCCTGTTCACTCATGCTTGCCCTGTGCTTGCTGACCAACATCAACTTCCAGTTCAGCAGCGTCTTTGTTTTAAACTCTCCTTCTTGATTTCAAATAGGCTTGACCCTCTCTATCTCTATAACTTCTTACAGTTCTACGATCCTATGGGATCAACTATGTTCCAATTATTGCCTTTTGCACATTCCCGATTTTAATTGCCCATCATTGGCGACCGTGCCTTTAGCTGCCTCAGCCCTAACCTCTGGAATTCCCTCTGTAAATCTCTTCATCTTTCCACTTCCCTCTCTTCTCTTTTGAGACATTCCTTAAAACTTACCCCTGACTCTGTCCTAATATTTTCTTATGTGGCTTGGTGTCTAGTAATGTTCCTGTGACAACATGCAGGCTTGGGCTGATGAGTGGCAAGTAACATTCATGCCATACAAGTGCCATCTCCAACAAGAGAGAATCCAACCATCTCCCCAGCATGCTGAGTTCTGTTTCTAATTGTTGTTAGCTCACCAAGCTCACTCTGGGTGTTCAAGTTTCTCATTGGTATTTCATGCAAACAAATATCTTTCTAGAAATGTGTATATTTATTCAATGGCTTTGCCATCACTCAGCTCCCCAACATCATCATCCTGGGAGTTACCATTTACTAGAAACTTAATTGGACTAGCCATATAAATACTGTGACTACAAGAGCAGATGAGAGGTTGGGAATTATGTGGTACATAATTCACCTCCTGGCTCCCCAAATCCTGTTCACCATCTACAAGGCACAAGCGGGGAATGTGATGAAATACTCTTCATTCGCTTGTGCGAGTGCAGCTCTAGCAATTTAAAAAGCTGAACATCAGCCAGGGCAAAGCAGCCCACTTGATCAGCTCCTCATCCACCACTTCAAACATTAACTCCATCCACCACCGACACACAGTTGCAGCATTATGTATCATATACAAGATGTACTGCAGCATATCGTCATTCTTTTACTATTGCTGGATCAAATTTCTGCAGCTCCCTTTCCAGCAGCACTGTGGGCGTAACTGCACTGGATGGCTTGCTGTGGTTCAAGAAGGGCAGCTAATCACCTCAAGGGCAATTAGGGATGCACAACAAATGTTGGCCCTACCAGTGATGCTTACTTCCCTTGAAAGAAAAAAAATATTGCCTTTGAATGATTTCCCATGTTAATTGCAAGTTGTTACGTAAAACTGTGATGTAAGTGCTTCTGGAAGTCTACACCTCTCCATTTGCCCTGTCCTGCTCCACGCCAACAATTCCCCTTGCTGCTCACCTCAGAACAGTATCATCCACTATACAAGTATGATCTTCATTCCCTATGTTAGCATCCTGTTGGTTGCCTGAACGGTGATAGAAAATCTGTACTAAATTAGTAGAAGCTGGGTTGTCACTGTCCAAATTAATTTGACCTCGGAGCTCTGCAGCCACCAGATGGAGAAGGGACTTTGATTCCATCTACAGGGCCTGAATTGAAACCGGAGCCATATTTTTAATTAAAAATAAATTCCAGTATTAAAAGAATAACTGGTTGAAATCACACCAACCAGCTTGAATGGAGAGTATTCTGTGTTCAGATGCTATGCAAATGCACCTCATATCCATTATGAACACGCTTGTTAAATTATAATAGTAACTTTATTTTCTTGTAGATTAGAGCATGTTGAGTTCTGTTCTAATTTTTGTTCGCTCACCAAACTCACTCTTGGTGTTTGAATTTCTCATTGGTATTTCATGCAAGCAATCATCTTTCCAGAAATTTGTATATTTATTCTAATTATTGAATAAGGTCACTGATCCATTTCAGTCAACATGAGATGTTTACTTGCCATAATGCAAGGTAATTGACGTTCATTTGTCTTACAGAAAGGTCAGCCTGTGAACTTTTTAGCTGGCAGATCTTTTGAGGTGTGCAGAAGCATTTGCTGCTTTCAAATTTGTGTTTATAGTGTAAGCTGCGTAACATATTTAAAAATAGGATGAAAGTGCTGGGAAATGTTGTTTGAATTCCTTCCTGGTTATAGCCTATTTGACATTATTAGTACCCCTCCCACTTCTCATGCCATGAAATGGTTGCCAGACCCATTTTCAGTATCCCTCTTCCCCTTCCCCTATCCTCGCCTGTCTAATGATCAAAATCAATTGATTTGAATTTTATTTTACCTTCTCTGCCTCCCTCGGATTTAACTGCTTGTCTCCCTCAACATTGACACAATCTATAGGTTATTGCTGAAAAATTTTACATGTTGGCAAAGTTTTTTGTTTTGCATTCATCAGGACAGATTCACAAGACTACCAATTCTAAAGGGAACAACAATTTGTACTGCATGAGAAGAGTGTGCTGATTGGTTGCCAAGTGGACCCTGATTGGTAGAGGCACTGCCTTGGAGAATGCACCAGGGAGCAGCTAACTGCCAAGCTTTTGTTTAAATTCAAACCAGGCAGGTGAACTCTGGTTTTGCTATGGTTTCCCTGGTCTCCCCATTGCCATGGAGAATGAACCAGGGAATGGCTGTCCCCCAAACTTTTGTTTAGTTGAAAAAAAACAATGCATGGACATGTTCTTTCTGTTTGCAAAGGACAGGGCCCTGTGTATGAATATGTGTAGCTTCTAGCAGCTGTAAGTGAGCCACACTGTGAGCCCAACTGAAAATTTTAAATTGGTTGTCAGTGTAATTCTTAGCACAATCAGGAATGTTTCAGAAGTATTGTCCAATTGCAGAATCACATCTAATGTTGGACACAGCTTAATGGTTTCCATCCTGTGCTCAAATTCACCGTTGAAATGGAGCAGTCAAATGAGCTCCCTTGCCTTGATGTACTAGTTGAGAAATCTGCCAATGGGTTCTCTGTTACTGCCTATCGCAAACCTACCTTCACTGGTCAGTATAAGCATTAGGATTCCTGCAGTTCCACATGGCGTAAGATTGGCCTTATCGGCAAACTCATAAACAGGGCCTGAGCCATTTGCTCATCTTGCAAGCTTGATACTGAAATAGGGCTCATCAAGGTTACCCTGCAGGATACTGGCTACCCTAATCAGATCATTGCTTGCTGTATATTGCACACACTCATCAATGGGCTTAAGGCTGCCACTTTTGGTCCTAAAAAGTGCCAAATCTACCTCTCAATACCCTGGACGAGTAAGGTGTATCAAATTTTGAACAACAGGTGAAGTAGGGAGAAAGCAGGAACAGGCTATTGAGTTGGATGATCAGCCATGATCGTAATGAATGGTGGAGCAGGCTCGAAGGGCCAAATGGCCTACTCCTGCTCCTAGTTTCTATGTTTCTAACCAGTTCACGTTGCTACATTGCTGTTGGAACATGAGTGGTATTCTTTAGTAACAGGATGCTGCCATCAAGCCTAAAAGACGTTCTGCCTATCACACAAAAGGGTAATATGATGAATGAATTTGAGTGCCAGTGTAGTGCCAGCTATATAGGCTGTGCGTCCCAATGACTGGTGGATCGTAACAAGCAGCACAACCCTTCGGCTGTTCACAACGACCAGTCCATCCTGCAAAACATAGTGTCCAACATTAAATGTGATGCCACAGTTGGACAACATTTATTAAACAATCCTGATTGTGCTAAGAGTTACACTGACCACCAGTTTAAAAGTCAGGCTCGCAGTGTGGCTCACTTATACATGCTAGAAGCTACATATATTCACACACAGGGCCCTGTCCTTTGGAAACAGAAGGAGCATGTCCATGCATTGTGTCTTTTTCAACTAAACAAAAGCTTGTGGGGCAGCCATTCCATGGGTTATTCCCATGGCAATTTCTTAACTGATCAAAGTTGACCTGCCTGATTTGAATTTAAATAAAAGCTTGGCAGTTAACTATTCCCTGGTGCATTCTCCATGGCAATGCCTCTACTAATCAGCATCCACTTGCCAATCAATCAGCATTCTCTTCTCATGCAGTATAAATTGTTGTTCCCTTTTCGAATTGTTATTCTCGAGAGTCTGTCCTGATGAGTGCAAGATGAAAGCTTTGTCAGCATGTCTCTCTTTTCAGCAATACTCGTGTTCCGTACTGCCAAATGACAATTTAATCTACAGATTTTTAAAATGCAATCATTACTTCATCTTCAGCCTTACTCCTTATAACTATGATAGTGTACTGCAATGTCCAACATTGTTCTTCTTGATTTCTGTTTTTTTCATGATGAAATCTTCAGTTTCAGACTCCAATCTCCTCTCATTTCATCCACATTTTTAAAAAATGATTGTCAGTTTAATCTGAAACTAGCAGTATACCACAAAATGTTACACATCTGGCTAGTGGTGGCTATGACAACAAGAACCTCCAACCATGTTTGCTCTGGTTTCATTCATGGTCCCTCTGATTGCTGGATAAAGTGATTACACTTAAAGCAGATAATTGGCATTTCAACCTTTGTCAGGGCTTGAACCTGTGGTCACATATGTGTAAAGCTGTTGTGCCACTTCTTGACCCAACTGCATTATAAAGATTGATTATTGATATTTTGCATCTTTGTTGACATTTGTATAGCGTGTAAAATATTGCTGGCAACTTGTTATAATGTTATAATGCAAGCAGGATGTCATGATATGTTATGAAGTCTGAGAGTAAAAGTCAACCACTTGACATTTAGCAACCCCAGACAATAGTATAAGTCTACAGTTTTCAACTGTTCCTATATATATTTTTTTCAATTTGTTCCGAATTTTTCATTTAGAATTTTGCTTTAAGGCAACAACAGACTGTGCACTTTCCTGTCATTTAACGTAGGAAAGAGATTGTACCGTTTACACAGTCCAAGAATTCACAGGACTTTTTTTTTTAGCAATGAAGGTTTTGTTTCATCATCCTGTACTCATATCTTTATTTTATTACTTCTGACCATTTGATTATCTTTAATCTGAAACATGAAATTAATATTGCCATCTCTCTGCATTCAGGTCCTGAAGGCCTCGGATTCAGCATCACGTCACGGGACGTCCCTGTTGGTGGCTCAGCACCAATCTATGTGAAAAACATACTTCCAAAAGGTGCCGCTATCCAAGATGGCAGGCTGAAGGCAGGAGACCGGCTTCTGGAGGTGAGTGGATGCAAAAACTACTTCACTTTTTAAAGCTGTAATTCGCAGTTTGTTACTTTGAAGATAAACGTGCATTGGGAGAGCATCAAGCATGCTCATCACTCTGTAGGTGGAGCTAATGCACTGGAATAGCATGTCCACAGTGGGTTATGGAATTCAAGTGTGTTTGGTCTGGGATGCTTGCCATATTATCAGCAACCAGCTTTGCATTTAGTGGCAGTGGCTTGGGTATTGTATGATTGTAACTTGTCAGCTTTATGCACTGTGTTCCAGCAGATGTCCCTTTTTAAAAAAAAAATAATTTTGTTATTTACTTTAGTTGTAATTAAACTTAATTGGTGTTGCTTGTAAAAGGGCTTTTGCTTTGAAACGAAACATAACCTCATCGCCACAGACTACAGAATAAAAAGATCTAACGAAAGCAAATTTGAAAGAAATAGTATTGACCTTTAGTTTTACAGCTGTTTTCCAATCGAAAGAACCTACTGGGCTGTTAGCTTTCAGCTTATGTTTAAAATTAAATCTGCACTTCTGGTGCTGGTCACTGGAATTCTGCTTACCTGAGCAACCGACAATATACAGTCCTGGGAGTATTTTTTTGATATTCATTCTCCAGATGTTAGTACCACTGGCAAGGCCAGCATTAGTTATCCTGAGAATGCGATGGTGAGTCGTCTTGGCTGCTTTCACAGTTTGATATAATTGAGTGTCTTGCTCAGTCATTTCTGAGGAGTCAGTTTGTTTGGGATTCAGTCACATATAGGCCTTACCATGGAATGGCCATGGGCTATCTTCCCTAAATCTTTTTACAACAATCGGACAACTTTTTGAGCACTTTTACTGATAGCAGCTTGTATTTCCAGATTTCCTTAAACAAAATTCAGCTTCTTAAATAGTGAAGGCCTCTAGGTTTCTATCCCTCTAACATAACCAATACATGACTGTGCCCACACGGTTATATGTGTACCTTAGCATTGGATGTTTTGCCAAGCATTTACTGACCTTGAAACTATTACCTGTTACTGGATACCAATGTCAAATTGTGTTGTGCCTACACAGTAAATCATCAACCACTCATCAGAAGCATATATTGAATCAGACATATACCCTGTTACTCTTGTATTTTGAGCAGCTTATTCCTACCTATCACTTCTTTTCCTTGTTTTTCTGTTCTGACATTTTTTTCACCTTACTCTATTTCAGCTACAAAGCAGCTACAAACTACCAAATAAACATGAGTGAGATAACCAAGAATAAAATGTACAGAAACAATCAAACTGTTTTCAAGCATTCTTTTTGTGATTTTGCTCTTCCCAATGCATGATTTTCTTTTAACCCTACCTTATATATAATGCAGTATTTCTAATATGCTGTTTACTGTCCTATTGCTCTTATTTCCCAAATTCCTCCTTGCTGTTTTCATTTTCTGTCTTGTCCTTTGCCATTTGGGCTTCTTTTCTTCCTCTTTGGTTTTATGTGGTTTTCTCCCACCGCTACCCCTGCCTTTACACTAATTGTGCCCAATGTTAAGGTAAACCACAACTCTCCTTGCCTGATTAGTCACCAAATCTACATGTCAACCCCTTTCCTGCCCAAATTGCTTTCATGATGGTTTAGCTGTCTTCTCATTCCTGTTCACACAAAGGGTCACAGGATGCCAAAGGGAGGCAGGATGGTCACAGCTTTCTCCTGCATTGTGAAATTGTCTCCTCATGATAATTCTCCTTCCAGTAGTAGACCCTAACTTTTGTGATGAAAGTAGGTACCAATCGAGAGGGGCCGGGAGGCTTTATTCAGCTGTAATCCTTCAATTTTTAATATTTCTTCACACTCATACTCAACTTTATTATGGCATCACAATATTGCAAAATGAGGGAACCCTACAGCACTATGAACTCTGACCTCAGATTGGTGAAGTTCAGGAATCTGACAAATACATCAAAGGATTGAGCTACAAAGCAAACTTCAAACATGTTCACCTGTCAATTAAGGTATTAATTCAAAATTCTCAGGAATACCAATTTGTAGTATGAGGAGATTCCTATCCAACTTGCCATTTGAATTTTGCTTCAGCTGATGGGGGTTCAAGATCGATCGTGCACATACCCTGGAGCAATTACGCATATTGAAGGATTTCAGAAATCACTGTGAAGATAATAAAAAAAATCTTTTGAAGTCCTGTTGAACAGTCGCTCCAGAATGAAACTTTTTTTTAAAAAATGTTGCATTTTTTTGTATCCTTTCCAATAAAGGAAAGCTCCTTTTCAATTTTAAGGCAATGTTCACCCATATGTTTTGAATAGAAGCTCAATTTGTTCAGCTTTGTGCTACCAATCCAACTCTGTGTTCCTGCAGAGTCCCACACAGCTGGCATTGCTGATGATGTGTTCAGTTACCTTGGTCAGCTTTTAGGAATTTGGTTAAAAATCAAATAGTCGCTCGAATCATTTTGAATTGGTGCAACTGAAAAGAGATCCTAGTTCCTCCAATCAGACTTCTACTTTGATACTGGCTGTTTTGAAAGATTGCACATGATGTGATATCAAACAGAAAGATATCTTTTTAAAACTCATGCTAAGTGGGGACTGGTGCAAAAGAAAACTAGCACTTAAATAGTGGACACTTTAACTGCAAGAGCTCATTTTAATTATCAACAGTTTTCAAGCCACAGTGTGAAAAATGAGCTAGACTTGTAAATGATTCCTTTGAGGACTGTGTCAGGATTTTTTTCCATTAGAATATGAAAGAATTAAACTGTAGAATTTATGTCCATCTCATGAGATGTTGCAAATTAAGAAATACGTAGTTTTGTCTAATTTTCCCATTCTGGTAATTCAGTCTTGTAAAAATGGCTGTAATAAAGCTGATAGGCTGCAGATGCTCTTAACACAAATACAATATTTTAATGACTTTATAGTCAAGATAACCAGCAGTGAACTGTGATTCATAGTTGGCGAGTGGTTGAGATGCTGCCAATATAGAATGTAGTTCATAGATACTGCAGGGCGGGACCTCGCCTGAGGCAGTGGAGTTTCCAGCTGGATGGTGTGTGAGATTTGTGGTCAGCAAGGCCTCAATGTAATGGGTGTTGAAGACAAATGGGAATCAGAATCTTCTTAATGGTGACCTAGTTCCATTTTAGTTCCACTTGTATGCCAGAAGCAGTTTCTTTTTAAACAAACACAAATTTTAAAGCCTAATAATAAAATAGGCTCAACAATCAAATTGGTTAACCTCACTGCATTCAGGGTCCTCTCCATACCAGCATGTCACAAACATCCTTTGCCACACCTAATTTGGGGATCAAAATACTCCAAATCTCATCTTTGCATTATTGAAGTAGATGTGGAATGTTAATGATGACTCACTGGTGTGATTTCAGGTAAATGGTGTAGATCTAACCGGAAAAATACAAGAGGAAGTGGTAACGCTGCTGAGGAATACTAAGATGGGTGGCACCGTCAGTCTGCTGGTTCTCCGGCAAGAAGAAACTTTCCTCCCCCGGGAGCTGGTGCGTAGAACACCTGGCAAATCAGAAATACTAGAATAACCAGGAACTGTTTGTTTGTGTGATTTTGAATGTTTGCTGTTTGATGGAATCCATCTCCAAGCACTTGTGGGGTTGGGGGGGCGGGGGGACTCATTCTTTTTGCTGCTACATTACAATTTCAAGATCTTTCCTTCACTACAGCTCTTAAAGCTAGGTGAAAACAATAATATCTTAAGTGAGTGTTAGATTTCATATTTGATCACCTGATTTTCATATTCGTAACGTTTTGCAAGGGTTTGATTCAGCACTTCCTTTATCATAAATGGCCAAGGATGCAAGCCATTGTTTCAGGTGACCAAGTATAAATCTGCATGATAGTTAACACTATTAAGTTTTTTGTTGCAGAATTTATCATAGTGAGGTTGAATTTATATTTGCATGGCTGACATTTTTGTCAGTGCAGCGGCACTCACTCAAATGTAGCTCAAGTAGCCACATGTACATTGCAGAGACCCATAATTGTTGTAGTGGTGGCCCTCTTGGAAAGCAACAATGTTTTTCATTAGGTTTGCTAATTAAAGGAATTGGGTGGGGGTGGTGCTAAAATTGTTTAATGTTGTGTAGTTAAATGAATGGCATTAGAACAATTACAATTATGCATCAAGCTAAAGTCAAACGCATTTAATTTCTTAAGAAGCCAACTTATCAAGTTATTGTCAATGCCTCAGCTATATTTGTTTCCCAGGTTTTATGAAAATGACATGCGGATGCTAAGTAACATAATTCCCTATGTGCTCTAGACTGCATTAGCTCTCGTATGCTAAAAGTTTGAGTAGAAATACAGGAGTAATTAAATTACTAAAGGTCCAATCATCATGGTCATCTTTTTCATATTTACCATATTCTTTGTTTGATTGTGCTGCAGGACTGCCAGTCCATGGGTGAAAAATAAGTTGTAATACTTTTGCATCTCTCATCTCTATTGATTTACTGCCTCTATGCTTCTTTTTTCAGCCAAGAGGACAAAATAGTCTGAGCCAAAGATTTGTGCTTGCCACTTTCCATGCCAGAGGATGAAAGATATGCTTTTCAGTGCAGTATATACCCCTGCCAATAATTCCTCCCCTTGAGATGCTGTATGCTGGTACTGTGAGCCACTACATCCAGCAGCACAGCTGAGAACCAGTGAAACCTGCCCATGGGATTCCCAATCACGAGCCCCAATCACAGCTGGGATTTAAACCTGTTTCTTTAGCATGCATGCCCAGCACTGGAGTTTCACAACTGTCATGCTGAGCAATGTACTTATTTTACTGAGTTCTTTTTTGGGGTCGGGGGGTGGGGGAGGGATCCAAATTTTTTACCTGGATCTGAAAATTTTTCTAAAGGCCCTTCTCAGTTTCCATTTGTACTTTTTAAAACCGATTACATGTTAATTTTACTACCAAGGTAGAGATGAATTAAAGAAGAAATGACTGATAGCTTTTAGTTTTGTCATTATCAAACTTTAAAAATTGCCACTTCTATTAAATTCTTGACAGCCTTTTAACAAACCTATAATGCATAACATGATAGTTATGTAATGAAGATAGAAGTAAAAGAGATCAATTAAGCACTATATTTTAGTAACTTTTTTTCAAATTTTAAATAAATGGGAAGAAGTAAGCCGTCTACCGTTTTGGATTGATGCTGGAAAAAGGGAGTAGAATTTGCTTCTGCAGACTGAACCAGTTTACCCTAGCTATGCTGGAGTCAGTGTCAGCTTGATAGGTTGTACCAACTTGGTGTCAGATGATCAGAACTTGAATATACTTTGATTATTTCTCCTGAAGCAAAGTTTGATGAATTGAAAAAGTAATGTTTTGCTTTCAACTTTGAGCCACCTGCACTTCATTCAAACCAAACTCCAATCCCAAATGATATTCCTGATCTGAGTGGCCACATAAAGTCTTGAAACCATTAATGATTGAAGGAAAATGCTATGTTATTTAACACAAATTCAAAATAAAGTATAATATAATGTAAGTGCAACTTCTTACTAAAGTCTTCTGACTCTTTCGAAAGTAATAGGCAGGTAATAAAATCTTTAAAGCAATTTAGATGTCTACTCAGTGCACACTTGAGACCATTGCCCTTCATGTGTTGAAAAGAAGGAAGGATTTTGAAATTCAAAAGACTCTTGGAGCTTTTCCTTCCACCATAGTAATTGGTCTCAGCTGTAAAACAGATAATGTGAAAGATGCCCATGAATACTTTCAAACACGCATTGCCTTTGTCACTGTGTTCATCTATGTAACACACATGCCAGTGCCTTCATGCTATGTATTTTTATTCTTTGTTATCTCCACTTCTAGAAAAAGGAATCAAGTCAGATGCAGGCTCCAAGTGATTTGGTAAGAGTTCTGTGTTTTAAGTCATACAAAGTGTTGTGATACATCTAGCACAAAATCAAGAAAACAGTTTTGCAGATTCACAATCTTATAAACTTTGATGAGCAGTTTGGATTTCTTAGTTCTTAGCACCATAACTAAAATGGAACTATTTACTAAATTGTCACATATTTAATTTATCTTTCCTGGCTAGAAATTTGTCATTTCATGCAACATTAGGCTGCAGAAATCTCTGCCAAATTACACATACAGCTAAATAAAGCATACTATCAGAACTAACATGTGATTGATAGTATATTTGCCAAATGTACAAAAAAGCATTGACATTTTTCAGATAGCAGCTAAGAGCCACTGTGAAACTCATGAACACAAATTAGGAATTAGTGTCATACTTTGTACGTTATACGTAGGGGAGCAGCTAGTCTGTCTTTAGAACAGGATTTATTTTTTTTCAAGCCCTTTTGATATTAAAAGTTTCCAAACCATCTGGAGTGTAATATATCTCTGAGTATATGAAGTGGTTCACGAAAGTATAATGCAACAGTAAGTGTGGTAGCTGCATGACACATACAGTGCAGCAATGGTGCAATTAAGAGGCCTTAAAAACTGTTTGCTTTGTAAATGTCATTGTATTTTATAGCACCTTTATTTGAAAATGGCTTGCTAATTACCCTTAGGTGCTTAGTTTACAAATGTATCTTTTAATTTTCCTCCAATGTACAGTAGACCAGATGGGACATGTGTAAGTGAAGAGTGGTGACAATTGCTATTTGTTGCTCATGTGTTTCCTTCCCTCCCCCAGTCCCCACATCCCAATGTTGGAACATTAGCTGAGTGAGAAATGTGCTGCATTAGGTGTTCAGTCATATCGATGGATAATGTTTTTGTTTACTGGCACTGCAATGTTTGCTGAACTTGGAAATGTATTCAGAGGCTCTAGAGTTTGATCTAGCTGCAGTTCTTATAAATCTTATCTTGTTTGAAAAACAGTATGTACTATACTAAAATGTAGGTTTTGCTGCAGCTCTCCTCCCATGTAAAGTTCAAAAAAATGTTTTCAAAAGAAGCCGGCTAGTCCACTTTGCTATTGAAGGGAATGTGAATCATTTTTATATCAGATATAAAGGAATAACTTAGTTAATCTGATTGAAAGAACTGCTTGACTTCCATTTCATCATTTCTCCATGTTGCTCACAGCTTATATAGAAATACTTAAACTTATCAGGATGTTCCAATTCTGGGGCATAAATTGTGGTAGTACAGAGAAATTGTGTGCTCAGTAATACTTCACCAAAGTCACACGCTGGTAAGCACTGCAGGCCCCCAAACAAGTTGCTAGGGCTGAGATGCTGTAAATGTGAAAAATGTGAAATAGTTCTCAAAGTCGTCGTCATAATGGTGGCAAGACGATTTCAAAATTGCAGAAAACCTATACGAGATATAAACACACAGGTAAAATGACTTGGGTAATGTCAGACGGTATTGAGAAACGAAAAGGCTTTTTCTAAAATAAACTGTTCCACTGGAGCATTTTTGATCAGTGATCTGGAGCATAATTGTGATTTTGAGCACCTAAGCTGCCTGACTTTGACACTTTGTGTGAGTTGTAACGTGTGAAGTGTTGACACCTTCAAAATATCTATATAGATCAATTACTTTGTGTGAGCAAGGTGCTGATAATCATTGAACAGTGTGTCATAGCTTTAGGTGTTAATAACTGGCCAGGAGAAAGTAAGAGGAAGAAGAGAAATTTGCACACCAAAATTTATTTATGTGTTTACCCGCCTAATCTGTTGTGAATCATGTGTTCTCTGATAAGCATTTTGTTTGATATTGAGCACAAATGCAGCCTAATGGAGACATGAGGAGAGACTTTTCCACACAGAGAGTGGTTAGAATCTAGAATGTGCTGCCTCCGAGCGTGGTGGAGGCAGATTCAATCAAAGCATTAAGATGGAATTGGTTATTGTCTGAAAAGGAAGAATGGGTAGAGCAAGGGGATAAAGTGGGGGAATGGCACTGGGCGCATTGCTTATTCAGAGAGCCAGCACAGACTTAAGAGGCCAAATAGCTGCCTCCTGTGCTGTAACAATTCTATGATTCTGTGAAATCCTTCTCATATTCACTGAAAAATCTCTCTTTCTTTACTGTACCTCTTTTAGATGGCATGCCTATCTTATCACTCTGCTATAATCTCAAAGGAATGGTAAAGATCCTGCATTAAATGTATCCTGAACAATTAGTCCATACATTATAATGTAAATGCCATCTTTCCCAATTTGTGTTTGACAAATTTGATGGAATTTTTTGAGGAGATAACCACGAGTGTTGTTGAGGATAATGCATTTTATGTGGTCTATATGGACTTTAGCAAGGCTGTTGATAGGGTCCCTCGTGGCAGGCTGGTCAAGAAAGTAAGAGCCCATGGGATCCAAGGCAAAGTGGCATGTTGGATCTCTGCAGAAAGCAGAGGGTGATGATAGACGGATGTTTCTGTGACTGGAAATCTGTTTATAGTGGGGTTCCGCAGGGCTCGGTGCTGGGGCCCTTGTTTGTGGTGTACATAAATGATTTGGACTTAAATGTAGTGGTTATGATCAAGAAGTTCACAAATGACATGAAAATTGCTAGGATGGCAAATAGTGAACAGGATAGCCGTAAACTGCAGGAGGATATCTAAGGGCTGGTCAGGTGAGCAGAGCAGTGGCGAATGGAATTCAACCCGGAAAAGTGTGAGGTAATGCACTTGGGGAGGACTAACAAGGTGAGTGATTACACAATGAATGGTAGGACCCCTGAAGATCAGAGAGATCTTGGTGTCCATACCCACAGATCCCTGAAGATAGCAGGGCAAGTAGTTAAGGTGGTTAAGGAGGCATATGGGATACTTGACTTTATTAGCTGAGGCATAGAATACAAGAGCAGGGAGGTTATGCTGGAACTGTATAAAACACTGATTAGGCTTCAAATGGAGTACTGCGTGCAGTTCTGGTCACTACATTATAGGAAGGATCTGATTGCATTGGAGAGAGTGCAGAGGAAATTTACCAAGATGCTGCCTGGGCTGGAGGGTCTGAGCTATGAGGAAAGATTGGATAGGCTGGGGTTGTTTTCTTTGGAGCAGTGAAGGTTGAGAGGGGACCTGATAGAGGGCTATAAGATTGAGGGACATAGATAGGGTGGATAGGAAGGCACTTTTCCATTAGTAGAGAGGTCAATAACTGGGGGCATAGATTTAAGGTAAGAGGTAGAAAGCTAAGACTGAGCCAGCATTTATTGCCCATCCTAATTGCCCTTGAGAAGATGGTGGTGAGCTGCCTCTTTGAGCGCCGCTGCAATCCATGTGGGGTAGATACACTCACAGTGCTGTTAGGAAGGTAGTTCCAGGATTTTGACCCAGCAACAGTCAAGGAGCGGTGCTATATTTCCAAGTCAGGATGGTGAGTGACTTGAAGTGGAATTTTCAGGCAGTGGTGTTCCCATCTATCTGCTGCCCTCGTCCTTCTAGGTGGTAGTGGCCGTGAGTTTGAAAGGTGCTGTCTAAGGAGTCTTTCTGAATTCCTTAGTGCATCTTGTAGATGGCACACACTGTTGCTGCTCTGTGTCGGTGGTGGAGGGAGTGAATGTTTGTGGATGTGGTGCCAGTAAAGTGGGCTGCTTTGTCCTGGACGTTGTCAAGTTTCTTGAGTCCAAGGATAATCAGTGTCTTTTCAGTGCCTTTTGAGGTGTTAAAGCTTGAGCTTCGAACTTGTAACAGCTAAAATTAATTGCCCCCTGAATGAGTCAGGAGTTTTTACAATGAAGATGCATTATCAGATAATTCTTGTAATTGATTGCTGTAGGCTGTAGTGATGGTGTTCCAGTGGGGTTTTCAAGTTGATTGTGACAGACGGATTATTTCTAATGTGCGCAGCATTCTCCCCTCCATATATAATTGTTTTATTTTAAGATAATTTAACATGGAATGCTGTTCTGTTATTCATCAATAACAAAATGTCACTTTAGCTACACAACAAACATTTATTTTCCCTCTACCTTTTTTTCTACTTCCTTTCTCTCCACAACTCCTGGAACCCTCCTATCATCATGCTCCCTTTTGTTTCTCACCTCCCACTATTTAAAATTCTTTCACAGGATGTGGGTGTCACTGGCTTGATCAGCATTTTTATTGCCCATTTCTAGTTGCCCTTGAGAAGGTGGTGGTGAGCTACCTTCTTAAACCGCTGCAGTCCATGTGGCATAGGTACACCCACAGTGCTGTTAAGGAGGGAGTTGCAGGATTTTCGCTCAGTGACACTGAAGGAATGGTGATATAATTCCACGTCTGGATGGTATGTGGTTTAGAGGGGAACTGGCAGGTTGTGGTACTCTGTCCTCCCATGTCCCTACCCCAATTCTTGAGACTCCTCAACCTTCCTACTCTCCTGTTGCCATCACAGGCTCTATGCCCTCTTAGATAAGCCTTCAACTTAATCTCTGTGCTTCTCATGACATCCACGGAAGGGCTCATTGAGGTACCAGTTGCTGGAAATAATATTTGACAAATTAGTTTTTTGAGGATCTAAGAAAAAGGTTGATAAAGGGGAACAAGAAGATGTAGTGTGTTTGAACTTCCAAAAGGCATTTGATAAGATGCCACATAAAACGATACAACATAAGAGCTCATGATTTTGGTATTAGTATATTAAGATGGATAAAGGATTAGCTAATTAGCAGGAAACAGATAAATGGGTTATTATCAGGTTTGTAAACTGTAAGTAGTGGATGCTACGGGGGTCAGTGTTGCTGCCTGAACTATTTGCAAAGGTAACACCTGTTGTCTTTTCTCCATTACAAGCTGTTTTCTCCAACTCCTCTTCTGTCATCTCCTCCCTCACCTCCACCAGATGCAAGGAGCTTGTGGATTTTTTTAGCGCTGATATTGAGACTATCTGATCAGCTGTCTCTACCACTTCCTCCCTTTCCCTAGCCCATCAAATTTTATTTAAGGTTCCCCCCAGCCTAACCTTGAACTTATGTCATTCTCTAGTTTCATCTTGTCCAGAAGTCCACCTCCCACTCACTCAACGTTGTTTCTTCTAAACTCTGATCATCCAACTTCCCCTCCTAGTTTCCATGCTAACTGACATCATTAACAGTTCTTGGTCCTGAGGTACAGTTTCCCTCTCCTTCAAAGCTGTTGTCATCACCTCTCTCCTCAGAAAACCAACACTTGATCCCTTTGTCCTTGTAAACCACTGCTTCCTCTCCAAAGTCCTTGAAGGTGATGTCACTTCCCAAATCCCTGCCCATCTTTCCAAGTTTGAATCTCTCCAACCTGGTTTTCCATTCTGCCACAGTACCGAAAAGGCACAAATGCTATCCTATATGGCTGTGACAAAGGCAAACTATCCCTCCTCATCCTCCTTGATGTATCTGCAGCCTTTGACATGGTTGACCACACCATCCTCCTCCAATGCCTCTCCTCCCTGTCCAGCTTTGGTGGGGCTGCTATCTCCTGGTTCTATTCTTATCCAGTCAGAGCCAGAGAGTTACCTGCAATGGCTTCTTCTCCTGCTCCCACACTGTTGATCTCTGGTGTCCACCCTTGCATCCTCACACAGGAGGATCTATCCTTGGCCCCATGTTATTTCTCATCTACCTGCTGCCTCTCAGCGGCATCACCTGAAAACACATCAGTTTCCACACTTACGCTGACGATACCCAGTTCTACCTTAACCAGAAATGTTCCCTTTGAGGTGCATGTGTGTGTGGATTTCCAGCAGCCTGAAAGTACCATGCAGGCTAGTTGAGTTGTACCCCACAAGCTAAGGTGCATGCATGGTTGCGCAAAAAGAGATAAATATACCTGGCATTGAAATTGGCCATACACAACAAAGAAGAATTAGAGGGAATATTGCTGGTCACCATCTCTCTTGAGCTCTTCAATGTCTCTAAATGATTAGACTGCTGATATTCGGTGGTGGGTGAGCAGACAATTAAATATTCAATTAAATATTGGGAAGACCAAAGCCGTTGATTGTCTTTGCTCCCTACCACAAGTTTTATTTCTAGCCACAGAGTCCCTCTCACTCCCTAGCAAATGTCTGTGACTGAACTAGGCTGTTTGTAACCTTGGTGTCAAGGTTACAAGGTTACCCTGAGATGAATTTCTGACCACATATACACACACCATCACTAAGACTGCTTATTTCCACCCCTGTATCATTGCTCAATTCCACTCCTGCTTAGCTAATTCATGACTGAAACCCTCATCTATGCATTTTTTAACCTCTGGACTTGACTATTCCAATGCAAGCCTGGTCAGCCTTTCCCTTTCTACCCTCTGTCCATATGAGATCATTGAAAACTCTAATTTCACTTGTCCTCACTTGCGCCAAGTACCATTTACCCATCACCCCCATTCTCATTAGACCGTGTTAGTTCCTGGTTAACATCTCAATTTTTAAACTCTGTCTTTTTTCGAATTCCTCCCTATCTCTGTCTTTTCTGGACCCACAACCCTTTGAGCTATCTGTGTGCTGCTAATTTTGGTTTCTTGAGCAACCCCTATTTTAATCGCACCATGATCGAAGGCTACGCCTTCAGCTGCCAAGGTCCTACCCTCAGGAATTCCCTCTCTACACCTGCTTGCCTCTCTCTATCTCTCTTCCCTCCTTTAAGACATTCCTTGAAATCTATCTCTTTGACAAAGCCCTCATGTGGATCAAAGTGAAGTGATCAGTAACTCTCCGATGAAGCACCTTAGCTTGTTTTCGCAAATTAAAGGCTCTATGAATCAACTTGTTATTGAATAAATCTGATCACAATAGCAACTCTGTGGCAATGGGCATTGGTACTCCCAATCACTGTATTGCAACACATTTTATATTTAATTAATCCGCTATCAGTTCTTCAGAACCATCCTAATATCACAGCTGGATTGAAACATACTGAAGAATATCACTTTGTCTCTTTTAATAATTGTACTAAAATCCTTCTTAAAATGTTCCTCACCGATTTATCCTGGAGTGCCAGTCTTTGGCTTATTCTGGTGCACAGATGTTTCTGTCGTTCTCAAAGGCTAATGATCAGAAGTTTAGGAGTGTTAGGAAGTTGTAACATAATCTCACTTCAGATGGCATAATCACACGGGTGATGAACAGGCTCCATTTCTCACCTGGTTCAGAAATGGTTTTGAAAGAAGTGTATATTGTTCACGACCTTTTACTTGTGGATGCATATATGAGAGTAGGCAATTTTTGGGGGGAGTGGAATGTAGCCAGCATTACTGGAATAAGTTCTCTAATCTTTTACTCCAGAAATTAATGACAGTGAAAATATGAAATTGGGGCCATAGCCAGTGATCTAAACCATCAAATGTGAAACTCCAATCATTTTTCAGTGAAATGCTCTAATCATATTGTAGTGGCAGCAAACAGAATAACTTTCAGCCAGGCATATTATGATGTATCTGCCAGCTAAGAGAGATGGAACATGTGGAAATACTCAAACTCCCACGTTTTAGACTGAAGTCCAGAGAAAAAAAAATCTGGAAATCATATGCTCAAGCGGTTGTTCTTTTAAGCTGATGTGGAAATTATTTTCTCTTTTTTTTTTGTTTTATATCCTGCACGTACACTAAATATAGCTATATTTGTAAGCAACGGTTGTTGATGTAATTTTCCTTGTAGAAAGGTCGTTGTACAGCTAAACTGTTGGAGAGACTGAAATAATGTAGAGCACATCTGTGAAATCCGCCTTTGCAAATGTTGAACAGCTGATTTAAATTGACTTAAGGCCACACCCTGTGTATTAAGCCTTTCTTCACCTGTTAACTTCACAATTTTTTTTGAACCTCAATTATGGTCATATTTATTGATATGATAAGAATATATCACCGTGTAATGGTGGGACCCAGTTCAAGCCACAGTTCCCTTTTGAATAATGAGTTACTGACTTCAGAGAGACACTGAATGAAGTTGAGAAATTCCCCATCCCATCCCTGAAAGTGATGGAGAGAAATCATTAACTTGTGCCCGCAAGCTCAATTTGTGGTTGTAGGTCAGTATTGAAAAAAATTGTAAAAAAAAATTTATTTTTCAAATCAAAACTGCAGCATCAAACAAAACATGCTTGTATCACTCAAACACTGTTTCAATTTGAGAAACCTAGGAAAGGCACGGAAATGTGCAATTGTACGTTTGTCAAACCAATTACTACTAGGTTTAAGGCAAATTCTATAACACAATTTACCCTTTTTTTTTCTTTCCCCACCGGTTTTCAGCCCTCTCTCTCCTATTGTCCTGAAAGCAGTGAATTGTCACAAAAGTATGGTGCCACACAATAGTTTTCCCTCCTGCAAACCACTATTCTTTATTTGACTCCGTAGACAGTGCATACCAGCAGGCTATTTGTTATTGTGGAGAACTGGAAATTGCAACTAAGCTCAGTAGATAATGATCAGGAGTGCCTAATTGCCCCACCTTGTTTTCAAATCTGTGTGTGCCGAGATTAATTGTAGCACCTTTGTTGCTGCCCCAGATGAGCTCAATTAATCCAAGAAATCAACTAATTGGCATAAAGCAGAACATATATTGAGAATGTGAACCCATTTAATAAGATGTATTGCATTTATGCTCTTATGAGAGTGACTTCAGGTTGTGTCATATTATTGCCGTCTTGTTTGTTGATTTGTTAATTATTTCACTCTTTTACTGTGCACTAACGTGGGCATTTCTTTATGCGAGAAGTGAACTTTCACTGTGCTATATTACTTTGCCTCTGTTTCATTCAACAGCATTGGGCAATTTGGAGCACAAATTCCCTTGGTGAATCTGTTTCCTTAGAACTTGGACACTCCACATTCTTTAGTACAGTTAACTTGAAATAAAAACTACTTTAAAGCAGTCATGTTGGATCAGATGAAGAGAAAATGGAAATAAGTAGTATCCTGGAGAAAATGCAAAAATAGGAAAAACATAATGGAGGAAGGAATAAAAGGGGGGGGGGAAAAGAAATGCAAAATGCACAGTAGAAAAAAAATCTGCAGAAAATCAAAAGTGTTGCAGAGATGAAATCTAGTTTGCATATCTTTTTTAAACCAAATTTCCAATCCAAAATGTTCACATCTTAAACATTCTGTTGGCCAGCCACCTTTGACCTAGATAAGTGCAGAGTTATGCATTTGAGCGGGGACAACACCAAGTGCACTTCCATCAGGTTCAGGTCAAGTGTAACAGATTCGAAGTTGGTCGAGAAAGCAAAGCACCTTTGTATCATAGGTAACTGTTCTCTAAAGATTCATTATTAATGCAGAATAACCATAGCCCAAGTAGCTAGATTGTATTAATAGGACCATTCAATATAAAATTAAGTGCACCATTTTGCGCATTTAGAGTATTGCATCCAATTTTGGTCCACTCATATTACGGGAGGATACAGAGACTTTAGAAAAGGTTTGAAGGAGAGCCACAGGAATGATGCCCAGCTTTTTAAAAAAAAAACATTAATTGCTCAGAGAGGCTTAAGAAGGTAGGTTTGTTCACATAAAAGATGCCTAGACTTTAGGGATGTTTCAGTCAGTATAGAGGATACTTAAAGGGCTAAAGTATCTGTTTATTGATAGATTATTTAAATTCATTAGATTGGGGAAACCCAGAAGTCATTCATAAGTTATTGCAAGGGATGAGGATGGGTTAGATGTTAGACTGTTATTCTTTTCCCAAGGGTTTAGTTGACCTTTGGAATAAGTTGTCCGGTTATGTGATGGTTCTCTGGAAACCTTCAGAGAGTTCAACCAGTTCTTGGATGAGGCAGAAATAAGAACCAATATAAGCATAGTTAGTGTGGTCTCATGGATGAGTTTTCAGTCACCTCAGGGGGTCAGAGAAATTTTACAGATTTTTTTTTCCCTTAATTGGCCTTGGGTTTCTAACTGGTTTTTACCTCTCCTAGGAGATCACATGGCTGCTGGTGGGTAGGGGTTGTTTAATCCTCTTGCTTCACAAATGACAATGGCATGAGGCAAAGTTGATGGATCAGTGGACCAGATGGTCTTTTCCTACTTGTCATTTATATATTAATAACAGTCTTAAACTGGCTGCTACCCGCAATTGGGAATGTTAAACTATTTACAACCATAATGTGTAGCTTTAATTGTTCAGAAAAATAGCATTACTGACACTAATTAGTAGTTGTATAGATTACTAATTTGTAGGCAAGCCTCACAAGTTGTCTTCACATAGACTACAGTCATTAAGTTAATTTGTTCTTAATTTCAGGATTAAGTTGATTTGACAATGACTAACAGCACTCTAGGTAAAATTAGTTTGAAAGAGGCTTGATGAACTTTGGAATTTAATTTCGTTGATTTTTTAAAAATTCAAAACCTATACTCAAAAACATCTGTGCTATACAACTGATAAAGCTCTTCCAGTTAACTCCACTGAAGAGAACTTGGAGTTTTAACCTTATTGATGACGAGTTGAATCTTTTGTTTGAATTGATTAGTCAGTTTATTTTCAAATTGATTTAATTAAATAATTTTTTTAATTAAAAATGGAGCGGGAATAAGAACCTGAAGGGGGAAGCAAAGCTATGAAATTGTCTAGAAGGCTTTAGGGTACTAATTGTAAAACATATGGTTTTGTAAAGTACAATATTATAACATATATAATAATAATTCACATACACGTATTTCTGATGATTTTTAAAAATTTGAATTTGTGAATAAACCAGAAAGGTTCTAATTAACCAGGAATCATTTCATCACCAAAGAAAATCTCCTTCATTAAAAAAAAACTGTAGCTCTTACACACTGGCTGAAGAAACCATTGAAAACTCAGTAAAGAGATCATTTAGCCCAATATCATAAAGAGAGAAATAGATCTAATTATCCAGGTGAGTAATCTGAAACACTTCGGTGCTATAATATGAATTTGTATGGTTTTAATCAAATAGCTCCTTTGGAGATAACTGAAAGCTGTCATGACGAGTGTTGTTGCTCTTTTGCAAGGAAGTATCTCCAACAGTTCTAATCTAAACAATTGTTAAATAATATCCTGAAGAGGTTATTAAGTGTTAGTGTCTGCCATTGGTGTGCCACTTGAGCCATAATTTCCACCCTGAAGAGGAGAAAATACCTTTTTTAGCTCCTTATTGCCTTCCTTTTCTCCTCCCCTTTACATGTTCATCGCATGCATGCTACTCTCAATGGACTGATCCAACTCACAGATATTTAAATAGATTCTCTCAACATCATCCTTGGTTGACTGACAAAGAAGTGCACTTGAGCAAATTAGATCACGGAAGTTGTTCAAGCGGTCATTTTTTTTGAAGGCACTTGAATTAAAAAAAAATCCATTGCATTGAATAATTTCATCGTTTCTTTATGGGTGGGATTTTTCGGATGGTAGTTTTCCATTCTGCCACTGGTAGAGATGGGGAATGGATCCCTGCCGATACTGGCTGCCTTGCAGCCTGTTAACGCTCTGCGGGGTGTTCATTGGCTTGTTTTGAGACTTCCGTCCCTATCTGGGCAGGAAGACCCACCTTAGAGAGCTGACGGTCAATCTGATGGCTGGCACCTTTGTACTCCCAGCAGTGCCAGGTTTGAGTCGTGGCCACTGCTGGGAGTACATCAGTTCCCAAAGAAGAGGAACTAATGGGAGCCGACTGAAGGTAAGTCTGGGCTATCAGCAGGGCCTGACTGGTAGGCATAAGCAAAGGGAGTGAGGGGGCGGTGTGGGGCCAGGTTTGAGAGACCTGGGGTGGGGGAGGGGGGTTGACGGTGGTCATGGGGTGTGTAAAAGTGTGTTTAACCTTGGGTGGGCTTGGGTATTTCCAATGGGCAAAGGAGACTCCCAAAGGAGGTACCCACCAGCCCTTGACCGACACCAACCTACAGAGCTAAAGCTCTTGGGCTACTTGCTTGGTTTGGGCCTCCCCCTGCCACGGGTAAAATAGCAGTGGCCAACTTAAGGGCCTCAATATAGCAAGGGCAGGCAGACTACCTGGTGCCATCCGGAAAATGGGAGACCGGTTGGGGGAACCAGGTAGGAGGCCAGCAGGCTACGCATTGCATTTTAAGAGCCCACCCCTTTTCAAAACTGCTGGCGAGGTACTGCAAAATTCCACCCTTTGAATTAGTGTTCTAATTTATTACTTCTCTTATGTTTAATCTAAATGTGGATTCCAAATTTTAGTAAATTAAAAAGGACCTTATCCAAATGCAATATGTACTTCAAAAGGTAACCAGAAATGAGTGAAACTCATTGTATCTTTATACATGTCATACGATTTTGTTAAGTTGGCAAATACTCTTGCTGCTGATATAAGGTATGGTTAGAACCATAGAACTTTGTAGCACAGAAGTTCAATCTGTGTTTGACCTAGCTCTTACTCAAGAAACTTAGTTAATTCCTTTACCCTGTTTTCTGCTAAAATCCTGCACATGCTTATGCTTCAAATATTTTAACCTATTTTCCCTTGAAAGATGACATGTTCTCTGCCTGTGGCAAAGCAGTTCATGCTCCAACAAACCTCTGTATTCAGAATTTTTTCTAGCCTGTTGCATCACTTTCTTGCTGACCATTTTAAATTGAGGCATCCCTTATCATTGGCCCACCAGGGACAATCATCTTTCTCTCTTCACCTTATCAAGATCATTTGTAGTTTTTTTAAAAACTCTCAAAAATCTCCTCTTTGTTTCAGGGGAAAAAACGGAAAGCATCCAGCTTTGTGCTGTTACTTGGATATTCCTAAATTTATTAAATTATTATTAGAACATATATGATTTTTTGTGTAGTTTAATTCTGCTTGAAGATTCAGTGATCTGCATTTAACAGTTCGTATACTGAGAAGCTTCCCAAAAAAGTTCACATGTAAATAGAAATTTCAATAACCCTTTGGGATTATAGGTACAGTTTATAAGTTTCCCAGCAATGAAGATAAATTTAACCCCTCTATGGTCTAGACCTTTGGAGAACACTGCTTAATTTGATTTGGATTGCCACTGGTTTTAGGGAAGCTGTATTTATCATTTCATTGTGAAATAGGATTCATTGAATAGACAAATGCTAAATAAAAAGGAAGACATTTTGTAATACAAAGGAGGATTTTGGAATTTGCTATGTGTTTGTGGACAATTTATTTTCACTTAAGTGGATGGTTCAGAAATTGATAACTTGAGAGCTATTGCTACAAAAGCAAATACTGTGGATGCTAGAAATCTGAAATAAAAACAAAAAATTGCTGGGAATACTCAGCAAGTCAGGCAGCATCCATCGAGAGAAACAGAGTTAACGTTTCAGGTCAAGATGACCTTTCACCTGATGAAAGCCATCTTGACCTGAGACTTTAAGTCTATTTCTCTCCACAGATGTTGCTTGACCTGTTGAGTGTTATTACCTCTTGGTATAAAAGCTGAAGTTATTCATTCATTTGCTCCTGCTGGTAGGGTGGGACTCTAACCTAGAAAATTGTGTATTCCAGTCCCAGCTGGGACTGACTTGATTAGAGCTCTGTTGCTCTCATTAAGTGCAGTTTGCTGGTACTTGGCTGAGTTGCTTAAATGAATTCTGCATGAAAGCAGAACATTGCATTTAAGGTGCAAAAAAAATTGGAGAAACCGATTCCACCATGCAGAAGCAAAGCACTGTGTGTTATTCCGTCATGTCTGACCATGACACCAGTACAGATTTCCTTATGCTGAACCAAAAAGTTGTAATTACCACTGTCCTCAGGACAATGCTGTCATCAGAGTGATGTAATTCAAGTACAGGATCATTTTCTGTCACAAAATAAAAGAGACTTATCTTATATATAATTATATATGTGTATATATGCATATACTTGTAGACTGGTAGCTGAAGAGGGGTGCAGATAGACAATAAACCAGCAATATTGAGAAATTTCTTTTTAAGCTTCAAATGGCAATAACAGCCTTGGTCAAAAATAAATCACACGTGCCTGTCTATTTAACATTTTTCTAGTTGGAACAATACGACTCAATCTTCCCTTGTCCTGTTTGTTGTACATGGCCCATCTGTATTTCTTTCACATCTATCCTAGTTGTATTTGTACTTTTCTCTTGAGAAAGAGAAAATATCTTCTCTTGGTATGTCATGTCCATTTTCAGCCTTGGGGTTTAATTATTGTGTTTGAAAATGTTTCAAGTTTTGACTTGATCTTTTTAACTACTGGATTTATTCCAAGTTTTGACTTCACAGAGAGGTTAGAGAGGGTTTTTTTTGTAGGATCTGTCCCCAAGTGATGGTGTCCACTGGACCATAACGTCTTGAAATGGAAACTGGCTGAAATTTCCAAAGTAAGATTTCCAAGGTGAAAAGGCTCATAGTTCTACTAGGTGAAGCAGTGACTCTCTTCCTGTTGAATTGTCCATTCAACTTTCTCTTCCTATTTCTAATGAATCAAGTAAATATTTGGAAATATCCCTAAGGAAGCAATCTTAATAGCAACTAGAATGGTCTGGAGCAGACTATGGATTATTTGCTGATCAATTGTTCGGAGAGACTCTGTTGAATATCTTGTTATCTTAAGTATTTTTTAAAAATTTATTCTTGGACTAAGCAAAAAATACTATTTGGTAGCACTGCCCACAACCCAATTTGCTGTGACATCAATATGAGTCAACCACGCAATATTGGACCCAGAGCCACATAGGCCAGCGTAAGTTGGAGTATCAGGTTCCTTTTGTTGAAGGACATTACTAAACTAGTTGAGCTTTTAAACCAGATTTCATGGTCAATACCCAGTTTATTGAAATCAAATTCACAACAAGCTACAGTGGGATTTAAACATCATTGCTGTCAATCTTCCGCTGATTATACAAGTTCATCCAAGGTGGAATCTACCAAACTAGCATGAAAGATTGGTGAATTTTAAATGTAAACGAGTGACGCCCGAAACCATTCATGTTCACATTTACTCTGGTTCAAGATTCAATTTGCCCGAATAAGCCCCAGCCCAGAAAACTTTCTATACCCCCTCAGGTTGAACTTGTAAAATTCTGATGATTGCACGGGCTCTTTAAATGGAGCTAATTTTCTTTGGCGCATAAACATGTTTCAGAAGTTTTTTCCTAGTGAAATATATTTAACCCAAGAATTTTCCTAATGTACACCCAAGAAACCATTAAATCGTTCAATATAGTTTTACTTGCAGTAATTTTCAGTGATTCTAAATCAGATTGCTCACAGGCAGAGGACTGGGCACCCTTATTAAATCTGTACCACATTAGCACTCTTAAATACATCAAGGAATATGTTTTAATGGAAACACAAAAAGAAATTATTACATTCTATTACGCCACCAGATCGTGCTGGTTCATGGAAGATTCAACATGGGTGATTATGCAAATGATTTTAACATAAATTTAACCTGATGAGCGCAGTTTCATGCAGATTTCCCAAATCTGTCCAAAGCAGGAACCCAGCCCTATAAGCTTTCATGCTGCAAATTTTTCCAAGCAATTTTATTATTTTAGTACAATTGATCCTCCACTCCTCTGTTGAGTAGCTTTATCATGCTACCCTTGCATGGTTCCTTTAAACAAAATCAGTACCTCTCCAGAATTTGGCTTCTCTTTGATCCCACACCCACACTGTTTGGAGGAAGTACTGATGCCTTATCAGTTCTCTACACAGATGTTATCTCACCTGCTGAGTGTTTTCTGCATTTCTGTTTCAGATTTCCAGCCCCTGCAGCAGTTTGCTTTCTGTCATCTCCAGCACCACTTCTTGACACCTCCTCTTTATCACGTATATTTCCAAAAGGTATTCAATAAGATGCCACATAAAAGGTTCATACATGGGATAAGGGATTGTGGGTAATACGAATAGCGGATTGGTAAATAGACGGGAAGCAGAGAGTAGGGATAAACAGGGCATTTTCAAATTGGCAGGCTGTGACCAGTGGGTGTCGTAAAGATCAGTGCTAGGGCCTCAATACATAGACAAGAAAAATAATGTGTTTAAGTTTGCTGATGATACAAAGCTGGAAATGTAAGCTATGAGGAGGATGCAAAGAGATGTAGATAAGTTAAGCGGGCAACAAGGTGGCAGATGGAAGTGTGAGGTTATTCACTTTGATAGTAAGAATATAAAAGCAGAATTTTCTTTAAAAGGAACAAAACTTGTAAATATTGACTTTGGCTGTACTCATACAAGGAACACAAAATTACCATGCGGGCACAACAAGCAATTAGGAAGGCAAATAGCATGTTGGTCTTTGATGCAATGGGATTGGCGTACAAGAATAAGGACGTCTTGCTATAATTGTACAGGACTTCATTGAGACCAAATCTAGAGTTTTGGTCTCCCTATTTAGGGAAGGATCTATTTGCACTGGAGGTAGTGTAATGGAGGTTCACTAGAGTGGTACCCGAGGGAGTTGTTCTATGATGAGAAGCTGAGTTAATTGGGCCTACACTCTCTGGAGTTTAGAAGAATGAGAGACGATTTCATTGAAACATGAAACGTTCTGAAGAGTCTTGACAATGTAGACAGTGAGAGTTTGTTTCCCCTGGCTGGGAAATCTAGAACATAGTCTCAGAAAAGCAGTCAATTATTTAGGACTGAATTAGGAGAAATTAGGAGAAATCACGGTTTGAATCTTTGAAGTTCTGTACCCCAGATGGTTGTGAATGCTCCATTTTTTAATATATTTAAGGCTAAAATAGACAGATTATTGGTCTCTCAGGGAATCTAGCAATATGGGGAGTGAGTGGGAAAGTGGAATTAAGGCCAATGAGCAGCCTGACCACACTGATTGGCAGAGCAGGCTCAACGGGCCCTATGGTCTATGTTATTCTATCTTTCTCTAGGTTATGAATGAATCACAGCTTACTCAGTTGATCATCAGGAGGGCCAAAGCCATTGTTTTTGACACCCAAGATGGGCCCTCCTTTGCTACTGACTTCGTAAAAGTGAGATCGTACCTCATAGCTGTTTTCTTTTTGTAAAACTGACATAATGGTGCACTTTAGGGGACAGCTGTCTGTATCTCAACGGTGTGGAAATGCATCCAATGCGATGTTGTCATTGGCAATCTAGAGGGATTGTTCTCTGTACCTAAATTGCAATGGCTCAGTGATGATAGTGGCGAGGCCAAATTTCTACACTGGTTGAACCAGACACAGTGAAACTTTTATGTTTTGTTTGCTGGAGCTGAGGTTCAAACTCTATATACTATTTATCAAAATGATCACTTACTGCCACCTCTACAAGGTTGCTGACCTCCACTTCTATCCCAAGTCTTCTGTAGCGTTATCCGGATTTTTTGTCATGTTGATGCTCAACTACACTTGCTGACCTCCCACGCTCCACTCTCCATGAACTCATTTACCTGTGTAAAACTCAGCTGCCTGGATCCAGTTAAACAATAAGCCCTAATCTCATCTTTCCAATCTATGATTTCTACCTGTCCCCAGCATATTAAATTATAATCTCTCTCACATCGTGCACTGTTTCTTGGCAATCCCTTCCAATATCATATCCCCATCATACCCTCCAGACCTCCGAATCAGTTGGACTAAATCTAAACAGTTGGGTTTTGTTACTACATTCAGAGTCTCCCTCCATTTTTGCTTTGGAGTCAGTTTAAGATTATCACTTTAGTATGCATGTGAAGCAGAATTGCTTTCCACCAAGTCTAAACTAATGGTGCAAATGCACTCATGGAATTACAATAAATGCACCTTGAACCTTTTGAATAATTGGTAAAATGTATGTGATCCTTTGCTAATTCATGTGTTCGATCAGAGAATGAGAGACACTTGTAATTAACCATAGACCACAAGGAACCAAGGGCATGTGGTTATACAGCTTGAAGAACACCACGCCACCTCAAGCATGGGGCAAGGCAAGGAGGCAGACCTCCAAAACTACCACAGGTGGTGCAGGGATTGAACCCGTGCCGTTGACGTCATTCTTCACCTCAATCTATCCAACTGAGCTAACCGACTCCCATGAGTATGAGAGAATTGGATGCCTTAGTCTTTCACAAAATAAGTTAAATGTAGGAAGAAGCATAAATATTCACAGCTCATAAAGCCAGTCTTCTGGTTAATTGTACTTGTCTTTAAGCTGAAATTTGTCCCCGTTTCATAAAAACGATAGGATTGCTGAATTTAATAAATTGTTTCTTCATACTTACATCATAAGTGCTATTGATTGTTAGGATTTAAAGCCTTTCACCTTACGCTTCAGTGGGCCATGAACTAATATTAAGGTGTGGTATTTCTCTCCACCTGTTGTTGAAATAGTTATAGATTGGTAGAGCACATTGCTAGAACCATCTTGCCAGAACCATTGTTAATCCAGAATTGTGCAGGTGCTTATTCTTTCTTTGATGGTATTGAAGAGAGTCAAGACAGCGTATTCTTCAGCTGAAGTGTGGTTAGAGGGCATGTTTTAAGTGGACCAGGACATAAATGTATTCAGTGTCCGCTTTAAAGTCCTGTGTTCTGTGCTAATTTTTACTCCCAATATAAATGCATTTCACATATTCTTGTCATGTTGTAAATAAACCCTCTCACCAGTGGCGGGTCTGCATTGACTAAGGTTTTGTTTTTCAGAGTCTTTAATGATGTGCTTGTTAGCTTGCCCAGGTGAACTACTTTGCCATGTTCACATTGGTTGCTACAAAGGCTTAGAAAAAGTAGTGATTATACTTCTCAAATGGCACTTTGTGGTGTCCTGAGGATGTGGCAGCAGCTTTCAAGTGCAAGTTTTTCTTCTTCCTTTACGTTGTTACAACTTGCATTTCCACAATGTCTAGACTGTTTAAAAAAAAGTATTTCAAGACACTTCACAAAATGGGATAGAGATACAGTTAGTGATAGAGATCCATCTATTAAAAGGAGAGGAAACTTCAGAGCAATAGTCCAAAGTAAGATCCAACAGGTATGTTTTGAGGATGCTTTGGGATGAGGAGAAATGTGCATCCAGAATGTAAGGCCATGATGGTTAAAGGCCCTGTTGTTAATGCTGAATCAAAGGGAGGGAATGGAGAGGAATGCACAGAAGTCTAGATTCGGAAGGATAACTGATGTAAATACATTGTGCATTTTTCTTGTGTATTTTAGTAGTAGTACAACTATGTCAGTAAGAAACCCATACATTTATTGAGAATGTTTGAGTATTATCAACAGAAATTTAATTCTTTACTCATGAGGATTTAATGTTAAAACATGTTCTACCCGGATTCTTCCAAAGCAGCCACCTTACTTACAACAAGGCTGCTTTGCTGCATCTTGCTATGATCAATGTAATTACCATCGTTGTTGAATCCCCGAGCATAAACATCCTGGGAGTTACCACTGGCCAGAAACTGAAATGGTCCAGCCACATAAATACTGTAACTACAAGAAAAGGTCAGAGGCTGGGAAATGTGCGGCAAGTAACTCATCTCGTGACTCCCCAAAATTTGTCCACTACCTAAAAGGCATAAGTCAGGAGTGTTATGGAATACTCTCCACTTGCCTGGATGAGTGCAGCTCCAACAACACTCAAGAAGCTTGACACCATCCAGGACAAAGCAGCCCGCTTGATTGGCATCCCATCCACCACCTTGAAGATTCACTTCCTCCACCACTGACGCACAATGGGTAGCAGTTTATACCATATACAAGATGCACTGCAGCAACTCATGAAGGCTCCTTTGACAGAACCTTCCAAACCCACAACCTCTACCACTTTGAAGAACAAGAGCAACAGATACATGGGAACACCACCACCTGGAAATTCCCTTTCCAAGCCACCCGCCATGCTGACTTAGAAATATATCGCTGTTCCCTCACTGTCACTGGATCAAAATCCTGGAACTCCCATCCCAGCAGCACTGTGGGTGCACCTACACCACATGGACTGCAGCGGTTCAAGAAGGCGGCTCACCACTGTCTTCTCAAGGGCAAATTAAGGATGGGCAATAAATGTTGGCCTACCCAACGAAGCCCACATCCCTTGAATGAATTTTTAAAATTTTAAAACCCATGGAGAATGGTAACAAGAAAGGAATTTCCACACACCAAAGGAAAGAAAATAGCTAGATAAGACTTTCCTTTTTAAAAGTTTTAATGTAACAGACCAACTAAAATTAACATAATTCAAACATTAATTAACAGGTCAAGGATAGTTCAAACAAAAAGATAAATTTCACTTTAACTAGTCGATACAATAAAGAAACACCTCACATAATTATAAGCACTTGTATTAGTTCTCGCACAAATGTGGAATCACATGCAATCTCAGTCTTTCTAGCTCAGCCTCCACTCAATCGTTTCAGCCCTTGAGTTGCCTTCATGAACAACTGTATTCCATCCAAAGTCCTTGGACATGGTTCACACCAATGTCTACCAACCCTCTCTCACTCAGGTCACAACAATCCTAATGGCACAGAATTCCCAGAGTCCCACTTCTCCGACCTCCTTTAGACTGGTGGGCTCTGGCAATATTGAAACAGCAGCAATGGTTCTTGTGCTGTCCACAATTTGTTACCCTTCCTGTCTTCAAGTCTTTGCTCTTTTCAGCTATATAACATATAGAGTAACACAGCTTTTATTCTCAGCAACCTGCTTCAACACCAATAACTGTTCCACGACTGCCAAACAGAAAACTGTTCTATTCAGAGAGAATCTTGCTTGTTTCCTCTTTACACAAGTGTGTTCTGAACTGTCAAACAGACTAGCTGACCCATCCCCCCTGCAACTAGCTATCTGTTTACCCTTTGCTTCTGAGCTGTTCAGCCCCATGGCAACCTCAGGTCACATGGGCATTTCTTGGAACCTAATGATGTCATAATCCGGAAACGATGTAACTTTTGGAATACTCCCCTGCCCTCTTGGTCATAAAGGGAAATCGTGCAAAAGAAAATGCAGGTTTTTTGTAGCACGTTGTCACTTTATACTAGGCTTAGTTGGAGGCACTGTTAAAAATTTTCTGAATAATTTATTTTTGCAATGAAATAGGCAATTTGACACTTCTATGGAAATTGCAAAACCCTTTAAAGGCCATACGCAAGTGTTAAAATCTTTGAGCAGAAAAGGAGAGGGACTTGGTAATTTTTAAATTCTCTAATCCTTTGGCTCCTTATATCATTATATCAAAAAATATCAAAAAGGCTCAAGTGAAGGTGACATCTTAGCCCATCACATTTTTTAGAATACTGGTCTTATTGTTCTCTCAATATAGGATTTAGCTGATTCTTAAAAGTGTGTTGCCTTTACCAAGCAACCAATTCTAGCTGTTGCAAATAAATTTGTGGAAATGTTAGATGCACAATATCATTATTTCTGCAGTAGATTTAGTAACAAACTCCATTTATATTCACTGCCATAATTGTAAATTTAAAATGATCCAGTTTGTAATGCAAGTTGATAAAATAGAAATTGATCATTTAGATTTTTAATTCAGATCTTGTTTTTGCACAACTGTAATTCTTGTTAGGAGTGAATTAGTAGTGAATATGCAGCCCAATAAGTCTTAAAATATTGGAATGGTTTATTAAAGAGTGTGATTTTTGAAATGCTGTCTAATGCATTAATAAGGAAGGAAGATTCAAAACTGAAGTAGTGATAAAAAAGTGTTTTTTTTTAACCTAACCTGTTTGAGATAACAAATATATATTTTTCTATATTAGAAAGCAGAGGATGATGACTTGGTGCTTACACCTGATGGTACCAGGGAGTTCCTGACTTTTGAAATTCCTCTTAATGACACTGGATCTGCAGGCCTTGGGGTTAGTGTCAAAGGTAATAGATCAAAGGAAAACCATGCTGATCTGGGCATATTTGTGAAGTCCATCATCAATGGAGGAGCAGCATCTAAGGTAAGCCATTTTGGTATCTAGGGGCTAATTAAGTCTAATAATTGTTTGTAGGATACTTTAAAAAAATCTTTGTTTTTCCAAATTTCACCCCCTCCTCCACAGAATGCACTGGCTCCTAGTGAGATAAAGCACCATTGGGTTCCAGTCACCCTCTGGTATCTACCTCATTCATTTGTGAGTCTTGATGGCATCAGTTGAGCCTAATCCTATCCTCACAAGAGATGTATGTATGTGCAGTTCTGGTAGACACTACTGTAGCTTGATGGAAGCAGGACCCTGACTAAGTTTTCATCCAAGGTTGCTGAGATAAATGAGCACTTCTACTGCCAAAGTGGATGAGCACACATAATTTAGCACAGATCAGAAATTGAACATGAGGCTTCTGCACCTCAGCCTTTCTATGAATAAAACAAATTGGCATTTATCACTGGCTAAGTTTACTTAGCCATTGGGGCTCAACTTTGTGAAAGTTTGAAAGTTGACACAATTGGTAATGGGCTACTTAAAGATGTGTTCTTCAATATTTTTGATATTATTCAAAGGCATCAGTCCAGAATCTTCTGGAAAGTTTCAGCTTAACTACAGCAATAAGAGCTGTTTTATTTTTTTTCCTGAGGAAGTTTGTGCATAACTGATTTATGCAGGTTTTACACAGAAACATCATAAATTCATACCCAGAATTAGAGCAAACAAGCAGGTTTTCAAATGAATTAGAATATTAATCAGATGTGAAATCTTAAAAAAGCAGCCTTTGCAAATCCTGCAGGGAGAAAGGTGAAGAGGCTTGCTGTGATAAGTATAAAAACATGCAGGAACATTTACAAGGGGATAAAAGAGAAATATGATTTTAAACATAGGTAAAAAATTCTTTCAATAATATAACAGGCAAGATCCCTAAAATAAGCCGATGAGGCAAAGAATTGGGATGAGCATAAAATAAGTATTACAGTGGAGCAGCGTATCCCTGCATTGCCAGGCAAGACGGTGGAGAAGATGCCTGCCCTAAATAATGACAATCCAATTAGAATTAGCAACTCTTTGAAATGTGATTAAAGTTTTAGTCAGCTGACAAGGGCTCTAAACAAAGACCCAAATAAAACCCCAAGTATGTACAATATTTATCCATGAGTTCCAAGCGTAGCTAATTCTAGTTGGATTACCTAGTAAATTGCAGTGAACATGCATTCAGATTTTCTACTTTTTCAGAAAGTGATCTCTCCAAAAAAGCATTTGGCAAAGATTAACGAATGTGGGTTCCTAGGATATAACCTGGAAGTGGCTAAGAAATTGTTATTTTAATTTATTCCTTCATAGGATGTGGGCATCGCTTGGAAGACCAGTATTTGTTGCCCATCCCTAATTACCCTTGAACTGAGTGGTTTGCTAGGCCATTTCAGAGGGCTGTTCAGAGTCAACCACATTGGTGTGGGGCTGGAGTCACATGGAGCCAGACGAAGAAAGGATGGCAGATTTCCTTCCCTAAAGGATATTAGTGAACCAGATGGGTTTGATCGATGAAAGTTTCCTTTCACCATTACTGAGACTTGCTTTCAACTCCAGATTTTATTAATTTGGATTTAAATTCCATCAGCTGCCATGGTGGGATTTGAACCCATGTCCCCACAACATTAGCCTGGGACTCTGGATTACTAGTCCAGTGACTTGACCACTACACCACCACCACAAACAGGAGCAGTTATACGGTCTTTCAAAGCTGCTCTGTATTTTAATAAGATATTCCTGAACTTCTACTTCCACAGTCCTGGAACTGTCCCCATATCCCTTGATTTCCTTACCATCAAAAAGTTTATTTATCTCACTTAAATATACTCTAAAATGCATCATCCACAGCCCAGGGGTGGAGAATTTAGAAAATTCACAATTATTTGAATGAAGAAATTTCTCCTTTTCTCAGACCGAAATGGCCAACCCCTTATTCTGAGCCAGCAACCCCCTGGTTCTCAATTCCCAAGCCACAGCAAACATCCTCCCAGCATCTATCCTGTCAAGCCTCCCTAAGAATTCTATGTTTCAATGAGCTTAACCCTCATTCTTCTAAACTCCAGGGAATGTGTGGGCCTAGTCTATTCAATTTCTTCCCATAGCACCACCCCCCATCCCAGCAATCAGTCTAGTAAACTTATATTGCACTTCCTTTCAGGCAATTATATCCTTCCTTCTGAAATGAGACCAAAGTTGTACACTGTGTGGCCTCACCAGGGCCCTGTATGTTTGTAGTAAGACTTATATCTTTTATATCCTCTTATACTGTAATCCCATTTGTAATAATGGCCAATGTACCAGTTTCCTAAATGAAAGCAAAAAATGTTGGAAATGTTCAGCAGGTGTGGCAGCATCTGTAAAGATTAAAGTTTCAGGTCCATGCCCTTTCTGGAACTGCTGGATTTACTGAGAATTTCCAGTATTTTCTGTTTTTATTTCCAATTTTCAGCATCCACAGTATTTTGCTTTAGTGTATAATTTGTCTTCCTGATTGCTTGTTGTACCGGCATGTCAACTTCCTTTAATTTGTGTGCAAGTACATCCAGGTCTCTTTGAGTACCAAGATTTCCCAGTCTCTCAGCATTTAAAAAATATTCTGTTCTATTTTTTCGTACCAAAGTGGGTAATGTCACATCTCCACATTACAATCCACCTGCCATGTTCATGCCCATTCATGTAATCTAAGTACTTTTGCTACCTTCTTGTGACCTCCTCACAACTTAGTTCACCACCTACCTTTGCATCATTGGCAAACATTGTACTCATCTAAGTAACTGATATAGATTGTAAACAGCTGAGGCCCAAGCACTGATCCTAGCAGTATGCCACTTAGTTACATCCTGCCAACTCAAATTACCAATTTATACCTACTCTCTGTTTTCTGTCCATAAATCCTCAATCCATGCTAATATATTATCCCAATCCCTTCAGCCCTAGTTTTGTGCAAAAACCTCCTGTGTGGCATCTTATCAATTGCTTTTTGAAAATCCAAATACACTACATCCACTGGTTCCTTCTTATCTAACCTATTTACAACCCCAAACCTCAAAAAAGTCTGATAGTTTTATGAAAGGAAAACTGCATGCAATAAATGTGGTTTGGCTCTGTCTTGTCATCATGTGATTTTTCAAAATGCCTTGTTATCATGTCCCAGTCATAAATTCTAATATTTGTACTACTACTGATGTCAGACTAACTGACATATCATCTCCTGTTTACTTTCTCCTTCTTTCCTTGCATGGTAGAGTTACATTTGCTATCTACAGGGGCCACTCTAGGATCTAAGGAATTCTGGACCATCAAAACTAATGTATCCTCTATCTCTGAAGCCACTTTTTTAAAATGCTAGGAGGTGGACTATTAGGCCCAGGGTATTTGTCAGCTTTTAATTCTATTAATGTTTCTTTACTAAGTTCCTTACCTTCAGTTTGTTGAAAAAAGACTCTTTTTGTTGAAGCATTTCATCCTGCACTCATCAGGATAATTCACAAGAAAATACCAATGTCATGGGAAGTAACATATTTATAGTCAAGCTGCCTTTACGCTATTTGAATTTCAAACAATGCTTGGCTATTAACTGTCAGTCACCATCAACTGCTGCACTTTCCGTGGCAACGCCTCTGCCAATCAATCAGCACTTTCTTCTCGTACAGTATAAATACGTTGTTTCCCCTGACATTGGTATTTTCTTGCAAATTGTCCGGATGAGTGCAGGATGAAAAGCTTCAACAAAAAAAGTCTCTTTTTTTCAGCAATACTCAAGTTCCGTGCAACCAAATGGCTTTTCCTTACCTTTCATAGATCATTGGTTCCCTGCTATTTCTGGATTTTTTTGTGTTTGCTGTGAAGACAGATGGAAGGTTGTTGTTTAATATCACTGACATTTCTTTATTTCCCATTATAATTTCTCCGTTACCTCTAAGGGACTTTTGTTAATCTGATTTTATCTACTCATAGAAGTTTTTACCATCTATTTTAATGTCACTTTCTAATATACTCGCACATTATCTCTTAATCAATTCCTTGGACCACTATGTTGAATTCCAAAATCCTCAGGTTCAATATCCCTGCTTTTTGGATATTGGGTTTTTCTGTTCATCTACGTCACCTTTAAATTTTCTTGTCACCACAGTTAGGCCATTTTTCCTGTGGGGCTTTTATTGCCTTAAGAGAATATACACCCATTGCGTGTTATGAATTCATTCTTTAAATGTTTTCCATTGCTTATCTATTGCTTATTTAGTTTCGCAATCTACATTAGCTGACTCGCCCTTGTACCTATTGGAGTTTGTTCTGATTTAAGATCCTAGTCTTGGGCTTAACTAAATCACTCTGAAACTTAATATAAAATTGTATCACATTATGATCACTGTTCCCTAGAGGCCTCTTTGCGATAAGATTATTAAGTAACCCTGTCTTATTGCACAATACAAAATCAGAAGTAGCTTATACCCCAGTTGGTTCCTTGACACAGGTTAAAAAAACTACCTAGAATGCATTCAGTGAACTCACCCTCCACACTATTACTGCAAATTTGTTTTGCCCAATCTCTATGACGATTCAGGTCTCCAATGATTACTGCATTATCCTATGGAGTTCTGTTGGGATTAGTGAGGTACTTAATGAGATGCTTCAGAGAGAGTGATGTTAGGACTTGTACCATTTCAAATGCACATTATTTACTTTAATTCGGAAACTTTATCCAATTTGCAGACTTGAGAGAGGTGTTTAAATCAAAGGAAGTGACTCAAACTAGAAAATGAATTGGCCAAATTTGTAAAGGGATGGAACAATGGTAGATGATTTTTTTGTGTGATGAAGAAGAGAAAAACATATAAAGATGTACGCTATGAATCATCTCGAAGTAGCATGTTGATGAAGTTAAATAGATGCTCTTCTTGACCATTTTGAAAATTGACAGTGCAAAACAGTTCTCTGTTTTCATGTTTATATTGTTGAAGGAGCCATATGTTCCCTGTCTCTGTGGTAAGTTTATTTTTGTTTTGTTAGCACACTTTTCAAACTGGCCAGTGTAACTCCTGAGTATTTGTAGCAAAAAAAAATGCCTTGTCAAAAGAACATTTCCTGAGTGAGTTTGTTCACTGGATTTTGAATGAAAAGATTACAAATTGAGAGCTGATTTGACAGCAGAGTTTTATCCTGCCTTCACTTCAGGATGGTAGACTTAATGTGAATGACCAGCTGATAGCAGTGAACAGTGAATCATTGTTGGGAAAGACAAACCAAGATGCCATGGAGACACTCCGGAGATCCATGTCCACAGAGGGAAATAAAAGGGGAATGATCCAGTTGATTGTTGCCAGGAGGATAACAAAACACAATGAGGTAAGGATTAGTGTTGGATTTGATAATATGAGAGGCCACAATATATGAACCCCCAGATAGTCCATTATTTTCCCCTCAATTGTTTATCCTTTGAAATATAATTTTAAAAAATGCAATCATTCAATTCAATTCCACTTCTGTTTTTTTAATTCTAAAATGTTGAGAATAATTTGTCTATGAAATATATCATTAGAGTTTGATGTGAAACAGCAAATGAACTTTGGTGAAGAAATATAGTATTCACTCTATATCATGAATAAAATCTTATTTCAAAGATGAAGTCTGCTCTGTCTTTCTTGCAGATGCTAATATATATTCAAATATGCGTCAGATAAAAATGTGATCCCCAGAGGTTAGAGTATTTCTTAATTTCAACCTTTGTTGAATGAGCTGCTTTGACTGCCGGTTGTAGGAGGCAAAATAAATTATTAAAAAAAAAATTATTGCTGCTTTTTTCTGTTGAAGCTTCTGTGCTTCTATTCCCTCACAAAATTTCAATATTATTTTCTTCATAGCACACAATCTGTCACATAATATTTAGTACAATTAAACTTAAACCTTTTTATTTGAACTCTCTTTGAAATTCTAAAAAGTGCCTCAAAGATCTAAAAGCTACAAAAAGCACTGCCCTTCCTTATTATGTGCCTTGCAGTCAGTTTGTATTTTATTTTCTAAAAATGATGATCAGAAGCAGACTGGGATAGACTTTTTAAATATAGAACTCATCTTGATATAACTCATGATTTGGAGTGTGAGCAGCACACCTTCTTTATGATGTCAGATCAGGATGCTTTTTGTAGAAAATTCCGGTTCCTAAGCTGCCTCCATTCAGCATTTTAAAGCACAAAGCTGGTGACCAATTCCTGAGTTCCCTATGAGAAGTGAACAGATATTGTTTTTCTTTATATAAAGGTTATATGGCACCGCACTAAAGCCAAGAGGATTTTGTTGCTCTTGAGTGGAATGTTTAATTTTAGCAACACAGTCGTGCAGGACATTTTTAACGATTAGATTTATGAATAAGAGTTTTCCCCTTGGCTCCCTACATGTTGTTTTCGCCATGATTCAAGATTGACCTGTCCTTGCATTGAAACAGAGTTTCTGTTTCTCTAAAATATATATATGAATGGATCTATAAATGCTTCACCTTGGTTAGGACCAATTAATTGGTTGTGAGGGATGATATTCATTGGCTTTCCGTGAATAGAATTTTATATTGACTCCCCAAGTCCCAGTAAATAATTGAACCTTGCATTTCATCCAGGTATTTGAAAGGCTGGAAGGTTTGTAGTGGAGTTCCCCAGGGGTCGGTATTGGGACCCTTGATTTTCCTTATATATGTATATAAGTTCAAAGTTTGCGACACCAAACTCGGGAGAATTATAAACTGAGAGGTGGAGAGTGTAGAACTTCAAAGGGACATTGACACGTTGGTGGAGTGGGCAGATAGATGTCAGATGAAGTTCAATGTGGAGAAGTGTGAAGTGATACACTTTGGAACAAAGAACATGGAGAGACAGTATAAAATAAGGGATACTATTCTAAAGGGTGTACAGGAGCTGAGAGACCTGTTTGTGTATGTACATAAGTCATTAATGGTGGCAGGTCAGGTAGAGAGAGCTGTTTCTAAAGCATACTGTATTCTAGACTTCAATAATAGGGGCATGGAGTACAAGAGCAGGGAAGATATGCTGAACTTATACGGGACACTGGTTAGATTTCAGCTGGAGTATGTGTACAGTTCAGGGCGCCACACTATAGGAAGGATGTGAACACATTGGAGAGAGTGTAGAAGAGGTTTACGAGACTAGTTCCAGGGATGTGACACTTCAGTTATGAGGAAAGATTGGAGAAGTTGGGACTGTTTTCCTTGGAGAGGAGAAGACTAAGCGAAGACTTCTTAGAAGTTTTCAAAATCATGAGGCGTCTGGACAGAGTAGATAGGGAGAAACTGTTCCCGCCCATAAATGGATCAAGAACCAGAGGACACAGTTTGAAATGCTTTGCAAAAGAAGCAAACGCGAGGTGAGATAAAACTTTTTCACACAGCGAGTAGTTAGGGTTTGGAATGCATTGCCTGGAAGTGTGGTGGAGGCAGGTTCAATCGAGGCATTCAAGAGGGCATTGGATGATTATTTAAATAGAAACAATGTGCAGGATTACGGGGAAAATACAGGAGATTGGCACTAAGTTAAAATGCTCGGAGGGCCGATGCAGACACGATGAGCCGAATGGTCTCCTTCTGCTCCGTAATGATTCTGTGCACTGTATCATTTTATTTTGTGAGTTGTTGGAGAGATGAGTAGCGTATCTCAGTGACATGCTTACTTTCAGTGAAGTAATGCTGCATTTTTGAATCATATTTGTACTTCATCATGACCTACCATTGGCCACCAGCCATTTAGGCCCTAATCTCTGAAATTCCCTCCCTAAACCACTCCACTTTTCCCTCTTCCTTTGTGACCCTCATTGAGTCCTGCCAACTTAACCAAGCTTTTTAGTCACCCCTACTAAATTTTCTTTCTTTAGCATAATGTCAGCTTTTTGTCTGACTTGACCCTTATGATGTTTTCCTATGTTAATGGCACTATATGAATGTAATTTGTTGTCTAATGCTTCCAAAATAAAGGAATTATTGTGCCTCGTTTTAAATTTTGTTCCTATGTGTCTGTAGCACTTGCCTGGCACTTATGCAAGACACGCCTAGGGTAAAACACCTTTGCCTCAATCTGTGTGTCCCAAATACAAAAAGAAGTGTGTTCAGCTGGTACATTTGGTTTCCATACAGACATGTCAGTTATAACTAATTTAAAAGTGGCAGGAGGGAAGCTGAAATGAAATCTGCTGGATTAAAGGAAATGAGTTGATTCTGTTGGATGTATCAAAGATTGCCTGTAGAAGCACTGGTCATTGATTTTTCTGCAATGAGTTATCAATTGGTCTGGCTACTAAATTATGTTTTATAAGCATTGATGAGGACACTAGGGAGAGAGCTCCACTTTTCCATCCACTCAGTTATAATGATGAACACACTGTGGCCTTTTCTCCACATGTTTAATGACAAAGTACTTTTTAAAATATATTTAATTTTGTAAGTTTTTTGCACAAAGAATACTAATTAATATTATATTACTCATAATGAGTCAAGGTTATTCTGTGGTAAATCAAGCTAAAAGCAATCATCTCTAAAATCATCAATGCAGTAGAATAACAAAAGCACGAATGCTTGCCCACACAATGTGGTTTGAGCACACGGAAATTAATATCCTTTTGACTTGACTTGTTTCCCAGGGAAATGGCATTACAAGCCTCTAATTTAACAATTGATTAGAAAAAAACAATTTAAATATGCTTTTAGTATCACCCTAAAATGAAGTTGTCAATTCATAATTAGATGCTCAATAGCTGTTCTGATAGTTGATTTTTAAAAAGTATATGTGATTCTGGTCTTATTCTGATTGACAAATGTAGTCTGCATTTGAAGTAAGTGTAGGAAAATGGGTTTAAATGAAGAGCTGTGTTTTTATCATTTTAAAATTCTACTTTTATGTCATCTGTATCGAGGCAGTTTTAAACCAATTCTTAAAACTAGGTTAAATGAAAATTGTCACCTTTTAATTGCAATTAAAACTAAGAAATTAAATCTTTGCTTTATGATTTAAATCTTACTGCAAGGTTCTACAATATTCCAGTCGTTCTTGCTAATTCTATAATTATGTTGACCCTTCACTGCAATAAATAGAAATAGAGCAGATAAGATTGCTAATTCGTTCCCTATCTCATTTATATTAAACTGATAATACTTGCAACTAAAATATATATTTTTGCAAGCATGTGACCTCTCCAGACATCTGTCTCATATGTTTGGAACGTGGTGCGATTTTTCTTACCCCCTCGAGTGCCTGTGGCACTCAGCCAACTTCCAAATGTCAGGAGGAATTAGTCCAGTGCTTTGACTTCAAAGTCTTTGTCAGGAAAGCTTATTTCAGTTTGCTCTTGGCCTTGCCTGGAAGCTGAAAGAGTAACTCCAGTATATCACATCCACTTGAGATATTTACTATAGAGACTGCTTTATTACTGTTTTGTAATACCATTTGTTTAAAGATTTTTTAAATTAAAATGAGCCCTTTGTTTATTTTCCTCCAGCATATATGCACAATATTAGGTCATAAGTGTTGGTTTTGAGCAGTTTGGATATTAAAATAATGTCACTGTAATAACGTTGAAAGAAATTGCTATTTAAAAAAAACTTGCGATCAATTAATGTCTTCTCTTCTGGGCAACTATCATCATTCGGATTTCTAAATGGTGCAGATGGGCTTGTCTTGACACTTTCGTGTGGAATGTGGAATTGGTGTTAACGAGAATTTGGAATGATATATCTGTGGTATTTAATTTGGCTGCCTTTCTGATAGTTCAAAAGCTGTTGTTTTTCAAAACTTCTAAGCCCTATAGTGACCTTTCATTCAATACAGTGCTACCCCTGTTTTGATCATTTTGAATGTGAAAGGCTCCCTCCACTGCTTACCCCCACCCAAGTCAAATTCATGCAGCCTTTTCTATATTTTTAAGGGTTTCATTTTTCTGACATTTTCTGAAATCATTTCTGAATAAACTACAGTACAAAATCAATTTCTGTGTACAGCAAATGATGAATAAAATTTAGTTTTTAAATGTGATTGCGATGATAGTGTAGCCCTCAAAGGTTCCAAGTCTTGTTTAGCTATGAAGCACCTGAAATTATTTTCTGGAAAGAATAGTAATATTGCAGCAGACGGTCATGAAATCCGTGAATGAGCTTGTAATTGTTCTAATGATTGCTGATAATTTGCATGTATTCTCTTTTTTGCATCTCCCTTCCTGACTTTGAAGCAGTGATTTGTGCTGGGATGCAGTGCTGCGGGTGACATCCGCCATCTTGTATTTCACCCAGATGAGCGTTCTTCAAACATGAGCCTGCATCAAGGTTGTCAACTGCATATTCATCCATGGACTGGGGAATATTCAAGCTGAGTTTGTGCACCAATGATTCACCCATTTGCCTACCTGCTCTATAGCAGACATATGCATATATACATACAAATTATGATCAGGAGTAGGCCACTCGGCCCCTCGAGCCTGCTCCACCATTTAATAAGGTCATGGCCTATCTGATTGTAACCTCAGCTCCACATTGCCAGCTACCCCAGATAACATTTAACTTCCTTACTTATCGAGAATTTACCTAGCTGTGCCTTAAATATATTCAGACTCTGCTTCTATCATCTTTTGAAGAAGAGCTCCAAAGACTCACTACCCTGTAAGAGAAAAGCATTTTCCTCATCTCTGTCTTAAATGGGTGACCCCTTATTTTTAAACACTGATCCCTAGTTCTAGATTCTGCCACAAGAGGAAACATCCTTTCCACATTTTTTTAAAAATTCATTCACGGGATGTCGTCTTTGTTGGCTGGGCCAGCATTTATTGCCCATCCCTAGCTGCCCTCGAGAAGGTGGTGGTGAGCTGTCTTCTTGAACCGCTGCAGTCCATGTTGTGTAGGTACACCCACAGTGCTGTTTGGAAGGGAGTTCCAGGATTTTGATCGATCCTGTCAAGACTCCTGATGACCTTGTATGTTTCAATCAAGTTGCCTCTTATTCTTTAAACCCCATCGGATACAAGCCTAGCCTGTCCAACCCTTCCTCTTAAGACAGCCCTCCCATTCCAGCAGCTATTAGCCAAGTAAACCTTCTCTGAACTGCTTCCGATGGATTTACATCTTTCCTTAAATAGGAGACCAAAACTGTACACTGTACTCCAGATGTGGTCTCACCTATGCTCTGTATAACTGAAGCATTAACTTTCCAGCAGGGCTACTGGACAAGAGTAGAGTCCTCATGCATCTCTGGCCATTTCTCCTGCAACTCAAAATTTGATCACTGCCATCAACTTTCTACCCCTCCATAGGATTAAAATGGCCCTAACCAAGATCATGAACTGTCATCGTGGCACATTATCCTTTCACATTGTCCTCAACCAGCTCTGCAACCTATGATGCACACCATCCCCCTCATATACTAGCTCCATGGTAATGGGTTTTCTTACCAATTATCTGATCTTTTCCCACCCTCCATGCTAGTAATCTTGTGTGTCCTTTGAGGATTAAATCTTGGCACCTGCCTCTACCCCATCTGTGTTCTACCCCTTGGCAATATCATCTGTGGACCTGGGGTACAATTTCAGATTTAAGTTGATGGGGGGTGGGGGGAAGGTATTCGCTGCGTCGGAGAATGCGTGAAAGAGTGCAGAGTGCCTCAGGTAGATTAGTTTAAGCTCTGGAAAATTTGTCCCCTCATGTGAAACTGTCACATGAGTTGCAACATGTCCATTAATTTTTTTCAAAGATTTTTATTTAATTGATAAACCCTTCATGAAACTTCATCCGGCCCATGGATAAGGTTTCATGAAAAATGCGAAGGCCACCTGGGCTCTTCACCTGTCCGCCAACCTTAAGGTTAGATGGGCAGCATTCTTAACAACTTTAATTACTTTGTTCATGGCCTTAATGGGTCTTTGACAGTTTGGCATGCCCCACCGAACTGACAATCTAAATGACGCGCGGTGATGTCGCGACGCCCACCTGACTTCACTGCACATCATTTTATGCATCGGCGAGCGGGCCCCCTCCCCACTTGCCGACAGGAAAATTCTTCCTTCGTCTTCAATACTATCATTGTGTTACATTTATATTTTTGTAAATTTCTCAGCCCTACAATTCTATTTCCCTGCCAATCCCTCCTCTGACTCTGGCTTCTTATGAAATCCACTCTGGCCTTTCTCCTTTCATTTGACTCCAGCATGTGTAGGCCCTCACTTCCCTTTGCCCCTTCATTGAAAGCTTTGTCAACAGCCGGCTTTGCCATATTCTCCTCCCTCCCTTCCACCCACTTCTTTAAAAACCTTTCTTTGATCAAACTTCAGGCCTCCCCTCATTACATTTCCACATATGGCTTGACGTCCATCTTTCCCTTGTTCTTCTGTAAAGAGCAGCACTAGTGTAATGTTTTACTGTGACCAAGGCTTTATTTTAAATGCAAGCCATTTTTCTTCAATAAATGGAGGATTAACTGCAATGACTGATGGCAATCTGGGTGCAATGACTTGGGATAAGGGGTCAATTATTCATGAGTGAGATGAAGAAAAATGTATTCACCTGGAGACTCATGAATCTATGGAAATCTGTACCCCAGAGAGTTGTAGATGCTCCATTGTTGAGTGTGTTCAGGGCTGGGATATGGAAATCAAGAGATATGGGAAGCAGGCAGGAAAGTGAAATTGAGACAGAAGATCAGCCATGTTTATATTGAAAATGGAACAGGCTCAAGGTACTATATGGTCAACCCTTGCTGTTATTTATTGTCTTTAATATCAAGCAATGTAGGCCAGGAAGGTTCTACATTCAATTTATGTTCTTTCCTGAATTATATTCTCTTAGTTGTGGGAGCAATTGGCAAGTTTAATTGGACCAGCTTTCATGACCAGTGACCCTTCCTGGAAATGGCAGATACATTTTTTTTCAATTCTTTCAAGGGATGTGGGCATTGCTGGCTATGCCAGCATTTGTTGTTCATCTGTAATTACCCTTGAGAAGGTGGTGGTGAACTGCCTTTTTGAACCACTGCAGTCCATGTGGTGTAGGTATGCTTCCAGAGCTGTTAGGAGGTAGTTCCAAGATTTTGACCCTGAGTTAGTGAAGTAACAGCAATATAGTTCCAATTCAGGTGATGTGTTACTTGGAGGGGAACTTTCAGTTGGTGGTGTTCCCATTGCCCTTGTCCTTCTTGGTGGTAGGGTTTGGAAGGTGCTGTCAAAGGAGCCTTGGTGAGTTGCTGTTGTACACCTTGTAGATTGTACATGCTGATGCTACTGTGCTTCAGTGGTGGAAGGAGTGAAGTTGAAGAAGGCGGATGGGGTGCCAATCAAGTGGGCCGCTTGTCGTGGATGGTGTTGAGCTTCTTGAGTGTTGTTGGAGCTGTACTCATCCGAGCAAGTGGAGAGTACTCCATCACATTCCTGACTTGTGCCTTGTAGATGTTGGACAGGCTTTGGGGAGTCAGGAGGTGAGTTACTTGTCACAGAATTCCCAGCCTCTGACCTGCCCTTGTAGCCACAATATTTAAATGGTCAGTCCAGTCAGTTTCTGGTCAATGGTAACCACAAGGATGTTGGGTCTCAACCTTGTCTCATTCCCAACATAGTCAAATAGCTGACATTTACAGCCAGGCTCACAAATGAAGAATGCTCATTTGGGGAAAATGCTGAAGAGTTGTTGATGACCATGAAACATATTCGAGAATCAACAGGAGAAAAATTTCATTGATTTTTTGCTAAACTTAGATATTGACCTTATCTCCTTAGACTTACATTTTTAAATATATACCTTGGGAAGAAAACATGATGTTGGCAATTCATACACATATTTGCATTTGTTACCTCAGTAAAAATTCAGTAGCATTTATTGATTTCTTTCAAACTGGAGCCTATTTCATCAGAATGTGTGGACCTGGCACAAATTGGTTAGCTAGCAGTTTTGAACACTTGTGCATTTCTACTTTGTTTGCCCTGCAAACAGGAATTGGACATAATCCTGGTATAGTATTTATTACATGTTACCTGGAAAGTGGGGCAGTGGTGGGGAAGATAGGTGAAGTGTTACTGTAATCGTGTTGAATGTGGAATGGTTACCTCTAACAGACAGGTGCAGCACTGATTGCCTCAACACGATCAGAATTTATAATGAAGCTCAAACACTTAACATATTATGTAGAAAATGAAGACAGCTCTACTGCTAAAAAGATGTAATGTAGTTACTTTGCATTTGAGGCACTTGAGGGAGAATTGAGATAGCACTTGGTTCTCAAAAAATAGCCAAGTTTGCAGATTCATACCACTTTTTGATTAGGTACCAAAACCTGATTGCAAAAACATTATTCCATTATGTCAGGTTGGAATTAGAATTACTTCCAATACAATCTCCGTTTAATGGCCACCATATGTGAAATTCCCAAAGAAAGAATTTAGATTGATGTCCCTTAACTGATGGCGATGCCACATACATCAGGAATTCTTCAAAGTGCTGTCACATCCATCTAAGAATTGAGGCTTGTTTTTCCTGTTCATTTTCTGAATACAATGTGTTGCACACTTTGTTGTAAGAAACTATTCATGGGCATGGATGTGCTGCCAGTTTGTTATTGTTATGATATTGCACACTTATGGCCAAGATTGTTAAGTCCTGGGAACAGCATTGGTTAATCTCTTCCTGTTCCGCTTCCCCATATCCTCCTCAAATCCTCCAAGGAATAGCGTGATTGATTGCTTCAGTGTACATGTAATCAAATGAGGTCCCCATTTTGTTTCACAAATGGGTCTTGTTACAGCTGGCGCATGACTTTGGACACTTCTCATTGTGACCATCTTCAGCAGTCTGTGAAAAGCAGTTCCATGTGGGTGGTCCTAATTTTCAAACAAGACAGGTCTATGCACCTCAGGACTTAAGATAGCACTGTGTTTGCTCGAGCTTTGACTTGGGAAGAAGATTCTTAACTTCCCCATGTAAGAAACCTTTATAATACAGCTGGTCAACAAAGCAGTTAAACATTTTTCTCTGAGGCTCCATAGTAGTGATTACTAGAAAAAAAACCTTTTTTTGAAAGAAACTCAGTGAGGAAGCTTTTTTATTTTTTTGCATTCATCAAATTAAGAATGAGAAGTAGAATAGTTTCCAGTCTTTGCATTCGTATCAGCATCAAGTGCTATCAGAGCACAGCCAGATGCAGAGTCAAGTTCTGCAACAAAATGTAACTTAGCTGCAACCCCAAAGGAACTTCCTGCTGCTGTTGTGAATGAAATTTTAGTTGAGGGTACTTCAGATTGTTTTTGGTGACTGCATTTGCAAAATTTTCAAACAACATCTCAGTCATACCAACAGCCTATCCACACAACGTTTAGTGCTCCAAAACACTGCTGCATCGAATAGTGTAATTCTCGTTCATACCTACAGTTCTCAAAAAGGTATTTCCAAATTCTCATGTTGTCAGGAAAATAGCTGAATGGGGGTGTCAAAAGTAGGGAGAAGTGTCACCTTGCACTTCCATGTGGAATCTAATGACAAATTCTTGTCATTTTAGGCTTTTATTAGTTAATGCTGTAGCATCTGAAAGGTATAGAAAATACACTTTGGAAAAGTGAAAAAAATATTAGCTGTACTGTTGATAATAAAGCTAAAGGATTCAACTAATCAGGCTCTTAAACTGCCTTTTGTGTCCGCCCCTAACCCTTGTAACTCCTGCTCATTGTCTAGTTTCTCCCACCCTTTGGATATATTTTATGTTATGTGCTGGCTAAGTACAAACTGCTGTTGTGCTCTGAATATAACTACAGAATTGCATTGTAACTCTTTCGAGTACAAACCCGTTTCTATCTGTTCCAGATTAAGTTACATTGTTTCATAGTTTGCTGTTGTGAGATTTGAACTCTTGATCTTGGGGTTACAAACCCAGTACCATAACCACTTGGCTATTTAGGCCAAGCCTTTGTACATGTCCAATGTGGCAGTTAATTACTCTTCAAGGATAGTTTTCTGACCATATGTAAATGCCCTTATTTCAGTTTTTCAGCTGTAAATGCAGTATGCTTTAGGGCAGCTAGAAATCATAGTCCTTCCTCACTCGGTAATAAGAATGACATTCCAGTGTTATATGAATAATCATTCTATTCAGATTTAGGTCTTGTCTTTGAAAACAACAAAGTTTTGGTGTTTGAAGCCACAACTATAGCTCATATCATAGACCCACACCACATGTCAATTTATAAGATGCTTGTTCTACCAGATCATCCTATCTAATGCAGGCTACCACAAAGTTAGTGGAACCAAATCTACCCCCCGCAACTCCTCTTCTTTCCCCCAGTGAACCCTGAATCAAGCACATACTCCATTACCAAAGATCAAATGTTGTTTTCTTAATTGCCTAGAAGCAAATATCCCTGCAAACAACCTGTTTGGAAATCTTTGAATTATTCCACAATACCCACCGAAGTTATTAGTATGGTATCTGAATAGTATCAAAAGAAATCTGTTGTTTTAAAGCTCGCCCAATTCTCAATAATGCTGTTGTTGCAGCCACAGACGCTGCCAAATGCCCATCATGATGGCAGAAAACTAATAGAAGGAAATTGTAAATGGGATAAACATGCACGTGGGAAAATTCTGCCACCTGTGCAGTAACAGCAAAAATCACACTTTTGAAGGTGCAGAGGGATGTTATCCCTCTGAAAACAGATGTTATTATTTTTTGTAAAGGGACAGATTCTCCTGAATCATTCATATTACTGTCAGTTCAGCAGAGTGTTCTAGCTTCTTCCTTATTGTTGACAGTTATCCGTTGTGTATTTGTGCATTATATGTATTACCAGTAGTAGTTTTTGGGCATTTTTGAGTACTGGACTCTTGAGGTGAGGGTCATTAGTGTTGATAAATGAGGCATTTATTATTTCAGGCACTCAGTGATGGCATTGAGCGTTTACAAGTCAGGCACAGTTGGATCAGATGCAGCCTAAAGATTCTTCTGCCATGCCTTGACACTGTGCCTCAGTTCAACCTCAGGATAGCAATTATATGCCATTTTCTATTTACCCCACCAGCTACCCTGGCACTAAATTTCCAATTTCACTCACTCAGTGATAGTTGTGGGCTGCAGGCCCACTTGGGAGTGGAATGAAATTTACCCAAACTTATTTCACATAGGGGCCATTGTGATTTCGCAGAGGCCATTGCAGCCAGAAGACTGTCATCGCCTTGATCTCAGCTAGATTTGAATCCAACTCCCAGACGTGAACAGCTTGGGTGTAATCCACTGCACCCAATCCTATTGAGCTAATTGCATCTGCAAATTGAATGGAGGGCATCTTACTGGAAATAGTGGCTTATTACTTCTCATAAAACTTGACTTTAAATCAAACAGTATTGATATCCTGCTGCTTAGGGTTACATGGATTAGTTTAATTGACATGTATCAATCACTCAGAATTAGTTAAATCCCATAGCAAATGTCAGAGCTAGTTAAATAAGCCTATTTTCTGTTTCAGAACCAAATAGAGACAAAATTTGACAAGCCTCAAACCCTGGAAAAAAGAAAATCAGCGTGTGACTGCACATGCTCCCCCATCATTTGCAACTCTAAATTTGTTATTCCTGCAAACAAGAAAATTCAATATATTGTGCATTTTACAACCTTTTGAGATTTCAATGCCTTTTTGATTTTAAAAAATACATTTCAACACTGCCCTTCAGTTGTTTCAGTCTGACAGGGCACCATGGGAGGTATTGTGCAAAGTGGCGTAGAAAGTTGGTCATTAAGCACGACTGTCATAGCAAATTATTTTGAATCTTGGTGAGGAGTTCTTATTCATTGGGTGCCCAGTTGGATGCATGCCCAGGGCAACTAGTTGTATTCCCCCATGCTGCTACATAGACCTTCAATGTAGATTTTGACTTTCTCCACAGCTCGAGACACCTGGGAGTCCCCCTGGGCTTGATTTGCCTATTGATGCTGTGATGGACGACAGAGAGCGAAGGATTTCACATTCGCTTTACAGTGGAATTGAGGGACTGGATGAGTCACCCACCAGGAATATTGGGTTTAACAGATTGATGGGTGAGTCAAATAGCCATTTGATAGACCAGTTTTTCTTTATAAGATCTGATAGAGGATAACATATTTTATTTCACTGATACAGGATCACTAAAATAGGGTCTGCTTTTTTCTTGTCTAGTATTCCAATTATATGTTTTTCCGACATTGGCTTAGCAATGTTATATAACAACGGACAGTAAAACTTTTGAAAAAGCTTTCCTTACTCAGTGAGAATTACTTTCATTCAGATCAGGACTACACTCTTCACGTGACTTAGTGGTTAATGAGGCCATTAGCACTTCCTGTGAAGTAGGAAGACCAGAAAGCCATCAGCCTGTTGAAACACCTGAGCCCCAGAGAAAACATTGCTTGATTGACAGCTGTGGCTTTGTAATCTCTGCTGTCAGTTTATTTATACGGGATAGAGGTTTCAAGTGCTTGCAGTTTCTGCTATTGAAAAGTTAAAGGGCCTGGATGATTGACACTTTTACTGGGCTATAGTAAAAGCTTTTTTTATGAATGAATGGCTGATTTTAAAGCTTTTGTTTTATATATATATATATATATATATATATATATATATATATATATACATATATATATATACTGCATGAGCATGAGAGGACAGTATGCTGAGACTGTTGTGTGTTTTGTCTGCTCTGGTGAGATGTGGGGTGTTTGGAGAGTGAGGAAAGAGTGCAGCTGCAAGATATGTTGCCCCGAGGAGTGCTGTGCCAGAGAATGCTGGGAACACCATTTCCAGAATGTCAACAACTTCCCCTGATAGACCAAAGACCCCAGAGGTGTGATGCTAATGCTGTAGCTCAGTTAAAGAGCCTTGGTAAAGCCCATTTTACCACCATTCAGGTTCCTGACCTGCAAAACGCTGTTTGATCACAGACTATTGGGAAAGTTCAACCAATCATCTCCAATGAGCTGTCCTCTGCGTTAAATCAGTATAGCTTTGAAACCTGTGCAAAGGGTGCAAATGCTAACAAGATTGGAGCCAGGATTCACAATTAACTCTTGTTCGGCTCAGTTCTTTCCTTGATTCATCCACTTGTACCTTCCTTCTTGTCATTCTTTTTTGGGCACTTCCTCTGCACCCCACCCACACCCTCTCAATGTGCTTTGACAATAGCCAAATACTATTGTGTATACTGGAAACCCTGATGTAGATATGAGACCCCAGTGTTCCTGAAGTTGTAGGCATTAGCAGTGTCAGCCATGGCTCAGTTGGTAGCACCCTCACCTCTGAATCAGAAAGTTCCAATCCAGGACTTGAACTCAAAAATCAAGCCTGACACTACAGTGCAGTACTGAGGAAATGCAGCACCATCAGAGGTGCCATCTTTCGGAAAAGTCTTTAAAGGCCTGTTGTAGCCCTTCAAATAGATGGAAAAGATCCCGTGTCATTATTTTGATGGGGATATTTTATTTTGATCGCCTGACCCATGTTTATTCCTCGTTAGTCATCACAGGATAGATTATTTGGTCATTATCACATTGCTATTTGTGCGAGCTTGCTGTGTGCAAATCAGCTGCTGTGTTTCCTTCCTTACAGTAGTGACCCCACTTCAGAAGTACTTAATTGGCTGTAAGGCTTTAAGACGTCCGGTGGCCATGAAAGGTGCTGTATAAGTGAAAGTCTTTTTAGTGCCTGATAAATTTTCAGGTGCAGAAACAGTTCCTTATGTTCCCAATTCTTGTTAAGCATTGCCTTCCCTTTATTATCATGAATCCATCCCTCTTGTCTGTTTTTCTTTTCCTTGCTTAAAACAGCCAGTCTGCAAAACCTTGCTTTTCAGCTGTCCACTAAGAAGTGTACAAGTGGCACAGCTATTCTCTGTTTTGCCAGGATTTATATTTCCAGAAGATATTACCCATGTGAAAGGGGAATAGGATAGCGACATTTAGTTTTGTTTGCTCTTTTATTCTTCATCTCACAAATGTTTTCACCTAGAATTAAATTAACGTTGTTCTCTATGGCCTAAATCATTTTCTTTTTTGTTTCACTGAAAACTGCTCACAATAAACGATTACTTTAAACTGACACTGAAAAAGGAAATGTTGTCTTTGTGCTGCATTGCACAGTTATTTTCTTTTTTAATTTGCTGTGACAGTTTCCATTTCCGGACATAAACCTTTGCATAAACTGTGTGAAACTGACAGGTGGATAAATTGTTCGAGCTATGGCAGTGATAAAAAGTGAATCAAACTTCAGCTGTAATCAGCCTATTTACAGGACAGTTACACGTCGATGTTTCACTTATTGAGGTAGAACCTATCTGTTTTTGAATTGGCTGTCTATTCACATTTTCTGGACATCTTTCAATACACTCTCAGCCCCAAACCTCGAATATTTTTTCTGGGCAGCGTTTGTGAATTTGGACTTATTAAGAACAGAGTTGGGGCTGGTCCAACTTCTTTCACCCAGTGCCTTTACATCTGGTAGGCAAAGGCTTCATTGATCTCGGCAACCTTGAATGGGCTCAAATTGAGGGCCCAGCAATGCAAGGTCAGTGTTGCATGCTGTCAGTATATAAAAGTGCCCATGAAACAAAGATATTTGGCAACACTATTTCTTTGAGTTGTGAACATTTTCTTTTCTTCTATTTACTCTCCAACAAAGTGATCAGACAATAGATTGTTATACTGTCTCTGTAACTGACCACTGAAAAGCATACAAGAGGTCCCGGTAATTCAGATTGGTGTATGAGAGCCATCTGTAACTAAATTCTTTGGTGTATTAATGGCTACTATCACTGTTCAGATATGCAAATGCTCCCTGTAACTAATTGCACAAAGGCACATGAGGGTTCTGATTTTGATTCATCTGAGTTAATTATTTGAGTAGCTGTGGTTACTCAGTCATTGACTATATTCAAGGCAAAGATCAGGTTTTTCCATATTAAGAGAATTAAGAAGTGTGTGGATAGTGCAAGGAGGTGGAGTTGAGGTAGACATGATCTTATTGAATGGTGGAGCAGGCTTAAAGAGCTGAATGACCTGCTCCTGCTCCAATTTCTTATGCAAACTCATGTCCCAATATCTCATGCAGCCTTTTAATACACCACTGATCTACTGTTTCACAAGATTTTTACTTCACATATGTGTAGTATTTATAATTGTGTAAAAGGGATGCATGAATATTTCTAGTTTCACTTGAAAGCTTACAGGAGAAACTGGGAAGGCTATTGGAAACTGTAAATTTGCCCCTGTCAGCGATTTGAATGATTGGTTTGATTTTTGTTCAAGACCAGGTTTAGAGATCGGTTTGGTACTAAGAGCAGACGGTGCATTTATTAGTTTGAATTTAATTTTATTTCTTGAGATAATTTAGTTATGACTTCTGAATTCCTGAAAAAAAAATCTGGTCTGTGATATGGCAATTCATTGTCCAAAGATTCAACTTCTTTCCTCAAATCAATACATGCAATCAAATATGTAACTTATAGAATTTGCAGCGAACTGGTAATTGCTTATATTCCATGATGCGAAACCTGCAGGTATTGCAACTGTTGTGCTTTTGATGTTCATTTTATTTTCTAAGCTGTAGTTAGTTCCATTTTTAAGAGTTAGCAATATTTTAAGAAACAGTTTTAGCTAGACATAATTTTGTCATCTTAAAGTAGAGGCAAACCCATTTACTTGAGAAAAAAAGTAAAATACTGCGGATGCTGGAGATCTGAAATAAAAACAAAATGCTGGAAAAGCTCAGTAGGCCTGCCAGCGTCTGTGGAGAGAGAAACAGAGTTAACGTTTCAAGTTTGTTACTCTGTTTTTCTCGACAGACGCTGCCAGACCTGCTGAGTTTTTCCAGCATATTCTGTTTTTACTTAAGAAAAGATTTTAATTCACTAATTTAAAAGGACAAAGATAATATTGTCCAGGTTGCAATTGTGTAAGACAAATAATTACTGCATTATTAAGTTTTAACTAACAAAGAAAGGCATAGAAACAGGAGCTGAAGTCCTTAGTCCTGTAAAAACATTTTTTAAATATTGCCTGACAAAGAAGGATATATGAGAATAAACAGTATAAAAAGGTCACAGTCATTATGGTAAATGTGGAACAATTGTCTTAAAATACACAGGTTCAACACTAAGTGCTTCTGCACATTCTCAGAATACTTAATGACTAGTTCACCCAGTTAATGTTTAGAATGAGGACAAGTTTTGGAGAATTGCCCCAGAAATATATTTACAAAGTTATTTAAGTTACCAGATTTAATTTTGTCCCAATAAATAGGGATGTGATTATTCATAAGGGATAAACATAGAATTTACAGAACAGAAGAAGGCGATTTGGCCCAAATGGTCAATGCCAGTATTTATGCTCCTCCTAGTCCTCTTCAGCCCAGTCAGCATATATTTCTAAAATGAGTAAGCAAATAATTTCATCAGAGAAAATTATTCCTATTTCTAATGTGTCAGAATAGTATTTCCATGGTATAATCCAAGTTTACCCAGCCTCTCATAATCAAATATGGACTTTCTCCAGGATGTTATATCTTTCTTAACAGTGGATATCAAAAACTAAATACAATATTCAAATAAAGTTGACCAATTTGCAGAACTGACCAAGTGCTTCTTTACTTTCATTCTCTAAATCTTGTAGTGAAGTCCAGCATTCTATTAACCCTTCTGTGCCTGAAAAGTTAACTTTTAGAGGCTTATGTACCCAAGCCATAAATGCATTTGTTCATCTGCCATCTATCCCTACAAGCATAGTTCCCAATTTTCACTGCATTCCATCTGCCATTCTTACATCAAATGTGCGCCTCCTCATATTTGGATAGCTCAACTGCATCTGTTATAGTTCTGCCAACTTGTTTAATCTATCTCTTTCTTTTTGGCAATTTTAATTTCCCATTTTCGCAATTCATGATATCTCATATCTTAATTCCATTCTTTAACATCAAATGCAGGCATATATAGAGTGGTGATAGACTGTCCACCAATATCCATTACAAACCCACCCACTCCCACAGCTATCTCGACTACAGCTCCTCACACCCCGCTTCCTGTAAGGACTCCATCCCATTCTCTCAGTTCCTTCGCCTCTGTCGCATCTGTTCCGATGATGCTACCTTCAAAAACAGTTCCTCTGACATGTCCTCCTTCTTCCTTAACCGAGGTTTTCCACCCACGGTCGTTGACAGGGCCCTCAACCGTGTCCGGCCCATCTCCCGCGCATCCGCCCTCATGCCTTCTCCTCCCTGCCAGAAACATGATAGGGTCCCCCTTGTCCTCACTTATCACCCCACCAGCCTCCGCATTCAAAGGATCATCCTCCGCCATTTCCGCCAACTCCAGCATGATGCCACCACCAAACACATCTTCCCTTCACCCCCCCTATCGGCATTCCGTAGGGATCACTCCCTCCGGGACACCCTGGTCCACTCCTCCATCACCCCCTACTCCTCAACCCCCTCCTATGGCACCACCCCATGCCCACGCAAAAGATGCAACACCTGCCCCTTCACTTCCTCTCTCCTCACCGTCCAAGGACCCAAACACTCCTTTCAAGTGAAGCAGCATTTCACTTGCATTTCCCCCAACTTAGTCTACTGCATTCGTTGCTCCCAATGTAGTCTCCTCTACATTGGAGAGACCAAACGTAAACTGGGCGACCGCTTTGCAGTAACACCTGCGGTCTGTCCGCAAGAATGACCCAAACCTCCCTGTCGCTTGCCATTTTAACACTCCACCCTGCTCTCTTGCCCACATGTCTGTCCTTGGCTTGCTGCATTGTTCCAGTGAAGCCCAACACAAACTGGAGGAACAACACCTCATCTTCCGACTAGGCACTTTACAGCCTTCCGGACTGAATATTGAATTCAACAACTTTAGGTCGTGAGCTCCCTCCCCCATCCCCACCCCCTTTCTGTTTCCCCCTTCCTTTTTTTTCCAATAAATTATAAAGATTTTCCTTTTCCCACCTATTTCCATTATTTTTTTAAAAAAACACCCCCACTAGAGCTATACCTTGAGTGCCCTACCATCCATTCTTAATTAGCACATTCGTTTAGATAATATCACCAACTTTAACTTTAACACCTATGTGTTCTTTTGTACTATTGTTGTTGACATCTTTTGATGATCTGCTTCTATCACTGCTTGTTTGTCCCTACAACCACACACCACCCCCCCCCCTCCACCTCTCTCTCACTCTCTCTCCGCCCCCCACACACACACCTTAAACCAGCTTATATTTCAACTCTTTCTTGGACTCGAACTCAAGTTCTGTCGAAGGGTCATGAGGACTCGAAACGTCAACTCTTTTCTTCTCCGCCGATGCTGCCAGACCTGCTGAGTTTTTCCAGGTAATTCTGTTTTTGTTTTTGTTTTGGATTTCCAGCATCCGCAGTTTTTTTGTTTTTATATATAGAGTGGTCTTTGGAGGATACAGTTGTTACTGCTTGCCAATCCAAAAATTGGTTAATACATGATTGGAAAAGACTAAGCAGTTTATTTAGCCAAATCCAAAAACTAATACTGTTATTCAGTATTCTCTTAAATCTTTTCAGTGCCTCTCTAGGTAATCCATTCTAGATGTTCAGTATCCTGTGCATAAAGTAGCTAAATTTAAATAGTCTGCGCACCTTCCCTCTTCTAAGCTTGAATATATATTTCCTACTTATAGAGTCTGTGGTAAAATCAATCATACTTTTGGGTTGGGCCACATCCCTTGAATGAATAAAAAAGAGGTTTACAAAAATGGTTCAGGGGTGAGAAACTTCAGTTATGATGATAAACTGGAGAAGTTGAGACTCTTCTCCTTGGAGAGGAAAAAGTTAAGAGGAGAATTGATTGAGGTGTTCAAAATTGAGGGGACTAGACAGCGTAGATATGGAGAAACTGTTCCCACTCGTAAATGGATTGAGAATGAGAGGGCACAGATTTAAAGTGAGCATATGCAATGTGAGAAAAAGCTTTTTCACACAACAAGTGGTTCGGGTCTGGACTGCGCTGTCTCAAATTGTGGTAGAGGCAGGTTCAATCGAGGCTCTTAAGAAGGCATTATATGATTATTTGAATAGAAACAATGTGTAGGGTTACAGGGAAAAGGCAAGAGAATGGCACTGAGTCTTAATGCTCATTCGGAGAGCCAGTGCAGGCACAATGGACCCAATGGCCTCCTTCTGCACAGTAACAATTCTGTGAATGTTGAGGTAATCAAGACTGAATGTGGCAGTCACGTATGAGAGTTTAGCTTTGATGTCAAATGGGCTGAGGCAAGGGTGGATATGAATAATTGTTATGACTGATGCAGCTGGTAAAGCAGTTATTTAGAAATCCCAGAGGAAACTTTAAACAACTGTTATAACCAATAATTTTAAGCGTTATGTTTGAGTTGCAACTCTAAACTCAGGAATCAGACCACTAGTTCTCAAGGTTTTACATTAAATTAAATGAAACATTTTATTAATTACACAGGTTAAAATATATACATATGGCTACAAATTACTACTATCATAACTTTTAACAAATTCCCAAACTAATCTCCATTAAGGCAACAGCAACCCATAGACTTAAACAAAGCACCAGGCAAAGCATTTTCAACTTATGAATTCAAAATGAGCTTCTTTTCACTGTAGAGCCAGTTGGACCAGTCGGAGGCTTACAGCTGCCTTTTGATCTTGCATTGCCTCTGCCTGCACACCCGAAAACTACTGAAGTTATACCTACCAGCCCTATTGAATGTTAATTCTCATTGTATCAACAGCCTCTTTGAACTTCACCTTTTAACAATGAAACCGCTTTCATAATAACAATTTTCTTAGTAATAAAAACATGTTGCTTGGTAGCTGTCAGAAAGGTGTAAAGTTTTCACCCCACTTCTCGAATGCTCTATTCAAAAAATGGAAATGTACACTATCTCTCTTACATATCAAAACTAGTACATATCAAAGGACCCAAACTAACTGGCTTTAATCCATACCCATAGACTAACCTCTAATTTAAAAGAAAAATATTTTCCAAAATATTATATACATTAATAGCTTCATGACAGTAGTGTTATTGAGCTGGAAGATGAGATGAGAGGATATGATCAGAAGGTCAGCCCAGTGTTGAATCAGGTCCCAAAATTACCAACAGTCTTGTTCATTTTGGGACAGTAACCTGGAAGGGGCTTTGAGCTGATGGTGAGGATACAGAATTTGTACTGGGGATTTGGCCTTGTTGATATTTAGCGGTTGGAAATTATAGTTTATTCCAGACATGACAGGACAGAGGTCCTGGAGGTGTTGAGCAAGTTGACAACAATTTGGCTGATCCCTCTGGATTATGTTACTAAGTTGACAACATGATGTCACTGAGGAACAGGAAGGGATAGCAAAGTCAGACTCTTTGTATACTGTGGAGGTGGCTCAGAGCTTTCACACTGTGAATTACACTTGTAGCTTTCCTCCATGATACTCCAGAATTTGAATGTCATCTTTATATCTCAGCGATCAGAACCAGACACAATACTCTAGGTGTGGGCTAACCAAAATACAGTACAGTTCGATCAGAATTCCATCGTTTAGCTGTTTTGGCTATGTAGCTCAACATCCTGTTTACATTATTCAAGGCTTCTCTGCATTGGGCAGAGTTTTGGATTTACTGGGATTACGCAGTCTTATTCAACCTCATCCTGAGCTATTTCAGCACCACCCATCGAGTAGGTGTGCTATTGAGTTTTCCTTCTGTACTCAGTATTTTGCACTTGTCTGCGCTGTCATGTATTACTGTGCCCACTTGCATATGCTGCCTAACTAATTTCTGAACTGCATTTTTCAATTCTGTTGCATTCCAGCCAAGTTTTTTTTTTATCACCAGGAATTTGATCACTTTTCCCTGAGTTTTGAATCCAAGTCATTGGCCCAGATTTTGCAATTGTAATGACAACAAAACTTTCAGGGTTATTATCATTGCAGCCTTGAAACTGGTAGCAACTTCTGGCATTTGCACATGCACAATTCAATGAGGAAACCCAGAGATTGCCATCAGCAATTCCCTGCTCCTCCACAGCGTGCGCTTTTGAAGTCTCTGGAGATGAAAAAGTTCACAGTTAATCCTAAGCAACTTCCCTGATATTGAAAAACTAAATTTTATGTTTGTGGAATATCAAATTTCCCCATTATATTGATACATTCTATAGGTTTTTAATATTTTTTAAAAAAAATTTATGGTATTTCATCTTTTACCTTAATTCCATGTGTATTTCCCAGTCTCTGTAAAATGGTTAAAAAGTGAAGGGTAATCAATGCATTTTGCATCCTGCTTTGCTTTCTATGAGAATTCTTCAATGTGATTGGCTGTTTACCCTGCTTGCCGACATCATTTTTCCTGAATGCTGAAGATCCCATATAGTTAGCACCATTAACATTGGAAAAGGAAAAATCCATGCTACAGAGATTGCTAGGTCTTTGTCAGCAACTTTATTTAGGTCACTGGCAGTTGCCAGCGCTTTGCTACTGATCGCAAAATCCAAGCCAAAGGTGATCCTAACTCTGAGCCCTGAGGTACCCCAGTCAAAAACAACAACAACAATTTGCATTTATATAACATCTTTAACATGGTTAAAAAAAACTTGAAGCACTTCACAGGAATATTTATCGAACAACATTTGACTCTGCTTCACTCCGTCTCAATCGAATTCCTTAGAAGAGTACTCATTGTTTCCCACCTTTCAGCCAATTTCTGATCCATTCCCATAGTTTACCCTGAATTCCCACAGCTTTACTTTGAATTAATAGGTTTCCACTTGAAATTTAATGTAGTTATCTATTTATCAGTGAGCAAAAAGGTGATGGATAAGATACAGATAGCAGGACTTGGCATAAAATACAGAAAGCAGAATTTTTGATGAGTTGAAGTTTATGAAGATGATGTTATGATCCCCAGCTGAGATTACTCCTGGACAAGCCTGATCCCAGGGTGGAACCCAACTTGATAGATTGTAACTTTTATTTGTTTGTTTAGATATGTGGAGAGGGGCTATTGAACAGAGTCACAGGAGGCAGTTAATGAACGTTTAACCAAAGAGTAAAACATTTATTAAACAAGAAAGGATGAATTATTTTACAATACTCCTTCACCCACAACTATACCTTTTCCATTTATATACAGATTTGTAAGGGTGGTAAAAGTTACAAAAGCTATCTTATACTTTAATGTTCACATAAGTACACAGTCTGTGTACGCCTATGTCGACCTGTGATCAGACACACCACACTCTGAAACCAAGTGACAGATGTCACCTCAGCCAGATGCTATGAATCCCTCCTCAACTCCCCCCAGACATTTGTTACACCGTGAGTCAAGCAGTCTCACCAAACTCCATCTTTCACATGAAAGTTTTCAATCTCCATTCTCCAAGACCTCGCCTTATCTTCTCCCAAACCGACATTTTCTCTCAGACGCCTTCCACAAGGGCCCATAGCAAAGAGTTACAGGCCTTCAGTTGTCTTTTTGGACCTTCTTGCTTCTTGCAAGCTGTTCTCGCTTTAAATCTGCTTTCTGCAGCTTTTACCTCATTAAATCTCAAGCTTGTAGTCTTTCTCTCTGCCCTTCACTCTTAATTTAACAGGACCTTCTCCAGGTTCCTGTCCTTCCTTTGACCAGCTGGTATGCTTTGGACCCTCTTCCACTCCCCTGGATTTTGGGGTTTTTCTTTAGGTTGGGACTGTCTATCTGTCCCCTTCTAGGCTGCTTCTCTGGCAGCTATCTTCAAAACCAGCTGAACTCTAACAGCTTCCAAAACAAACTACTGTTTCTAGCTTTCCTATGTGTGTCTGTGGGAGGAACCTGCCTCCCTGGGCCCCTGTTGCTAGACAATAACCCAATTCTTCTATCTTTGTGTTTGCTTAACTTCTTAAGTTGTAAACTCTCATTAGAAATGCAAGCAGTTTTTTAAAGTGAACCAAAGCTCAATTTGACCTTTAACACACAGATACAGAAATACAAATCAAACTTAAACTTTAAAGCTAAAGCTCATTCCTACACTCTCAAAAACCAACATAGCTTACTTAAACTGTCTTTATTTCCTAACAATGGGAGAACATTACAGTAATCAAGGCTGAATGTGACAAAGTCGCGGTAAGAGGGTTTTGTTGTCGAGTAGTAACTTATCTCGTTATGCCAAGCCATAGGATTTAGCACAGTCCACTTGGGTTGTCACTTTTTAAAACAAACTGAGGAGATTGGTCCCAATCTGACCATCTTCTTTTGTGTTTAGCCTGTGAAAGCTCTGTTATTTGAACTGCTCATCACAACTTGGTATTCTCTGCAAAGTTTAATAGCTTTGCTTCTATCCCTAGCTCCAAATCATTTAAATACTTTATAGACTGCAATAATCAGAGAGGGTGGGGGAGGGTGCGGGGGGGTGGGTGGGTGGGTGGCAGTGGCTGTATGGTTAATCCCTAAATTTAAAGGAATAATATAAGATTGACTCCCATTGTTGTTCTTTTTTCCCTTGCATAAAGAAGGCTGAGTGAAGATATAACAAAAGTATTTTAACTTTTGAAAGGTTTGACAAATTAGATTTAAATAAGGTTTTCTGCCGTGAACAGAAGTGCAGGGGGGGTCATATTTACAAATTAAGGACAACAAAAGAAGTTAGGAAACACAGGAGGAAGTTTTTTAACTAAACGAATGATGAGAACATATAACAGATTAACAGCACTGGTGGCGGAATGAGAAACCTTGATAGAGTTCAAGGAGAGATTCTTGTCAACAAATGGGATTCAGGATCATTTGAAATACTGTGTATAGGTAGGCTGGATGGACCAAAGGCCACCTCCTATCTCAAACTGTTACTGTGTTACTATAACTATGTTACAGGGCTATAATTTCATTGTCACATTCAACAGACGTTGGTAAACAAACCTTTCAAAAGTTAAAATACTTTTGTTATATCTTCACTCAGCCTTCTTTATGCAAGGGAAAAAAGAACAACAATGGGAGTCAATCTTATATTATTCCTTTAAATTTAGGGATTAACCATACAGCCACTGCCACCCACCCACCCACCCCCCCGCACCCTCCCCCACCCTCTCTGATTATTGCAGTTCTGTCGAAGGGTCATGAGGACTCGAAACGTCAACTCTTTTCTTCTCCGCCGATGCTGCCAGACCTGCTGAGTTTTTCCAGGTAATTCTGTTTTTGTGTTGGTAAACAGCTTTGCTCTTGTGGTTTATGATGTCAGAAAACCAATTAATCTGGTGTCAGTCATTTATTGTCATGTTTGTTTTGTATATATAATGCTCTAGGTAGTCAAGACATGGAGTGGATGCTCCTTTCAAATTATAATTTTAAACATTCCAGTGAAAATTCTGGGGTGGGGTTTGGGGCAGGTGGGGAGGTAACCATTTCATTTTCTATTGTTTTGTGTATTTACTGCTGAAAAGATGCCGATTATCTCAGGCTGCAGGAAGAATCTCAGTTCTTGTGTTCTGGCAACTGGACTGGAAGGAGACAATATGTACAGGCAATGAAGTATTTTAAGCATCTACACACAATGAATGTTTTTAACTCCTAAGTTAACTTGTACAATGTACTGTAATGAATGGCTTGTGCAATGCATAATTATAAGTCGTGACAGGATTGACAAGTGATGTTAGGAAGACAAATGAACACATCTTACACTTTCTAAGAGATGAACAAAAGCTTGTGGGAGAGGGTAATCAGTCAAGTGCATCATTACATAGAATGGAAGAATTTCACACCCCTTTCTAAAGCAACAGATTATAGTATGATTTTTTTTTGCTGCGCGATATGCTCAACATTACACAGCAAGAGAGGAAGAGTTGCTTTTCACTTACTGGTGTGACGTTGGCAGTAGGTACACAGTTGTCTGCTGTCAACAGCACAACATAGTGTGAAAGATGTTGCATAACTGTCTTAAAATCTCCAAGCGGCTACAGAGTTACCAGTGTTGGATTGACAGATGGAAAGTGAGAAGAATACCGATCAGAGGTCAGAGGCCTTTGCTTTGGTAATGTTCCCTGGTACCCCATTGTGAATATAAAAGCATCCTAATGCGGACTTATTTTAGCTTAGAACTTCCTTGTACAGAACTACTTCCCACTGTGCAGGTCATCAGTGAAGTAAACTGTTTTCCATGTCCAGTTTACAAAATCACTTGGAACCAAAGAAATTACAGCACAGTTGGAGACTTGGCCCATAATGCCTGTTCTGGTACAAACTCTTCAGCTGGAGCTGTCTACTCTAAACCCATTTTCCTGTTTTGTTCACCTAACAATTCTGTTTATTCTTCCTTTTCAATTATTTATACAATTTGTTATTTACTGCAAGGAAAACGGAATATAAAAATAGGGATAAAAGGAAAATGTTGTACATGCTGGAAATTTGAATTAAAATCAGAAAATTCTGGAAAAACTCAGGCCTGGCAGCATCTGTGGGGAGAGAAACAGAGTTAATGTTTCGAGTCTAATATGACTCTTCTTCAGAGGTCTGAAGAGTCATATGACCTTATTAACACAGTTTCTCTTTCCATAGATGCTGCCAGACCTGCTGAGTTTATCCAGCATTTTCTGTTTTTATTATAAAAGTAATGATGTTTTGCTACAGTCGTACAGGGTATTGGCGAGACCACATCTGGAATACAGTGTACAGTTTTGGTCTCCTTGTTTAAGAAAGGATATAATTGCATTAGAAGCAGTTCAGCAAAGCTTCAATCAATTGATGCCTGCGATTGGAGGCAGATAATTTATGAGGAAGGGTTGGCAGGCTGGTCCTGAATCCATTGGAGCTCAAAAGAATGAGATGTGATCTTACTGAAACATGTAAGATACTAATGGGACTTGACGGGGTAGATGCTAAAAGTATGTTTCACCTTGTGGGAGAGACTAGAACTAGGGGGGCACAGTTTAAAAATAAGGGGCCTCCAATTTAGGTTGGAGATGAGGAGAAATTACTTTTCTCTCAGAGGGCCATGGGTCTTTGGAGCTCTTTTCCCCAGAGAGCGGTGGTGGTAGGGTCATTGAATATTTTGAAGTCGGGGGTAGATAACTCTCTTGTTAGTCAAGAATCTAAAAGTTATCGGGGGTAGGTGGGAATGTGGAGTTGAAGCCATGATCGTACTGAATGGTGGAACAGGTTCGAGGGGTGGAATGGACTACTCCTGCTCCTAATTTGTATGTACGTATAAAGCAGTTTATGTTTTAATAAACTGTGAGGTAAAAAAATTATCATCTAATTTGTTTGTTTCCTTTGAGTTCTTTATACAAAAGAATTTTAAAAGAGAGAATTCCCATTGTTTGCCTAATCAGTAAAAGGACAGTGTTCACCAAGGATATTGTTTGGAGGATGAAGGTGAAAGTGAAAGAGTGCTTTCTCTCATGGCTTTTGGAGCATGGAATGCTTTACCAGAAATTACTACTGGAGATGTTCACTGGTGGTTGCAGTGTTCAGTAACATTTGTGACTGCTCAGCTACTGAAAAGAGAATCGAACCATCCCCCATTGTTGCATCCCCCATGATCAACATTCTGGGGCTACCATTGTTCAGAAACTTAATTGAACCAACTAAAAAGGAAGTTCAGGGGCTGGGACTTCTGTGGTGAGTAACTCACCAGCTGACTGCCAAAACCCTGCCCATCAGCTACAAAGCATGTCAAGAGTATGATGGAATACTTTCCACTTGCCTAGGTGGCTCCAGCAACACTCAAGAAGCTTAATACTATACAGGATCAAGCAGCCAGCTTGATCGGCACCCCATCTACCATCTTGAACATTCATTCCCTCCACCACTGCTGCACAGTGGCAACTGTGTGCACCATATACAAAATGGACTTCAGTAACTCACCAAGCCTCCTTCAACAGCACTTTTCAAACCCACACCTCCTACCACTTAGAAGAACAAGCCTCCAGGTACATCTCAACACCATCACCTGCAAGTTCCTCTTCCTAGTCACACGCAACATCCTTATTTAAAATGATATCACTATTCCATGAACGTTGCTGGATCAAAATCCTGGAACTCCCTTCCTTAATAGCACTGTGGGTGTACTTAACCAGGTGGACTGCAGCAGTTCAAGGAACTGGCTCACCACCACCACCCCTCTTGGGAAATTAGGATGGATGATAAATGCTGGCATTGCCACCAAAACTCACATCCCATGAACTTGGTGTAGTGCCTTGGTGATGGTTTGTGCATGTGTATTCTTCATGCTTCATGGGTTTCATTATTCTCAGTTTGATGTTCAGTGAACTAAATGAAGTGATTTCTCTATTTAAGCTGAAGACAGTAGCCTCATTGAAGAATTGTTAATTGTTTTTGGTATTAAGTATCCTTAAGTGCCCTTGATATTAAATTGCTGAATGGCTGGTTCAACAAATGATATTGTGCAAATTTGTCAGTCCACTATTTTTTATCTGTTTGTTGGAATCTTCATTAAGCATAATATTACATGCTAAACGGGAAATGTACTTATCAGGATGCAGCTGTATGAAAATAGTGTTTAAGAGCACCTTTGTTTGTAATATTACCTGTCAGTGAGGTATTCACGGCACAGAGAAACTGAAAAAAATTTCTGTCTATTAGCCATTGCCTGAAAATATATATTAGGAAACTCAGAAACCCAAGCTCACTTAAAAGCAGTCGGAGCCTCTTTATTAAATGCAGAAAATTTACATTTTGGGATTAAAGACTTTGATTGTTAGAAGGCTTATTCAACCATAGGGCTGTGGGGTGGGAGATGGCATCACTGCGGAACATGATCATGTAGCCATATTCGCTTTTCAGTGGAAATTGCTGGATAACGATCAGGAAAGAAGCCTTAGTTAAGATTTTCCCCTCTGTTTTAGCACAGATTAGAAATAGAATGCTTTTGTGCAATTCTAAACAAACATCCAGTTGTTTGTGTTTGGGCAAATCTAAGTCCTTTTTTAAACTTATTAACAAAGTGAGTTGGCGTTTATGGAAACAAACACATTTGTGGTTCATGGCATTCCGAGATGTGAACGGATCACATTGTTTCACAACAGAAAATTATTAGTTGATGGAAAGGAAGGGAGAGGGAGTTTTATCATTTTCTCATTTTTCAAGCTTATAGGATTCGTACATATTAAGTTTATCTATGTCTTATGACAATAGTCATATGACATATTTAAAAATACAGCTGTTCAGATGTGAGAGGCAGATGCATATATGTAATAATGCATTCCTTAAGCAATCCCACATCAATGAGTTTAATGAATGTTTGCATAGCCATGTCAGAAAGAGTATGTTTGCCTAAAACTCATGGACTTTCCTCTCTTATATAAAAGTTTTAGTAAATAGCTAATGGTGTTCTGTTTGATATAACAATTGAGTGATATTTCCAGTTAACCAAGGAAAAAGTGACTTCAGAAGTATAGCTTGTCCATGGTGCAAGCAATCATTTTCTCAATCATTTATCATAAAATAGTAACCAACGATAGACTTGCATTCTGAATCCTAGTCACCACAAGCTTTAATAAACAATTAGTTTCAATGCTGGAACTGCTTCATATTCTAACTACCACTGTGCTTTACTAGAAGGAATTCCTTTTCTGAGTATCCGCTGATTTACTTCTCTCCATCCCTTGGAAGTGTATTCGCTAAGAAAAAAACCATACAGTAATCTGATTTATTTAATTAAGTAGGCTAAGATAGCTTGGATTCATGAGAGAAACCATCATTTTCAGAAGATCCAGCTCTGAGTGAGTCCTAGTAAAATGTGGTTGGTGGCAACCTTCTGTCGCATAAGACAATGGTTTGTGCCGTGGCAGTCAACTGTGTTAAGCATTACCTGGTGAGGCTCAGAACCACCGCTCTTACACGGCAGTCTCTATCTCATTTCCTGCAGAGGGAAACAGTGGGCTGAGAAGATACACAGTTTACTGGTTTCTCTTTACTTTGAGCCCTCTTCTCGACCAGCTGAGCTTTTTGTTTCTGCTCGCTTCTTCCAATGCCCTTTCAAATGGTCAACCTCCAGAGCATTTGGCTGTCAGCTGCCTCCCAGTTGTCAGTGTCAGCCATCTTTGTATCTCGTTTGCAGGTGTCTTTGTAGCAGAGTTATGGACACCCAGGAGGTCATGATCCAGTGGCCAGTTCACTGTACAGAAGAAAAACAGAATTACCTGGAAAAACTCAGCAGGTCTGGCAGCATCGGCGGAGAAGAAAAGAGTTGACTTTTCGAGTCCTCATGACCCTTCGACAGAACTTGCGTTCGAGTCCAAGAAAGAGTTGAAATATAAGCTGGTTTAAGGTGTGTGTGTGGGGGGGTGAGAGATAGAGAGACAAAGAGGTGGGGGGGGGGGTGGTGTGGTTGTAGGGACAAACAAGCAGTGATAGAAGCAGATCATCAAAAGATGTCAACGACAATAGTACAATAGAACACATAGGTGTTAAAATTAAAAGTTGGTGATATTATCTAAACGAATGTGCTAATTAAGAATGGATGGTAGGGCACTCAAGGTATAGCTCTAGTGGGTTTTTTTTTATATAATGGAAATAGGTGGGAAAAGGAAAATCTTTATAATTTATTGGGAAAAAAAAGGGAAGGGGGAAACAGAAAGGGGGTGGGGATGGGGGAGGGAGCTTACGACCTAAAGTTGTTGAATTCAATATTCAGTCCAGAAGGCTGTAAAGTCCCTAGTCGGAAGATGAGGTGTTGTTCCTCCAACTCCGACTAGGGACTTTACAGCCTTCCGGACTGAATATTGAATTCAACAACTTTAGGTCGTAAGCTCCCTGCCCCATCCCCACCCCCTTTCTGTTTCCCCCTTCCCTTTTTTTTTTCCAATAAATTATAAAGATTTTCCTTTTCCCACCTATTTCCATTATATAAAAAAAAACCCACTAGAGCTATACCTTGAGTGCCCTACCATCCATTCTTAATTAGCACATTTGTTTAGATAATATCACCAACTTTAATTTTAACACCTATGTGTTCTATTGTACTATTGTCGTTGACATCTTTTGATGATCTGCTTCTATCACTGCTTGTTTGTCCCTACAACCACACCACCCCCCCCTCCACCTCTTTGTCTCTCTATCTCTCACCCCCCCACACACACACCTTAAACCAGCTTATATTTCAACTCTTTCTTGGACTCGAACGCAAGTTCTGTCGAAGGGTCATGAGGACTCGAAACGTCAACTCTTTTCTTCTCCGCCGATGCTGCCAGACCTGCTGAGTTTTTCCAGGTAATTCTGTTTTTGTTTTGGATTTCCAGCATCCGCAGTTTTTTTGTTTTTATCACTGTACAGAAGGTCTGTGAGTATACAGCCATCATGCATCTGATGAACGTGGCCAAACCAGTGCAGACACGTTGGCTTAACAATAAGAATATGCTGATGGAATTAGCATGCTCCAGGACCTCAAATTTGGTGACCTTATCCACCAAGATCACGGCATTAGTACAGCTGAATCTGATCATCACCAGACATAACTCTCTGAACAGCATTCTCAACACACACAGCTACTAAAGCACAGATTGGTATACAGATTGCTCCCTGGTGTACATTAGGGTTAGGATGCAACCCTTGAGATTTTTTCACTCAAAGCAGAAATACTGTGCTCATATCAATGTTAGCCACACTGCCTACCCTGATAAAAACTAACAGTTCCTCGACTCGATTGAAGGTCCAGAATTCCCCAACACAGTGCAAAAGTGAAATGGAATATACTGCGGGACACGATCTACAATATTGCACTCTGAACATACAGGAAGCAATGTTAAGATCCAGTAGCTGTTTGGCAATAATGACTGAGACCAAGACTGGCTTCTTCAAACAGAGTTTTACCTTTAGTACATAAAACTCTGCCAACCCACTTGTCTCACTTGTTATCCCTTTCATGCAACCAAATGGGTATTTAGGTTGTTAACTAATAAATAATTGAATTCCTTTAACTGTTTCCTTCTCCAATAAGCAACAGCAGAAAATGCTGACCAGTTCAAGGCTAACATCACTGTGATGGAACCAGTCATTGCAGCCAAGCAGTCCTTTCTCACTAATTACAAGAAGGATCCGAATAAGAAGACTCAATGTATTAAGAGCCACTTGAAGTTAAGTCCAACAGACTGCGAGGTGGTGTGCCCATGACAGCTGGTTACAACTTTTCAGAATATCATGTTGTATTTTAACACAAGGAATGCTAGGGGCATGTGTGACTGGATCAGAAAGGCAACATGTCCATCAGCAAAGAAACCTGCTCCATTGAAAACAAAGGCAGTGGAGTTAATTGTCGACTGTTGGAGAAATGGGTGGAACATTACATTGAGTTGTACTCTAGGGGGAACACTGTCACCCTGGAAGCTCTAGACACCATAGAAAGCCTGCCTGCCATAACAGAGCTGGATATTGAACCCACAGTGGTAGAGCTTAGCAAAACATGGTTGTATTTTGGCTAACTCTAAACTCCTAAAACAACAACCGCATGTGTTTATATAGTACACTTATTGTACACAACAATGATTATCAAACATAATTTGACACCGAAGACAGTTAATAAAGATAGTTGTTAACGAGTTTCTTAAAGGAAGAGAGAGGGAGGAAGGCAGAGAAGTTCAGGGGCACATTCCAGAGCTTAGGCCTTTGGCAGCTAAAAGCATGGCTAAAGGTGAAGTGAAGAAAATTGGGGATGAGCAAGAGGCCAGAGCGGAAGGAGAGCAGAGATCTCAGAGAGTTGTAGGACTGCAGGAGATTAGAGGTAGGAAGGGGAGAAGTCATGGCGACAATTATTTAGTGTCACAAGTTGTTACGTCACAGAAGGAGGTTATTCAGCCCATTGAGTCCATGTCAGGTCCCTGTGGAGAAATCCCACTCCCCTGCTCTAACCCCATAGCCCTTCAAATTAATTTCCATCCGTTTTCCTTCTGGAACCATTTATCGTCTCTCCTTCCAGCCCCTTATGGGTAATGAGTTCATGTTGTTACCGCTTACTGCGTAAAAGAAGTTCTTCCTGACATCACCACTGCATCTCTTGCCCGAAACCACAACTCTGTGCCCCCCTAGCTCTCGTACTATAACGTAATGGAACAGCTTTTCTTTGTTTGCCTTATCTAAACATTTCATAATCCTGTACACCAATAAAACCCCTTGGGCAAGAATTGAAAAATGACCAAGTTTCCCCATAATCTCCTTTTCTCCAGAGAGAGTAACCCTAACTTTTCCAACCTAGCTTGCTAGCCAAAATGCCTCATCCCTAGGACCATCCTGGTTAATCTCTTCTGCACCCTCACATCCTCCTGAAAGCAGGGTGACTGGAGCTGAACACAATACTCCAGTTGTGGCATAAATAAAGCTTTATAAAAGTTAAGTATAACTTCCCTGCTCTTGTACTCAATGCCTCTATTTATGAAGCCCAAGACCCCATATAGTTTGCTAACTACTCTCTCAGTATGAACTGCCTCCTTCACCTGAACTCGTTTTCCCTTGTACTCTTTGGAACCTTAATGTAGGGGGAAAAAAAGAAAACTTATTTTCCATTTAATTACACACTCTGTGCATATAGGGAAAAGCCAGGAGCTGCCAAAATTGTATTCCAGCTGCAGGCTCTGTGGTTAGAAACTTTGTATTCAAAATAAAACCCCTTGGGCAAGAATTGAAAATGACAATGCCCTGTGCCAGTGATGATGAAGTAATCTGTTTGTACTCCAAAATTAAGCTGCAGAAATGTCTATAAAGTGGAATTTAAGTGGGGAAAATAAAAGTGCGTGACTATTGGCTTTTTAATTATTTAAATCTTGATAAATTTATGCATAAAATAAATTATTGCCCTTTTTACCATGTTTAAATGTAATTATTCATTTTTTTCCACCATGCAATCAGAATAACAACTCAAAATGTCACTACAGGATGGATAAAATGGAAGAAACTCTACTTTAACACATGGCTTGGCATTCGCAGGTGCCTGTATCCCCTTGGCACCAGAGCAGTGTTGACAATCAACTGGTTCCTGTGGCATTTATTTCCACCTTACAGCTACCTGATGTGATTCCATGAAATAGTACTTCTCCCTTTTAGTGTCAGAAAATGGATTCTTGTGAAATAATATTGCAAGGCAGGATTATCCAGACTCTCACTTTGAAATCACTTGTGGCCACGTACAAGC